>NW_022196903.1:45036456-45075717 GCF_008632895.1 Mastomys coucha
CCTCCCCCTCCCTTTCCCCCCCTCTATCTGTGCAAGCTTGATACACTGGAGATAGAGCCGCCACCCTGGGTTCTGAGCAGCCCAGATTTCCTTTACCTAGCATTCTTGTTTTTGTTTTTGGTTTTGGTTTTTGATTTTGTTGTTGTTGTTGTTTTGGATTTTTTGTTTTGTTTTGTTTTTTGTTTTTTTGAGACAGGGTTTCTCTGTTTAGCCCTGGCTGTCCTAGAACTCACTCTGTAGACCAGACTGGCCTCGAACTCAGAAATCTGCCTCCCTCTGCCTCCCAAATGCTGGGTTTAAAGGCGTGCGCCACCACCGCCCGGCTTACCCAGCATTCTTGATCAGTTTCTTAAAATTGACACCTTTTCTTACTGTCTCTTTAAGCAAGTCATGTTCACTCCCCAAAGTGCAGGCTTCTCTTTGGCCGGATGGACAAACTAGTGAGGGAGGCTCAGGGTTTTGTTCCATGCTTGTTCAGATCCTTGAATGTGCCTTAGTTGGAAGACATTAGTGACCCTCTTCCCATCTTTGCAACAGAGAGCTATGGCATGTTGCATAGGCTTCATGAGAGCCAGCATGGTCTCACAGGAGACCACCTCACCTTACCTCTTCATCACGATAAATGGGAGGGGGCTGGAGAGATGGCTCAGTGGTTAAGAGCACTAACTGCTCTTCCAGAGGTCCTAAGTTCAATTCCCAGCAATGACATGTGGCTCACAACCATCTATAATGGGATCTGATGCCCTCTTCTGGTGTGTCTGAAGGTAACAACAATGTGCTCATATACATAAAATAAATAAATAAATCTTAAATGGGAATGACAACCAAATGTACATGTAGTCTATTCTCTAGGGCAAAGATCACACTTAGCAAGAATGCACAGTTACAATGAGCAAGCTGCTCATCTGCCAGTCTCAGCAACTGTCACAGTGGCTCCTACTGCCCAGAGCCAGATCCTAGACACTCTGTTCCCCTCTGCCACCCTGTCCTCTCTCTTTCTACCAGGGCATACCTCATGAGGACTCACCAAACTGGCCATCCTGTTTCACAAACAGCTCCATGATGCCATAGGCAATGGTGGTGGCAGCAGGGATCTCCAGCACTACGTTGGTATCCGTGGTGACAGTCCCATCCTCCATTGCTGACACCTGTGGATGACATGTTCCTACTTATATACGCAGGCACTCCTGGCTTCTTCCTGTCAACGTCTATGTCCAGCCTCCTAGGAATGCTGGGAAATATCCACAGAGCTAGGGAAGAAGGAGGAGACAGCTGGCACTGATATTGGGTGGCATGGATAAGATGCCAGAGCATGGGGTAGGAAGCTACACACCAGAACTACTATGCTTTGGCAACAATATACCATATTACACCACTGTGGTCCCATAATGCTGTGATTAATGGAACCAAAATATTCCTATCTCCTAGTGCCATCATGCGCAGTCTACCATCACTGCAGAAGGCATCACTCATGTCTGTGGTGACACTGCTAGCAGGCCCCCTTGTGCACCTACAGTCACTGTCAGTATGGAATACCAGATCATTATAAATAACTATGCCATCGGCTCATGTACACTAGACTGGATCTTTAACATTGCATTTTACAGTACTTTAGATTATAGTTTTTATAAGAAGGAAGGAAGGAAACTGTGTGCTGAGTTAGGCTGGCAATAGCCTCATGCATCTCCCGTTCACTGCATCCCTAGGGCACACCATGAATCTCTTCAGATATCCAGGACTGTATAAGTTATTCTCCAGTGTGACACGACCACCAACAACATCATCAAGTGCTGTGTAACTCAGAGTACAGCTATGTATGACTGCAGATAAGATAAATAAGATTCATTTCCAATTCCTTCTCCAGATTCAAGTAACAACTTTGAAATCTCATTGAAAATCCCAACAGGATAAAGCTGGTCTGGGAAGCCCTCACTGAGTCGTTCACACACTTATGGGTGGTGCTCAGGGCACAGACAAAGCTGAGATGACAAGGCCATAGGCAAGGCTCTGGGAAACAGACAGGAGGAAGGTGGATGGACAGGGCTGGGCTGTCAAGCATCAAAGAGCCCTTCCTGCAGTCCCCCAGGGACAGGAAGCTGGAGGTCTCCTTGTTGGCCAAACACTGGAGACAGACAACAGCTTAGCCATCTTCCCCTGGTCCAAGTATTTGCATTGAACCAAGAAGCAGCAGCAGCTGGGCTCCAACTCTCAGAACCAGACCTTCAGCAACTGGAAACCATGGGCAGAAGTGTCAGCAGGGCCAGCTGAAGTCACCTCCATCAGTCCATCAGGTCCCCTTTTCCCCCTCTGCTGTTCAGCCTGCTCACCAGCATACCCAGCAGTCCCAGCTATAGACTTACAGCCACACCTCACCCAGCCCACTGCCAAATACAACCCTCCTGTGTCTTCTAGAATAAGCCAGTGCTACCAAGAAGATTATAAGCCCCGTGGCCAGCTGAGAGTGGCCAGCTGAGGGTGGCCAGCTGAGGGGACACGGTTTAAGCAGATAGCTGTCTACTTCTCTCATTCTAGAACACCCTAGGATCAGCTTGGAGCCTGGAAGTAATAGACAGACAGAAAGACAGACAGGCAGGCAGGCAGGCAGGCAGGCAGGCAGGCAGGCAGACAGACAAGTTCTCTTGTTCCTGGCCTGGCTAGTGTCTGACTAAACTTCCTTAAAGGAAGCTCTCTACTTCCATTAAGGGCCGTGTCGGGCCCAGGCCTAGCTAGCCACTAGAGTTCCATTGCCACAGATTGAGAGACAGACATAACTGACATGATCTGGTGAGATTCAGACTAGGAGTACTCTTTCCTGGCATTCTAATAAGCCTGAAGCAAGCCTGGAGCCAGCAGCTCCAAGAGGAAGAAACCTCAACTACCTAGGAAGGAGGGAGGCTCACAATACCTTCAAGCCTCACAGGAACTGAGGCCAGCTGCCTCAAAGAGCTTAGTTACATGAACCAGGGATGTCTTGTTCACTAGAGCTAGCTTGAGCCCGTCCCATTCCTCACTCTCTACAGGAAGAGTTCTGACTGAGGAAGACCCTCGAAAAAGGGCCCGTGGGGAAAGTTCTCCATGCTGAGGTGTGGCACCTGTATAGTCTTGGTCTGGATCCCCACCATGCCTCCGCACGTCTCCTCCGACTGCACATGCTCAGAAATCACACACTTCTGCGTTGTCACGATCTTCTGCGTCAGCACACACAGGACCTCGTTCCTGCTCTCTAGTACCTGCTGGAGCACCAGGTTGTCCATATTAACTGTTCTGAAAAAGAAAATTGGTCAGGGGTAACCCTGTGCCCCCAGGGAGACCGAGGCAGGGACCAGAAAATCCTCCTGCAGCTAGAAAAGGGAAGAGTAGGTTTCATTAATTTCCTGGTGATGAGAGCAGAGGCAGGTTACCTAGAATGGCTTCGGCCAAGCTCTCCTGAGGCCACTCAGACCAGCTGAGGGACAGGCTGGGCACTGGAAGAAGTGCCAAGGAATTATATACTCTTCATCACAAAGTCCCCAACATTCACACTGGCTTCAGTGAAGAACAATGGAAAGCCATGCTGCAGGACAGCTGCCACCCAGTCTTCTGGGTGAGGCTGGGTTGAGTAGAAGAGTGGCAGACATCATGGCAGACACATGCCCTCTTCTGAAGCACGGGGTCATTCTGATGAGAGGCACAGTGGCTTCTCACTGGGGAGAGGCACAGGTTAATGCGCAGGCTGTATCAGGAGATCAGACTGGAACCCCGATGGGACTACAAGAAGAAAGGATAACCTCTGTGGGGTTTCTATCACAGAGACAGAAGCCATTTGGTATAGACTGCCCCGGGCCACCCAGCTGAGACCACCCAGTTCCCCATGTGAAAAATTGGTTCTGAGCCACTTAAAATTCTGTATAATTTCAAGGTCAGGCCACAGTTCCGGCTATATATTGATGCTTAAGCCAATGATGAGATAAGCTCCCTGGAGACCCCAGTTAGCATCACATAATCCTCCCGTGGCTATGGGAGGGCAGGAAAAGCACCAGGTCCCAGTTGCAGTTGACATGGGAAGAAAAAGGCTCATCCTGTGCTTCCAAGACATCTGAGGTTAGTCACCTGCAGGTTCAGCACCCCTCCCTGGCCACAAAGGGGCAGATGGTCCATCCTAGGTAAATTTAGGGTTCCCAGGATTTTGGAAACAACCCTGAAATGGACAAACTAACTGGCCAGGGTACTAATGAGCCCACGATACACATATAAATAGAGATACATAGTGACTTATCCATAATATGGGACTGGTCACCATGGAAGGAGTCAGCTCTGACATATGCTACGACATGAAAAAGGAACAACTTTAACCCTCATACTAAGCAATATCAGCCACCAAAAAGGGACGAACACTATAAGATTCCATATTTAGGGATGATCTAGAATAGATAAATTCACAATGATAGTGAAGACTGCAGTACTGAGGCTGGGGGATGGGAGAAATCAGGAAAAATTAATTGCTCACTGGCTACAGAGTTCTGCTTGGAGGAGGTGAAAAATTCCAGAGACAGATAGAGCTGATGGTTACACAACAGAGAGAGTGTATTTAATACCAACAAATCACACACTTGAATGGCAGACTTGCAAATTTTATATTTTCCCACAGTAAAAAGAAAGACATTCAGAACACTGGTCAGTCTCCCACTAGGCAGACTGTATTCCAGTGCAAAAGTACTGCAATATCCATGTGGGACAAAATGGACCATTAACAAAACTGCTGGCCAGCGCGCTAGAGGGTGGCTGTACTGGGAAAGCATGACTGAGCTGGAGCCTAGCACCAATGTAAAATGCCCACAGTGGTGCATGTGAGATTACAGCCCACAGTAGTGCATGTCTGTAATCTCAGATCTGGAGAAGCAGGGACAAGAGGACTCTTGGAGCTAACTGGCTACCCAGTTCAGCCAAACCAGTGAGCTCCAAGTTCACTGAGAGACTGCTTCCAAAAGCATCGTGAGGTGATCATGAAAGACACTTGATGTCAACCTCCAGTCTCCATCTCCATCCACACCTACATTGTATGTGTATCTGTACACACACGTATGCATACAGACGTGTACACACCACATAGTTAACTGTGAGGCTAATTCCAGGAAGAAGCAAGGACAGGGAGCTGCCCTCCCCCGGCCAACCTGGAGGGAATTGGGTCACCTGAATTCACATTGTGGCTCTCTCATGAAAAGCCGTTGTATACAATGTCCTCAGCATGGGTTGTTTGAAGGGGTAATGAGCAGTCAGCTTATGCCACACTAAGGGTGTGCCATAAAACATTCCAGCCAATTTCCCAATAAGGTCTACAGAACAAAGCGTCTATATGTGCAGTTCCTGGGAACTGTGGACCATTTCACTGGGTTAGGGGTAGATTCCTTTATCACTCACCTACTTAAAAGCCTTTAAGGGCTCTGCCTCAACTCCTCACCCAGGTTCTACAACTCCATGACCATGTCCTTGCCTCCTATTCTACTAACCTCACCTTCAAGCCTTTCCTCTATGCCTTCAAGAAGCCATGAAATGCCAAGTCAAAGCCCTGACACTTCATCCCTGCCTACCTTATCTTAGACATGTTCATCACCTCTTCAGGCTGCTGAGCTCTGTACACTGGCCCCATGTACTCTGTACTCTGGCCCCATGGTGCAGCTGAGATGGCAAGCACCCTTCCCCACCACTGTTTCTCTGGCTTTTTCTTTTCTCCATTCATTGCCAGCACCATCAGTCTAGAATAGAAGCTCCACGGAGTTGGGGACTGTGCCTGCCATGTTCTGCTGATCTCAGAGCTGGATTAGCACTGAGCACCCAGAATAGACTCAGGGAACATTCTGTGAATAAATGAATATGTAAATTCCATCTGTTTCTTCCTTGTCGATTTGCTTCTATAATGTATGAGTGCTCAGGTGTGTGTGTGTGTGTGTGTGTGTGTGAAAAAAGTAGTATGTCACCTATACTGACCAAGTGCATAGGAAAGGCCAATGGTGTAGCTGTCTCTGTGGACATTCACTATCACTGGACCAGAACTGGACAAAGTCCATGAAAAGATGCTTAAACAGAGAGCCAAGTTCTACAAAGAATAGAAGGAAAAGGAGATAAACACCAGAAACACAAAGAAATGAAGTCAACTCATATAACCCATTAAACTGAAAAGAAGGAGCTAGAGTGCCAAGGAGCACTGGCTGCTCCTACAGAGGACCTGGGTTCAGTTCCCAGCAGCACCCACATGGCACCTCACAACCACCTAGAACTCCAGGTCTGCAGCATGCAATGCCCACCACTGGCCCCTGCAAGCACCCATACCCATGGAGCACAGGAACTCACACCGGCTCACACACATACACACAGATGTAAAAGGAAATCATTTTCAAACATAAAGTGGGCAATGCACTCTGAGAGGAAACCATGAGGCATGGCTCTGAAGACAATGAAGAAGCAATGGGGACCTAAATAACACTGAGTGTGAGCGCAGGTGCCTGTAATCCCAGTACTCAGGAAGCTGAGGCAGAAGGATTACTATAAGTTTAAGGCCAGCCTGGGCTCATAGTGAGTTCTAGGCCAGCCTTAGCTATCGAGTAAGAGAAATAGAAGAAAGCTAAAGAGAAAGGGAAGGAGACTGAGGAGAACAGGGGACGAGAGGGAGAGACGCGATAGTGCTGGGCGAATGTGAGCACAGAGCCCCCCACTGTATGGCCCTCTCACAGTACCTCGGGAGCTTTGTATCTTAGTTAGGTGTCTAGGAGTTAAAGAACCTACTGTGTGCTCCTACAACCTCCAGAATCCAAGTTGGAACTGTCACGCTAGACGCTTAGACAGCTTGGAGTCCAGCCTCTTAGAAGTTCAGGCCCTTGGGAGCAGCGGCTGCCATAGCAACAAGCTGACATCCACTTCCAGTTTCTATACAGGAACCATACCTGGTGCCCCCGCCACATGGTACAACTTTGGGACTGCGTCCCCCTGTACACTGGGAGCTGAAAAAGGTCCCAGCTGTTTCCCGTGGTTCTAGAACATGAGTACCAGTGACCCTGGACCCCGCCACTACCTGGCCACGCCTGCCCTTGCCTGGTTGGGACTGGGGAAGGTACTCACCATAGGGCAGTACCTGCTGGTACAAAAAGCTCTGGCATCAACCAGCTTCATCTCGAAGGACCGCGGGACAGCTCATCAGCATTTCTCATCTCCCACAGCCTCTACCAGTGTGGTAAGCTGTATGTCATACAGAGCTTGCTCTGTGTGACCTATAAACATGCTAAACAGCCTTCAGATACCAAACGAGTCCCAAATACCAAAATCATGAGTTCCAGGACCATGCCTGCTCAATTCAAGGAGCCCAGGAAAGGTCTTTCCACACATGTAACCTGCATATGGACCAACACAGCTAAGGACATCTCACTGTAATCTCTGGCCTTCTCAACATAAAAAGAATGAGACAATGCCATTGCCAAAGCCATTGTCACTGCTGAAAAAAAAAATGCATCTAGACCCTAAACTCTATGAACATGGCTACCAGTGCCACAAGTACAAGCATCAACTGCAGTTACCCCAGTGGACCTTAGGAAGTCCCCCTTTGTGTTCCAAAACCTCAAACCACAATTTCCAGTATAACAGACTCACCAATATATACAATATATACAGCAGCACCAGTGCTCACCATGTAGAGCCAAAGATGTTCCTACACTACTACATGTGACTACTAGTGCCCGAGACTAAGGCATTTCCCATGTCTGTCCTGTGAATCCCATGTCACCCACAGAGGTCACAGGTATCACTGCCATTGGTGTCAACCACCTGCACTTACTCTGAGGGATCTGGAGAGAACTGAATCTCACACCTCCAAGATGGCAGCCGCCATCACAGTCAGGGCTCTGCCATCAGGGCTTGGCTCTGTGGAGCCTGAAGATACAGATCCTGTGTCCTTATGTGTTTATGAGACTTCATGTCCTCCACAGAGACACAAAAGGACCTTCATGAACCTCCACAATCTCTACTACTAGAGCCCCCATAAGTATGCTGACATCAGTCAAAACCAGCAAAATCGCAAAAGCACTCCAGCCAATGCAAAAACAGTCCAATGGAACTTGTCATTTCCCACACCTTAAACAATAAAGCTGTCCCTACAAAAGCTTCTTCAACAGCCCTTCTGTAAAGAGAAACTCTCTACAGACTGGGTATAGATGGAGCATGCCTCAAGAGAGCCAAAGCAATAGGTGACAAGCCCACAGCCATGTCACACTGGCTAGGGAGAAGCTCCCTGCGTTTTCTCTGAGATCAGGAGCAAGGCAGGGATGCCCAGGCTACACTCCTATATAACGAGCAAGAGGAAGAGAAGACAAGTTACATTAGGCACTTGTGCAGATGGTGTGATTTTACGTGGAGATAAACTGAACTGCCAAGCAGCTGCCCGATGAAGCCCATCACTTTGTATATTAAACTAAAATATCAATTTCCAAAAAAAAAAAAAAAAACTGTTAGAACTTACAAACAAATTCAGTAAAATGACAAGACAAAAAAGCCAATACACAAAAGCTAGCACCATTTTTATACCACAATAATGAAATTCTGGCACAGAAAAAGCAGTCCCATTAGTGAAATTCTGGCACAGAAATTAAGAAAGCAGTCCCATGCAGCCAAGGGTGATGGTTCACACCTGTAATCTCAACTCATGGGAAGCCAGGCCAGAAAAAGTGCCACAAAGTCAAGGTCAGCCTGAGCTGCACAGTGAGTTCTATGCCAGCATGTGTGAGACCCTTCTTCACAGAAATAGAAAAAAAACACAACTAATGTTTGTGTAAGTCCAAGAATAATCAAAACAATCTTGAAGAAAACACTTCCATCCAAAACGCACTACAAAGCTGGGGGTGTGCACACCTGTAAACGCATTGCCTGGGAAGCTGAGGCAGGAGGACGGTGAGTTCAAGGCCCACCTGAGCTACACAATACATTTCATCTAGCCTGGCCTATAAGACCCAGAATGGACAGATGGAGGAACTAGCTGTCTAACTCACTAACTGTAAAGCTATAGTGATTCTAACAGCATAGTGTTTGCTGAAAACCCAACACAAAAACCCATGGAATTGGCCAGAGAGTGCAGAAATTAATCTATATTCAAACAGCCACCTGATTTTCAACAAAGGTGCCAAGAATATACAACAGAAGAATATACAATAGAGAAGACAGTGTCTTTGATAACCTGCTGGCAAAGTTAGTTATACATAGGCAAAAACAATTCAATCCCCTTTTCTCCCTATGTAAGTCAACTGAAAATGGACCAAGTCCTGATAGTAAGCCTGAAACTATGACAGCAAGAAGACAGAGAAACCCTTCAAGACATCAGTCAGTAAAGGCAATGACTTGTTTTAGACAAGACTCCAAAAGCCCAGACAAAAGGAAAAAGAGACATGCAGGTCTCTGTCAGACTAAAAGCATCTATGAAGCCAAGGAGACAAACAGCCTAGAGTGTGAGGAGTGTCTGTCAGCTATTCTTCCACTGGTAGCCACATCCAGAATACATAGGAGCTCAGAATGCTGAATACCACAAAAACAATGTCACTTAAAAATGGGCTGTAAAGCCGAACAGAGAGAAAATCAACAAACCTATAAACAAATGTTCAGTCTCCCTCATCCAGGGAAACACAAGGGAAGCCACCATGGGATATCATTACCCCTAGTGACTCTTGCACAGCTGAGAGGATATAAGTTATTACAGACACTATGGGAAACTAAAAATAAAACTGTTATAGTATCCAACAGTTCTGCTGCTATCCAAGACAGATGATGCTGTTATCCAAGGAAGGGGGAAGATGCACCTCCACACTTATTACAGTAGTATTTACAACTAAAGCAGAGCCAGCATAGACCACTCTTAACAGGTGGGGATTTAAAGCATCCGAGAGCTATCCACAAGTGGACGAGTATTTGGTTATAAAATGAAACCATGTCATTTTCACCAGCATAGATGTTAACTAGAGGACAATACATAAGTAAAATTAGCCTGACCCAGAAGGACAAATGCTACATGTTCTCACTCATTTGTGGTGAACCTAAGCCACCCTCATCAGAATAGAATAGAGTCATAGTTACTGGGGGCTGGGAAGGGAGGTGGGGATAGAAAGAAACCCAAAGGCTAGAGAGCTGGCTCAGCATACTGCCCTTGTGGAGAATTTGGATTTTGTTCCCAACCTCTATGTTGGACCCTCATAGCTTCCAGCAATTCAAGCTTCAGGGTTTCTGACAACCTTCCCTGGCATCCAGGGACACCCACCATAGTGTACATGCATGTAGCACACACACACACATACACACACTAAGAGGAATTGCTTCTAGACCTTCACCACATGGTTGACTATTAAAACACTGTAATCTATTGACATACTTAGAAATGACTGGGAGAGTGTGCAATGCTTCGTTCTTGAAGAAACAGTTGTGTGCTTCACCCTGATTTGCATATCATACATTATGCTATATGTACTAAATACCTTCAATTTATTTCAATAAAGATGCACAAATACTGGGTCGCAATCCTTAACACCTGTTTTTAATAGGGTGGTGTATACATGTGAGTTTTCCCAGGCCACTGTGCTTTGGCCCAGTTGACAGAGTTTAAAGTTAAGAACCAGCATGCCCACCTGTCAGAATACACATTGAACCCAGCTGTCCCTAACATTCTCTTCCAGCTGCCACCTCTCAGCAGGTCACTGGAAATGGGTTTAGTCTGGGAGACTTAAAGTGTGGGCTCATGCTCACTTGACCATACACATCAGAGAGAGAGAGAGGAATTGTTAAAGGACTCGGCAAGATTCTGAAGTGACCAGGCTCTTTGGAAATCACCACTTCATTACACTGCCATGTTCCCACTAGACTGCAAAGCTTTTTAAAGCTAATGTTAAGCTGTACAATCATGAGGACCTGAGTGTGTCATCCTAGCCCAGGAGAGCAAAGAAATGGAGGAAGTAAGGGCAGGGGTAGAAGAGGAACACGGGAATATTTCTGGGCCCTTGACCACTTAGCCAGAGAACCTACCCTACTTAACCCAATATCTACTACTGCCTAGGCACAGGAGTAAAGATTCTAAAACTGACTGTAGGCTGGGGGCAGTGAGGAGCAAGACAGCCAAGATCAATTGGTAATGTCTGCATAGGCGTGAACGGATACAGTCATGAATAGTCAGATGCAATGTGATATCTGTTCATAGACAGAACGTACACAGGCAGGTTACAGAACCCCGATTGTCTGGGACAGCAGTAGCAGCAATACCATCAGGCAACCATCTTCTGATACTGATTTAAAGGCCACTGACTTGACAGAATTCTAAAAACCAGGAAGCAACAACAGGGCAAACTCATTGTGCAGAACTGCTAAGGGACTGAATTAATGTTTGACATTGTCCCAGAAATAAGGTGGGGACATTAAAATGAGCCTATTAAGTGGTCAGCTTTGAACATATATACACAGTAGCAACGCTGAATGGATTCAATAGGTTATATTTATATATACACACATTATGTAACAACAATAATTAAAGAGGTCTTGGGAGGAGTTGGAAGGGGGAAGTGGAAACTATGTGAATACAGCATACACGTAGCAAATTCTCCAAATTAATTTAATTAAAAAAAACCACAAATGGCAGAAGGAAAAAAGTTATTCAACAAAAACAAAGAGCCTGTCACTGCAAGAGTCGTAGGCCCACAGAAATGTAGATCATATTGATGATTAAAGCTATGGTAGTTGGTGTGTTCCTCCCAAAGGGCTCTGATTCATTAGCTACACCTACAGATAAAGAGAGGCAGATACATGGGTACACACCAGGTAGGAAACATCGTTTCTAAGCTCCCTGAGGCTGCCTCCTGACACATCACAAGTGGGAATCCTACTGAGTTTTTTTTTTTAACTTTTATTGCATTATGATGAGAAAAGTTACATGATTTCAATTTATCTGAATTTGTTAATATTTAAAAACATTTTAAGTAAATAGAATTGTATCACATTCTTGTTTCCCTTTTGTACCCCAACTCCTCCCAGAGAATCCCCCTTCAATGCCTACAATATTTTTTGTCATACTCTTTAAAATTTATAAAATATTATAACAATATAAGTGAGTATTATAAAAGTTGTTTGATATAAAACAACAATCAATTTAACAGTCTATGTAGATGCTTGTCTACAGCAATACTGAAAATACATACATTTTTCTCAATATAAATTTTAAATAACTCCAAACACATTAACTGTGTATTTCAAAATAATATATCACTACTAGTATTTTCTTAAATGAACATAAATATATAAAGTCTTTTTGTTTGTTTGTTTGTTTGTTTTGTATTTAGTAGAGCTTAAAATCTTGGCTCTTACTGTGGTACAAGCCCAAAATAAGAACAATTTTTAGACATTGGGTTTCATTGTAATAAAGCTGTACTTCAATGACCCTCACATCACCAAAGGATTTTACCTCCATCATAGCTAAGCTGAGAGTTGACAGTTCTGCTGCACCAAGGAATGACTTGTAGGCACGATTTTTGCATACAGACTTTTTGCTATGGTCCAAGCTATTTGACTTGAGTGAATGAATTTATTCTCAGCCCACAGAGAACAGGTTACATTCATTTAAGAAATGGTGTGTATATTAAGATGGTCTATCCATAAAGTCATTCACCAACTGTTTCAATGAACAATGGTTCTGCTTGGAGGATGGCACAGACATTAGCTGAGGATAAAAATT
This sequence comes from Mastomys coucha, assembly GCF_008632895.1. Lineage (NCBI taxonomy): Eukaryota > Metazoa > Chordata > Mammalia > Rodentia > Muridae > Mastomys > Mastomys coucha. The sequence goes on from NW_022196903.1 coordinate 45,049,175, forward strand.
TGGTTCATTGGCTGTGATAATCTCAGAGAAAGAGTAACTTATAAAGTCCTCTTCTTCAAACTTGATTCAAGAGTTACAAACTTCATTCAGTCTCACTCTTTGTTGTTCTCTTACAAGCCACCTCCCAATTTAATTGTCTACGTTTCTTTTGGGTATATAAGTACTTTTGAAATATGTAAGCTGTTCTGAAAACCATAGTATAGTGTAAAAACATGAAATAAACAATACTACTAATAGAGAGGCTGAAATACGAGAAGCAAGATTTCAAGACCCTTATGTTGTACACAGCAAGACACTGTCACAAACAAGCTGAAAGTATATATGGATTGTACAATATTGGACCTATTTCTCCAATTACCAAATTAGAGAGAACATTGGATGACAATCAACAAATTTCTAATTCCTCATATTTTTGGATTTCAATCAATTAGGATATGTTGGTAAAATTAATTTTCATATTAAGATATTAAGAAAAAGTAATTGTCACTTCCTGTTGTTTTTGTTGTAAGAGGTGGAATTAGGTTTGTGTGGGTTTGTTGAAAGATTATTTTCTTGCTTCTTCTAGGGTGTAGTTTTGCTCCTTGTGTTGATGTTTTCCATCTATTATCCTTTGTAGGGCTGGATTTGTAGAAAGGTATCGAGTAAATTTTGTTTTGTCATGGAATATCTTGTTTTCTCCATCTGTGGTAATTGAGAGTTTTGCTGGGTATAGTAGCCTGGGCTGGCATTTGTGTTCTTTGAGGTCTGTATGACATCTGCCCAGGATCTTCTAGCTTTCATAGTCTCTGGGGAGAACTCTGGTGTAATTCCGATAGGCCTGCCTTTATATGTTACTTGACCTTTTTCCTTTACTCTTTTTAAAATTCTTTGTTTGTTTAGTGCATTTGGTGTTTTGATTATTATATGACAGGAGTAATTTCTTTTCTGGTCCAGTCTATTTGGAGTTCTGTAGGCTTCTTGTATGTTCATGGGCATCTCTTTCTTTGGATTAGGGAAGCTTTCTTCTATAATTTTGTTGAAGATATTTACTGGCCTTGGGAGTCTTCACTCTCTTCTATACTTACTATCCTTAGGTTTGGTCTTCTCATTGCGTCCTGGATTTCCTGGATGTTCTGGGTTAGGAGCTTTTTGCTTTTTACATTTTATTTGACTGTTGTGTCAATGTTTTCTATGGTGTCTTCTGCCCCTGAGATTCTTTCTTCTATCTCTTGTATTCTGTTGGTGATACTTGCATCTATGACTCCTGATCTCTTTCCTAGGTTTTCTATCTCCAGGGTTGTCTCCCTTTTGAATTCTTTATTGTTTCTATTTCCATTTTTAGATCCTGGATGGTTTTGTTCACTTCCTTCACCCATTTGATTGTGTTTTCCTGTAGTTCTTTAAGGGATTTTTGTGCTTCCTCTTGAAGGGCTTCTAGCTGTTTACCTGTGTTCTCCTGTATTTCTTTAAGGAAGTTATTTATGTCCTTCTTAATGTCCTCTATCATCATCATGAGAAGTGATTTTGAACCCAAATCTTGCTTTTCCAGTGTGATGGTGTGTTCAGGACTTGCTATGGTGGGAGAATTGGGTTCTGATGATGCCAAGTAACCTTGGTTTCTATTGCTTATGTTCTTACACTTACCTCCTGCCATCTGGTTATCTCTACTGCTACCTGCCCTGGCTAAATCAGACTGGGGCTCGTCCTTCCTGTGATCCTTGCTTATGTCAGAACTCCTCAGGGTCAAGCTGTCTCTGTGATCCTGTGATTCTGGGATCCTGGGACCATGGGCTAATTAAAGCGCCTGGGAGTACAGCTTCCTCTGGGAATTATGGGACTCGCTGCAGAGTCTGCGCCCAAGGTCTGCCAGGGCACCAGCCTAGACAGACTGGAAGGAACCAGTGCCACTGATCTAGTGGAGTTCCTGTGTCCCTGAGCCCCACTGGTCCTAGATATTCCCAGTGTTGTAACAGATGTGTCCTCCTCACCTCTGATCCTTAGGACCTTGGGTGTGTCAGAGCACCTGGGAGTGGAGCTTCCTCTGGGTGTTGTGGGACTGGCTGCAGAATTTGCACCCAAGGTTTGCTTAGGGCACTGGCCCAAACAGACTGGAAGTAACCAGTGCCACTGGGCTAGTGGAGTTCCTGTGTGCCTGAGTCCCGCTGGTCCCAGTTACTCCCAGTGTTGGGACCTTCTCAACTCTGATCCTTAGGATCCTCCATTACATTTTTCTTAAGGCCTGGGGACCAATTCCAGGTATTGAAACCCAGGAAACACTATATTTGGGAGATTTTTCTTCCTCTTAAAAAGCATCACAAGTAACAAGTCATTTGTCTATGCCTGGACCTTGTTGTCTGTAACATAAGCTGACATTTGCAACTGAGAAAACTTGGGCTGTTGAGACAACAGCAGGTGAGGATGCCACCAGGGGTGGGGGTGGGGGGTCAGCACAAATGCTGAGCTAACCTCTTGGCTAAGCAAGACTCCTTCCTCGGAGTGGTTCCTTACGTGGGGTAAGAAATGTTCTTTGCAACAAGACACCCTAACTGTTATTAACTTACTGTTATTCTTATTTCGCAGAGAGGTACAAAGCAGAGAACTCACAGATCAAGGACTCAAGGGACACAGGTCATTGGGATAGATAAGATCTCAGCACAACTCTGCATTGCCCAATCTGGAACCCTGCCCTCACCTTCCCTTTCACTCCTGAGCTGGGCTATGTACAGCTTAATGCATATTTGCTCCTTAACAAATTATCTTTCTGCTTGGCTCCCTATGAGAGCTCCCAGAATACTGGCAGTGGCTCCTCCTGAAGCAGCCACCCACTGGGCACTGAGGACACACTGGTGGTCCCCACTGGAACCATGAAAAGGTCCTTGCATCAGTTAGCCTTCCCCCAGTCTGCTGTGACAGCTGCAATAGATCAGCTTCCATGCAAGAGGGAAAGAAGGGAAATTCTGACTTGAGGGTAGTGTTTTGGCTCAGGACTTCCACCATTTCACTCTATCAGTGCTTGGCCCTATCACTGTGTAGTGTCACATGGAACCAGTATGTGGTGGGTGAATCCTGTCCTCTCATGGGAGCCAGAAAGTTAGGTGAAAAGGGGAGGAACAGAGGCCCCAAAATAGCCCCTGAGGATATGCTTCCAATAACCTAACTCCCATCATCCCTAGTAACATCACAATCTTGGAACCTAGCCTTTAATGCATGGACTTAGACCCAAGATACAACAACCCGGAGCAAGGGACAGAAAATTCTAGAAACCTCATCTACTGTGACCTGAAACTCTCATTTCCAACATACGGTCATCTCCTTACTGCTTTTCATGGTTTCAGTTACCTGAAGTCAACCACAATCCAAAATTACTAAATTGTCACTGTTCTGAGGAATGAGGACTATCCTGCAGACACAGCTCAGCTATGAATCATCCTTTATACAGTGTATCTGCCATGTATATGCTACTCAGTCAAGAGTCACCCAGACACAACCTCAGTTACCAAATCGGCTTTTGATGCCCCAATGGTTGTGTTCAAGTAACTTCCATTTTACTTAACAATGACATCCCAAGGAGACTGATGATGACAACTTGGATCTACCAAAAAGATGCTCTAGCATGCTTCCTTTTATGGGGAGTGGAAGTTCTCTAAAGAAAACAAAGAGCATGTGCTAAGACCAACAGTAAGGCAACTCCACCTGGAAACAGTGAAAGGGAAACAGTGCTAATCTTGTCAGTATCGAACTACAAAGTTGTTCCCATGGTAAGGAGAGGTCGTCAGCTGTTCATCTCACTTCCTCTGATGACACAGGCTGCTATCAAGGACATCACCCTAAGAAGGATGGGTACAGCATATGAGAGAGCCTCACCCTAAGAAGGATGGGTACAGCACATAAGAGAGCCATTTGCATAACTGTGCAGTGAGTCACAGTTTAATTACAGTGCTTACTAACAGACAGTTATATGGTTGCAGTATAATTGTTCTATCAGTAGTTCATCCTTTACTAGGCCTGGTTTATAGTTCAAGCTTTACTGTATGTGTGTGCCTATGTACACACGTGTGCATGACAAAAAGAGAGTCAACAGGGGGTTAGTGTTATGCTGTTTTATCATACATTGGAAACCTTAGACCATGTCCCCTGAAGTTAAAAAAGTATGGCTGTGGTGAAAAACCTCTCTCCCTCTCTCTCTCTCTCTCTCTCCCTCTCTCTTTCTCTCTCTCTCTCTCTCTCTCTCTCTCTCTCTCTCTCTCTCTCTCTCTCTCTCTCTCTCTCTCTCTCTGTGTGTGTGTGTGTGTGTGTGTGTGTCTCCAAGTTGTGAAGATAAAAATGGCTCCATGTTTGTAAATCACAAGAAGAATTAAAGCTGTGGCATGATGTTAACTGCACATGATTCTCCAAGTGCCTGGACTGCCTCCCATACACATACCACACCTGCTCTAACGCATCCATCTCCGGCATCTTATCTTTGTCACACAGAGAGACTGAAAGGGCAAAATGACTAAGCAATTACAGATGCTCAACCTTTTAAGCTGTGCAATTAATTAACTGCCACCAGGTGATGCAGAACAGCAAGCCAAGAAGATGAGAAGCTGGATGAAGCTGAGCAAAGAGGTGAATGCCTGAACTGCCTCTTGAGGGTTTTCTTCCTTTTCAAGCTCTGCACATAGCAGCTGGATTGGAAAAACCACATGGTTTATGGGTCTAGCCTTAAATCATGAGTCCAGGCAAACTAATTAATTTCTGAATTCAAGTCCTCATATGTAAAATGAAGATAAACCAATTATTCTTTCAACCGAGCAATGCTCATCATGCTGCCAGAGCGCAATGCTCATGCTGCCATGAGCAAGAGGTGCATGGCAGGATAGACATGTGGAGGTTGAGGAACTCAGGGCAAATGAGCTTTCAGCACATCCAGCACCCCAACAGGAGGGTGAGGATATAGCTTTTAAGGGGGACATTGGGTCTAGGCTAGGACATGAAGAATAGTTAGGAACTGGCAGAGTGTGACAGGAAGAAAAGGCTGTGTAGATGGAAGAGTGAAGAAGCCTCCAGATATGACCCAGATGGAAGACTGCCTAGTGTTTGACTCTAAGGAACTGTGACAGTCCTGAAGTCAGGTGACAGGCCCAAGGGTTGAGGGGGACACGGAGAGCAATAGTGCTACAGAGAAAATGTTGGACTGTGTGGCTAAGAGGAAATATAGACCACTTCCTGGGGATGCAGCACACATAGGAATATGAGCTGGCAAGGGTAGTGACAAGAGGAGGAACCAGACATCTCTGGGCCAGAGGTGGGCGGACACAAGCTCAAAAAGAAGGGTCAGGAAGCTGGGTCAATGAGAACACACAAAACTGGTACTTAAGAGTATGAAGCACCTGGTAAGAGATGGTGTAAAATAGGTGAGGAGGAATGGCACCCCATCCCAGCTTTTGGTGGATCCATCTGAACACTGCTCACCATGAAGCTCCATGGAGGAACTGAAAAAGAATACAGGAAATACAAAGGTGGGTACTGTCACCATTCCAGACATTGGAAAGCACAGGCGTGGGCTGGGGATTAGCAAACACCTGCCATAGGATTCCAGCTTGTGACTCTACCCAGACAACTCAGCTATGGGCACCAGCTCATTGCCTGGCACTTTCCTCCAGAGAAACAAAAGATACAAGGGGGTGGGTCATAAATGCCACATCAGCATCTCTGAGGCTAGCATAACCCTAGTCACCCACTCTCCTGACTTCTAAGCACCACAGCTCCTGTCCCATCTCAGCATCTAGCTCTCCCTAGACTTGGTAACCAGGCTCTACCATGTCAGAAGTGAACCCACTCACTACCATGGTGAAAGAACTACGGGAACTTGCCACGTGCCAGAAGCAGTGGCATAGGCTCTGGACATGTTTTCATCTAATTCTCACAAAAGCACAAAGTCCATTATGATAATGAAGTTCAAGGCAATGAAGGCAGAAGAAGATGGCTCTTGGGTATTGGTTCTGAGTAAAAATGGTTTAAGTAGGGTTTGATGGCACATGCTTTTAATACCAGGAGATCTCTGGGTTTCAACCCACACTGGTCTACAAAGCAAGTTCCAGAATAATCAAGGCTGTATAGAGAAATCTTATCTAGGATAGGAAAGGAAAAGGGAAGGGGAAGAGGAAGGAAAAGGAAGAAAAGATGTTTTTCTGAGTGTCTTTTACCACAATGGCATTAGTAGGGAGCAATGAAGCTATTAGTTGGGAACTAGGTCACTTTTACTATGTTAAATGGAATAAGGCAAGCATTTAGCAATGGGCCTTACAACTGGGCTGTAGAGGGTAACCAACAGTCTAGGTGACAATCGAAATGTCTGGCCAATGGCTCTAGAAGATCTTAATACTGGGATCCTGAGATTTTACTTGGTCTCTTAAGACCCATAAGTGACATATATTTATTACATTATTCCTTAGGTTCTGTTATTCCATAATTTCCACAATTATTTCTTCATTTTAAAAAATTAGCCTTCTAGATGTATATATCTCTAACCTTAGTACTTGGGAGGCAGGCAGTTGAGCTACATAGTAAAATCTTAGCTCTCTCTCTCTCTCTCTCTCTCTCTCTCTCTCTCTCACACACACACACACACACACACACACACACACACACACACACACACACATTGAACCTAGTTTATCACCCAACCATGGGTCTAAAAACAGCTGCTAACACTAAGAAACAGCCATAGGTATCTCTGCTAGCCACACCAATCCTAGACCTCCCTAGCTCATTCCCTTCCCTAACTCTGCCCTTCCCTAGCTCATCACACCCATACTGCCCCTGAAGGAGAAGCAGAGAAAAGGGAGAATGAAGGAAGAGTGTGAGCAAGCTGAGGAACACACAAGACAAATGCTTGGCTAGCACATGCTCTGCAAGCCACAGGGAAATGAATCCAGTAGAAAAGAAAGACACCTCCAGTTTTGTACACACATTCCTTTTGTAAAGCAAAACATGACCACTTTGAGAAAACACCTAAGCCAAATAAGTGTGCACACTGAACCAGTGCTCCTGAAAGTCATTTATCTCCTCTACGAAGGTCAAACACCACAACAGGGTTCTGTCATTTTCTAATGTGTACAAAATTTGTAGCTAGGCTGACTTGCTATCATTTCAAAATATTCTGAACAATTGTGAATGTTTATCATTGCCACATCCATGATGTATCAATTTATATAATTAATGGGGAGTTCTTCAAGAACAGATTTTCTAATTGCATGTACACCTAGACAACTGTAAGCAGCTTGCATTGCTGGCACACACCTTTAATCCCAGCACTTGGGAGGCAGAGGGAGGCAATTTCTGAGTTTGAGGCCAGCCTGGTCTACAGAGTGAGTTCCAGGACAGTCAGGGCTACACAGAGAAACCCTGTCTCGGAAAACAAACAAACAAACAAACAATAAATAAATACATAAATAAATAAATAATAAAAGTTGGATGTGTCTTAATAGTAACAATCAACTCAAACCTCAGGTATCCAAAGAAATAAAAGATAAAACAAAACAAACAAATAAACAAAACAAAACCCTCTCTGCTGCCATAGCTAGAAGCAAGGACCAACCTCAAAGGAAAAGATCTGGAGTGTGCCCACTCACATCTAGACATTTCAGAGTGAGCTCCCAAAGACCATTGAGCCTTGGAAGACTGAGGCCAGAGGCTGGCATGGCTTACTATGTCCGTCCAAGTTATTTACCAAGAATGAGGTTCTCCAGATTTTGGGAGAGTTGAGGCAATAATGAGTTTGCCGGCAGAGGTGGTGTGAGGTAGAGCTGTTACACTGAGACAGTGACAAGTGCCAGCTGGATGACAGAAGACATCGAAAAAACCTTTATAGAGAGCTGTAATGAAATAACACTAGATACAAAGACTAAAACACAAATCTGAGTTGCTATGAGAATTCTTGATGCATTTGTTAGTCTCCATTTAAAGAAATTGGAGGCAAGGTCAGTATAGTACCCATCAAGAATTTTAAAGCTAAACCTAAGGCTCATTAAAAAGCAACCAGCTCCTAGTACCTATAAGCATGATTCTCCAAATTCCAAATGGATCTATTAAATATATGGGTATAGTTTTTAACGAGAGAATGGAGTTTAAGATCTGGCAACACAATGAATACTTGGAGATTTATTTTTCTTTCTTCTGGTGCTGCCTAGATCAACCACGGGGCCTCAAGCAAGCTCAGCAAGTGAACTACACCACACACTACACACCAGCTCTAATACTTGAGGGTTTTAGAGCCTATAAAATTTGTATATAGGTGATAGCTTATCTATACAACTGAAATAAAAATGGGTGGCTGCTTGAGAACATTCAGTATTGAGGCATCACTCCTTACTGTGCCCAAGGCCACAGCTGCATCCACAGCATATTATCAATCCTGATGATGTTCCAGGAGTCCAAAGACAGCCCAGGCAGACCACACGATAAGGATTTATTACCCTAACATGACATCACAGGAATGCTAGCTTGATTGGCATCTGTCTTGAGGCTGGGAAAGTACCTCTCCTTCCTTCTCATGTAGCTCACCCTTAGCTCTCAGCAAAGAGTGGCACATAGTAGGACTCAGTGATAAAGCACCTCCTGGGGTTCCAGGTACTGTGTCTTTTTTTCTGTTTTGCAGTATTCGGGGTGGAAAGGCAGGCCTTCACATGCTGATTATGCATTCTACCCTGGCTGTATCCTGACATGGATGATCCTCATGTCTCAGCTATTACTCCCCAGACCGTTCCTTCTCCATCACACCTGCAGTTGACGAGTGAACTGTCTTCCCCGGTGATCTCAGCCTGTCCAAGTATAACCAAGGCAGCAGGCCTGACTCTTCACAAGCACCTGCTGAAGACCGGGCCCAATCCCATGCTTCACCCAGCAACACCCTCAGGGGTACTCCACATCACACCTAAACCACTTTTATTTTCACCAATTCAAGCAAGATTTAGAGAAAGAAAAGGAGGCTTGGGACCAAGAAAATTAGTTGAATGCCAGCTGCGGCACCCAGCTTGAGCTTTCTGGGAACAAATGATTCCACTTTCCTGGGCCGTGATTCCCTCAGCACTAGAGCAGTCAACAGTGCAGAGTCCCAGTGCAAGGCAATAAATGCCCACTGCCTCATAGTAGGTGCCTGATGGTCCTCCCCTTCTCCCTTTCTGTTCCCACTTACAGCTTTTTCATGAAAGGCTATTCACCGGGTAGCCCTCCCCCCTCCACCACCCGCACCGTGCTTCCTGTTCACAGTAGCTTTTACACCTGAATCATGAAGACTTCTTTTAAAATCCTCTCACAGGAGATGTGATTGCAGAGCATTACCTAACTCTTGGTTCCTGAAATAGAAATGACAAAACTGTACACTGAAGCTAAGAAGGGATGGGTTTAGAGTAAGAGGGCAAAGAGGATTTCCGGTGGGTAAAAAGTAAGAGAGCCCAGGACCTTCCCAGACTTCCTGCCCTCCGGCCTCCATGAACATTGTCACCAGATTTAGCAAAGAAAATGAACATTGCCCAGTTACATTTTGATTGCTGATAAACACATAGCTCCCCCCCCCCCACACGCCCCAGTGGTCATTGCAGGGAGAAGAAGGGTGCCCCTATTGCAAAAAGCAACAGAAGAAAGAAACTAAGATCAGCCACAGAATGTCTGTGCCTCCCACCCAGTACCACCAATGAAACCTACAATAGCAAGGTCCTGGTGGAGTCCCAGGAAGACCCAGGGAGTATCAAATACACAGTAGTACTCTTTCACAACCATTAAACAGGGCAGTTACAGGGGCCTAGCTTTGAAATCTAATGTTGTTCAGCTTGGACTAAATATGCCCACCATAGAAAGAATATTTTATGTATTGTATGGATATATCACCAGTCAATTTAAAAGCCTATGGCCTATGGCTTAGGCAGAAAATAGAAGTGGGACATCTGGGACTACTGGCATTCAATACATGGTATTTGGTAAAGTCTACATCCACCAGCCTTTTGGCAGAGGCTCAACCAAATGACCTTTAGCCATAAGATGTGTAAAGGCCCAGCATGCAAGACAGAATTTCCCTTACCTCCCCACAGCATCCTGGATGAGCTGTTGTACGTCCACCTCCTGCTTCCTCAGGGTTCCAAATGAAGAGTGACTCTCCACCAGGCCTTTGCCACCAACATTCAGCTTGACCTTCCCCACGACCGTCCCGATAGTCCCACTCTTATGGTTCTCACACTTGCTTTCATATTTCACGAAGTCTGACTCCACAACCACTAGAAAGAAAATAGTAGACGAATCTGAAGACAGATAGATGGGCAACCAGCCCAGCTTCCTAGATGCCTCTTGGGAAACCCATACTATCATCCAATTGGAAAGTGGACAGCTGGGGTTAGTAAAATGCAGTCTGCACACCTATATGCTGACAGAGTCCAGTTCTGGACTGGCCAGAGTCTAGGACTGCTTAGCCCCTCTTTAGCCACTATTATGGTTAATACTGACTGTCAACCTGAAAGGGTCTAGAATCACCCAGGAGACAGACCTCTGGACCTGTCTTGGAGGGAGTTTCTAGATTGGATAAAACGAGGTAGGAAAGCCCCACTAAATATGAGAGGCACCATTCTGTGGACTGTCCCAGAAAAGGACACAGTGAACTGACTGGGCCATGATGTGACCTGCCCCAAACTGTACCCTCAAAGTGTGAGCCAAATTAATCTCAGTTAAGTTGTTCTGATCAGGTATTTTATTGTTGCAAGGATCGAAAGTAACTAAGATGGCCACCATCTGAGGTGAAGGCTGGAAGGGGACTCATGGAGGATGACGGTGACACCTGTGCCCACACTGCTGCTATAAAACCCACGGGAATTAACTTAACATGGCAGAATCTCCAGGACAGTCCTTGGACATACTTCCTTCCCACCACCAGTCATAAAGAACAATTCTCTGGTCCTCCTTAACAACTCCAAGCAAATATAATGCTTATATTATATCTGATCCCTAGCCATACATCAGCAGACATGCCCAGCCCCCCTCAGCCCCCTCCCAAAGCACACTAACTCCAAGACCTTCTCACTTTCTGTCAGGTTTTCCAGACTCTAAGGAACACAGCAGTACCACCACGAGGTATTCCAGTGTCAATCAAGTCATCTGGGAATTGCCTGATTCCTCACTGACAGTCAAATGTTCTACTTCCAAGCTATCCCCTTGCTCTCCAGCTGACCACATGCAGGTGAGGACTATCAGGATGCCTTCTGGACCCACCCTCTACTCTGAACTCTTAAGAATAATACCTGATCAACTCACATGTGGCCTGTCTTCCTTCCTTCCTTCCTTCTCTCCTTCCTTCCTTCCTTCTTTCCTTCCTTTCTTCCTTCCTTTCCCTTACTTTCTCTTTTCTCTCTTTTGTACTCAGTATTGAATCCAGGGTTTCATATGTAGTCCAATATTCTACTACAAATATATGCCCCAGGCCACTGTGCCCATTTTAATCTGTCAAGATACTATAAAAATATGGCCCCAATTATCATTCGGCAAGCATCCATTAAGAGCCTGTGTGGGCACCATATTCTGCTTTTTCTTGTCCTTGACTCAAGTCTCTCCCAAGACTCCTGAGTAATCTTCAGAGGGACTCTAAACCACTTGCAGCCTGACAGACTTCCTTCTACTCAATCAGTACCAGAAGCAGGAGATGTGTGGCAGGAGCCAGAGGCCAGGTGCAAGCCTCAGAGGCCCCTGCCTAGTGACTACGTCTGTCAGCCAGTCCCTTCTCCCATGGGTTCATTGCCCTCAGAATAGCACCATAAGCTGGGGTCAATCACATAAAACATTAGACTATAGGGTAACATGTTTTGCTTCAAAACATAACAGTCCCCCAAACTGGTCACACAGCAGATAGGGAGAAATCAAGATTCTATACATGAAATATGCCCCCCCCCATACCTGCTAAAATCTATCTCACTCATGCATGGTTCTTTATCAAGTCATCACCTGCTGAAAGGAGAGCATTGGGCTATCAGCGAGCCACCAACAATCCAATCTCCACCTTTCCCTCCTTATCCTTGGCAACACTCACACTGGGGTTGGAGCAAGTGAGGGGTGGGAGAAGCAACAAGGATGAAGTCTCTTTAATCTGTTCCTCCCAGCCATGATGCCAGTAGGACTCAGGATCCTGCCTGAGCTCTGACCTCAAATGGTGGTTTTATTTGGGAATCCCTATGGGGCATCGCCAGTCCAACTTAACTCTGTGTGATCTTTCTGGGTATCACCAAGTTATCACTTTAATACCACAGAGAGAAATTCCAATTACTAGACAGCACTTGGTGTATTTTATATTTTCCCCCTTGTTCCAAATTATTTTACTACCCAAAAGGGGGTTTTGCCATCGTGTATGTAAGCCTGCAAGTAGAGGGAGTGTAATGTTGGATATTGTCAACTTAACAGACTCTAGAATCACTTGAAAGACAAGCCTTCAAGCCCCAGAGGTATGGCCTAGGTTAGGTCAACTGAAGTGGAAAGGCCCATTCTAAATGTGGCGGCGCATTCTATGAAACAGGGTCTGGACTGAATAAAAAGGAGAAAGCCAGGCAAATACTGGAGTCCTCGGCTCCCTGTTCCCGGCTGTGGATGCAGTGTGGCCAGCAATGTCTCAAGCTCTTGTAGCTATGACTTCCACACCTGGGGTTCCAGACAACTGTGAGCTAAAATAAATCATTTCTTCCTTAAGTTGCTTCCTCTCCGGCAGTTTGTCACAGTAATGAGAAAAGCAGCTAATGCACAGGGACATTGTGAAATTCAGATTAATCCATCCTCCCATTCTGTGGCAGCTCCAGTGATTGGCTGAAGGCAGTGTTGCTAGGGGGCATGACAGAGGGGGCGGAGTTTCATCTAAAAGCAAGTGTGGACTACAGACCCAAGTGAGCCATTTAGCTCCCTTTTCCTTTAGTAGATATACAATCACAAAAATCTGAACGTTTACTACGGAAGAAGGAATTAGACATGGTTTCATCCAATAATTATGAGCTGTCGATATGGTGTTCCAGAAAGATAGCAAGGAGTATTAGGTTTCAGAAAGTTTCCAACGTCTAACCCAGAAAGCCTGGGAGAGCATGCAAATGTTTTAAAAATAAAGTTAAACGTCACAGACAAAATGTTCATTGCAGCCTTATTTATTAGGCACAAAACTGGAATAATTAATCAAATTAGGGTTAATCAAAATAGTTAATCGAATTATGCACAAAGGAATAGTATGTGTTGTTGAAATAGAATTAAAAATATCTAAATCTATGGAGGACAAGGTACATAATATTAAATAATAAATGCAGAGTATATTAAAATTGTATACAGAATGTTTCTACTCCTTTTTTTAAAAAAATATTTAGCTGTGGGGCTGGGGAGATGGGTCAAGTGCTTGCTACAGAGGAATGAGGACTTGAGTTTGGATCCCCAGCACACACACAGAAAAGGCCTGGTGGTATAACCCAGGTTCAGTGAGACCCTGTCTCAAAACATTATGGTGGAAAATGATGATACCTAATGCTGACTAGCCGTCACATGTGCATGTGTGTGTGTGCACACACACACACACAGAGACAGACAGACAGACAGAGAGACATAGAGGAAAGACAGAGAGACAGACAGTAAAATAGTAACAGCCCAGGTGGGTTCTTTTTCTTACTGTTTATCTCCACCCCTCATTTCACTCCCTATCACTAGATAGAAGAGAAAGAAGGATAGAGGACAGAGAGAGATGGAGAGAGAGGGGGGATGAAGAGAGAGAGAGAGAGAGAGAGAGAGAAAGAGAGAGAGAGAGAGAGAGATCCTTGAATCTAATTTCTTCCTTCCTGATTCTTCTTTGAGCACCACTACTAACAAATTACAACTGACCCTCCTGAATGACCATCAACCACCAACCCTGCTTCGTGGGGCCCTAGCATGTATATATCCTCTGTAAAGTTCCCAGAATTCCAAAAGGCACACTTCCACTCCAGATGCCTAGAAGAGTCATTTTCAGTCTTGGGACTAGTCCCTGAATGTCACAAGAAAACGTACCTGGACTGAGACAGTGCCCTTCTGTGAGAACATCTTCCAGGGTGGCAGATAAAACCTGGTACTTGGGTCTCTGCCAGCACCAGTACCTCTTCTTTTTGGTCACCAGACTTAGAAGTTGCAGCTTGTCAGAGTCGTTCAAGTGTGAGACTGAAATCAGGTCTCCTCCAGCATCAACTTCTTTAAGAAAATTCCGAGTTGCTTTGGCAAACATTTTGTCAGGTTGAGATTACCTGAAAAACAAAGGTTATCATAGAGTCAAATATGGAGTCACCTTGTGTCTTTTTTTTCTATAATTATGTTTTACTGTGGTCTCTACAGTTGGTGTGAAAGACCATGTCCTCTCCAAGCAACCAAGGAATGTGAGGCCACTTGATGACAGTGAAATCAAATTGAAGAAAGGGAAAGACCAAACTGAGAGACTAAAAGAGGATACACTTTCGGCATGGTGGGCTAATCTGTACTTCAGAAACAAGCAGCCCTCATCTCCCAGTGGCTTACAGCAATAAAAGTGTATTTGTCAAGCTGGGCTTAATGGTGCACATCTGTAACCATATGAAGCAGGGGCGAGAGAGTTAACCAAGGCCATCCTGGTCTACATAGTAGATTCTAGGCCAACTAGATCCTGTCTCAAAATAACATTATCTGTTGCTTACACTGCATGTCAATACAAATGAAACAGGAATGGTCTGGTTTTTAATTTTAATTTTTGGAAGTTTTCTTTTTGGGGGGTTGGAGGGAGGGTGGACAGAATCTTATTCCTTAGCCCATGCTGGCCAAGAACTCATTGCTATATAGTGCAGGCTGGCCTCAAACTCTGAATAATCTTCTTGCCTCTGCCTCCCAAATACTCGTGTTACAGGAGTAAGTCAACTAGCACCCAACTGAGAGCTTTATTTATTGTGGCCATTCAAAGAATCCAAGTGGCAGCCACCATCTTGAACATTATCAATCATTATACAACATAAAAGAGAATTCTAGAAGGCTTTACATTAGTAATTAAACATCCTGGCACGAGAGGCACTGATGGCATATTCACTTAGGACTTGTCAAAACCTCTATCTAACCAACCATGAGAGTCAAGAATACAATCCTCCTAAGAACCTGGGAGGCAGAGACCTTGGGATATCTGTTGACATATCGACTTCCAAACATCCGATCAATAGCAGATTGGAAGTATTAAAAAAAAAATTGCATCTGGATTGAGCAAGCACAGGCTCCCCTTCAAACAAATAAGCAGAAGGCCAGTTGTATAAACAATGTACAAGTGATTTAAATATACCAGATGCTGTGTGTAGGATGTATGAAAACTTTACACCATTTTGTAGGAGGAGGGTTGGCTAAGGTAAGTGGTCCATGTTGTCAAGACCAGCACTGCTTGGTCCTGAAAACCTGCCTTGATCACTGAGGGCGTGAAGGAGGACAGACACACAGACAGGTGTACAGGAAATCTGGGGTCAGGTGGGCTATGCTCCTTCTGGTGGCAGCACCTACTGCAAGAGCAACTTGGAGACTCAGAGTGTTAATTTTATACAGGTGAAATCTGAATCGAGGAGGCTGGTTTATTGTGCGCAGCTGAGTAAGGAAGCAGGCTTCTAGTACACAGATGAACAAGAAAACGGGTTTAGCCAATCGTGACAGGAGGGTTCTTTGGGGAAGCAACCTCTGGGAGAGGGAAGCTATGGTTGATAGCTGTTGCACACACTGTCAGCATTTGCACTTGGCAGAGGTACCATTAGGAGGCACCACATTACCACCATCATCTCAATCACCCCAGGTAACTAACTAGTAAAAAAAGATCTAGCATGCCCAGTTATACAGGAGCAAAGGCACTAGAACACGGGTTCTCAACCTGTGGGTCTCGACCCCTTTGAGGACTGTTACAATTCATAACAATAACAAAATTACAGTTATGAAGTAACAATTAAATAATTCTATAGTTGGAGTTCACCACAACATGAGGAACCATATTAAAGGGTCACAGCATTAGGCAGGTGGAAAACCACTGTTCTAGAAGGATCTAGATACAAGGATTTAGAACCCACTTTGCCCTCAACTAAACAGACTTTTAAATTCAAATTTCCATAATGTTCCAGCTTGGGAGCACATGACAGTAGACTCAGGGCTGTGCATATAAAACGTCACTGAGCTTCATGGCTGGGAAAGCTACTGCATGCTCTCCCAGAGCTTAAGAGTTATACTGGCAAGCTTTTATTCACCTGCCTGGTTGGCTGGCTTCCCAGACAAAGCAGATTTGAGCATCAAGCAGTCTGTGTGGATGTAGTTGAGGACAGAGGCAGACTCCTTGGAAAAGAAGAAAGCAAGGCAGTATCCAGAGTTAGCAGAGAATACCTGGGCCCGCTGGCTTCTGAGAACAGGGAATCTTAAGGGATCGGCTACAGTGGTGGCAGCATAAGAGAATGCCATCACTCGCATGTGGATGGGTCTGGTCCGCTCATTGACACATTTGACTCTGGAGTTTTGAGGCACCCTATTCTTTCTCCCTTCCTACTTAAGATTCCTCCTTCTCATCATCATCATTTTTCTTTTTTTATTGACAGTCTGAGGCCAGCCCTGAACTCCACAACTTCCTATCTCTGCTTCCCAAAGGTGGGATAGACTCCTTCAGAGCGCTGGTCTTGCCACAGCTGGCCCTGGATTCTAGGGGAGAGCCCACCAAACAGCAAACACCCCAAGTAAAGAGAAGGACCAACACATGTTGGGTTCCTGCTCTCTGCCAGGCGGTGAGCGGGAGGCTTTTATGTGTTTCCTCATTCACTCTCCAGAGAAACTCTCTGAAGCAAACATTTTCAACATATTGCAGATGTGGAAACTGAAGTTGAAAAACATTAAGTAATTTTCCCAAGATCTTGAGAAACAGACACATCAGAAGCCTGGTGCTGCTTTGATCTGGACTTGAATTCCCCTGCTGAACATGTCCCCTGCAGGGACACAGGACATCCACATGAAGTAAGGGCCCTGTGGTCACAAACCATGTCAAAAGCAAGATCACTCTGTCACCATGATCAACCAGAAACCAAGCACTAATGTTCTCCAAGCCATGAAGGGGCCAATACCACCTTCCTCCCAGTCTGTCTAGTGAGTGACTGCTGCTTGGCCAACCCCAGCTACAGCCTAACTCTTCCAGGCTTTCCATGAAGCAATGAATTTTGAAGAGTTGCAATCAGAATTGGTTCCCACTTACAGTCAACCTCTACTCCAGAACAAAGACCTCCCTCTGAAATCACGGACAAGCCACATCCCCCTTGCTGCAAGGAGCAAGAAAACCCAAGCAAGCCCAGACCCCAGTAGCTTTGACCTGGGGACCTTGAATGTCCACCAACAGGATTCACACTGAGCCAAGAAGATCTTCTTGACTCCAGAGCAGGTGCTTGGGACCAGCCTGCTCTGCTGATCCCTAATCAATGTTTTCTTCTTTAGCTTAGCTGCATATGATTCATTTGCGAATGACAGTGTCTGGAAAGGCCAGCTTCAGTTACGGTAGAGACAAAGCCATTGCCTTGGAAAACGTATCTTTCCACCAAGTGTGTGAAAGGAACAACGGGTGGTCAGAGGACAGGCCTGAGCCTGAAAAGGCAGACTGAACTAGGGAACAGAGGGCTAGAAAGGCTGAGGCAGGAAAATTATAAATCCAAGACCAGGCTGGCCTTCACAGGAAGATAATATCTTTTTTTTAAATGTTTTAATTAATTTTCAAAGGTAAACGCAGTTATGGGGATTGGCTGAGCATTCCTGTAATGCCACCACTTGACCGTGGGAGAAGCCCCAGGATCAGAGTGTTCAAGGGCAGGCCAGGCTCCCAGGACTCTATCTCAAAAATAAATGAGAAGACAGATACACCTCTCCAATGTCCCCAGAGTTCAAAAAGAACAAGAACACCCTGTGGTCAATGCACAGCTTCCTCAGGAAGCAGGCTGTCCTGGAGTCCAGGGATGTGGGCAGGCAACCTGGGTTACTTTTTTCTCTCAGATCTAATCAGGGGTCCAGCCTTTCTTTGTAAGAAGCACCCGTAGGTGATGCATATTGAAGAGGATTCATTTTTATTGCATATCTAGATGCTGTTCCTCCAACGGCTCCCAACTCTCTGTTTGGGGGTTGACTGTCACCTGGGCCTAGCTGTCCTGGAGCATCCTCCCCAACTCCTCTCTCCAAGTCCCATTCAGACTTCCAGTGAGTGGCTGGCTGTTTTGTTCCAGCTTCAGCAAAGCCTGGCAACTGCCTGTTGTCTTCCTCTGAAGGGTGTGGGTGGGAAGAGCCTCTCCCCAAACGGTCATTCCAGATTGAGGCAAAAGACGGCAAAGTGGAGAGGTTCAGCTACCCCAGGTCAGGCAGGAACCACGGCAGCCTGTGTCTGTCTCTGACCTTTCTTCCTGCACATGCACACGACTGGATCCTTCCTGACATCGGAGAGAGATTAGAAGACAAAGGATGGATGCATGGGATATGGTGGAGGCATGGTGAGATGGGGTGCCAGAGAGCACCAGCTGCACTTGCCACATCCCAGGACCACAGGAATGGCCGCGATCATGCTGGGAGGGGCAAGGATGGAATGGAGACCGAGCGAGAATGGGACTATGGGTAAGACGAAGCAGCTGCCCCTACTGGAGGGTGGGGAGAAAAAAGCAGATCACTACCCCAATCGCCGGCCTCTGGGGGATGGAAGGGGATCTCCCACGGCACTGGGGAGCCGACAATTTGCCCCAGTCCGGGACACCAAGCGGGCGGAAGGGAGAGGAGCATAAGCGGAGCCCGCAGCTCGCGCCCGCCGCCACTTACCCGCGCGTTGCTGCTCCGTCCTGCACGCTCCTTTCCTTCGCGGGCGCGCTCGCGCGCTCCCGGGACACCCAGGAAAAAGAAGAGGGAGGGCCTGAACCTTTACTCAGTCCAGCCGGTCCACAAGCTAAGGAATGGAGCCGGAGGCGGGGCTGAACGCGGGAGCCCGGGAACCTGGCAGCAGAGTCAAGGGAGCTTAGTCTAGGAGATCCAGGCAGCACCAGAGGCTACTTTTGCCTGCCTTCCTTCCAGGGACACGAGGGAGGTTGCCAGCCGCCCGGGTCAGGTTCTGGCTCTCCATCTGCTCCAGAGGAGGAAGGTGGGGATGAGTTTGTGGCCAGTAGTAGGGTGTGATCTGTAGGGGTGACTTTACAGTTCATCCAGGAAACTCCCACCTTGGCCTTGGAAACCCTTGCACTTGCTTGGGGCTTGGAGCTTGGTGTTGAGTACCTAAATCAGAGGGGAAAGCTCTCTCTGAAGGCAGAACCAAGCCTATCACCTGTAGGTGCTTGGTAAATTGACGGAGGGGATTGAAGCAGAACGCTGCACCCTCTGAGTCAATTTTTATAAGGTGTTCTTTCCCGTGCAGTAAACAGAAAAAGAAAATCCTCCTTCTGTCTTCCCCTGTCCCTCCCCATTTACACTCACAGAGAGTAGAGCATTTTGTGGCTGCACCAGTGCGGAGGAGCCTGGCAGGCTGCTACAGGGGTGGAGTCTCTTGGTCACCTCACCTCAAACCTCTCCTAACTATCCACACTACTAGGGCCCACAGGGACCCTCTGTAGTTCCTCCCATGCTTTATGATTCTCTTTTGCTCCAACAGCCAGCACTATGCTATATGTATAATACAAACTTCTTCTCTAAATCTTCACCTCACAGAGGACAGTAAGGTTTGTCTGCTTTGTTGACTGTGTCCGGTTCCAAACTTGAAACTTACTGCATAGTAGATACTCAATAAATTATGTTTGGGTTCAATGAGATGGCCAGCATGCAAAGGTGCCTGCCGCCAAGTCTGACCACCTGAGTTGGGTCCCAGAACCCACACAATGGAAGAACTGACTCATACAGGTTATCTCCTGATCCCCTACAGGTACACATGTGCCCACACATGCACGTAATAAAAAAATATTTCTTTTAAAGAAACGAACTGTCTTTTTTTGTTCCTCAAACGGGGCAGGTGAGGATTGTGAGATGGTCTCCATAAGTTATCCCATTTCAAGATTTCTTTTCTAGCATTTAAATGATGTAAGGGGATGAAGAGTGGTTTGGTGTCCATTGCCTTCTGACCTGGGCAGCTAGCTTAAGATCATCCTCAAAGCTGGTCCATGGAATGCTCCTCCTGAAGGCCCCAGTCCTGGTCAGCTAGCTGTTCACTTGTAAGCATGCAAGGTAGGTACTGGATAAGAGAGTAAATAGAAATTGCTATTGTTGTTCCTCTGGTCCCCTGCTTTGTCTACCATGAGTGAATGAAGTCAAGGCACATCCAAACCTCTAGAATCTCATCCTGAGATCAGCAGGAGTTTCCTGTTTTCTCCTTGCCCTGGGCCTGTATGTCCCAGTGCTGCACGTAGGACTTCCAACGCCCACCTCCACTACCCTTGAGGTAGCCTAGTGGCCAAATTACAGGCTTAATTTCCTCTCTCCCTATAAGGATGTGACCAGCAAGCACCTGGAATTCCTCTTCGTGCAAATGAGGCATTCCTAGCACCTCAGCCCCAGCCAATGATGCACACTCATCTCGAAAGCCCCTACTTACCCACTCCCCAACGTTTCTATAGCCCTTGTTACTCCCAGTAAAGGAGCACCATTTCACTGAACACCATCTCTGGATAAACCTACCCACCCAGCTGCCTGGATACCCTGAGGGCAGAAATAGACCCAGGCCAGCAGAAAAGAAAAATCAACGTTTTAGCCTGGTCAAGAGTTTTAAGATCTATTTTGTCAGGTTTTTGGCTGATGCTCTGGTTTAAATGTGTTCCCCAGAGTCCAAGCCCATCTCAGTGCTGAGAGGGGCACTGATAAGAGGGTTATTACACGAAGGCTCTGCCCTCGGGGACATTGTTGACAAGGGAATGGGTTGGTCATCATAGAAACTGGTTCTGATCAAAGGAGCTTGGCACCGTTCCATCCCAGCTGTTCCTTCCCTTCCACCTCAGGGTGACTGGGCAAGAGGATTATCTAACACAACTTGACCACGGACTTCTCATCCTCCAGTGCTGCA
Source organism: Mastomys coucha (assembly GCF_008632895.1). Classification (NCBI taxonomy): domain Eukaryota; kingdom Metazoa; phylum Chordata; class Mammalia; order Rodentia; family Muridae; genus Mastomys; species Mastomys coucha. The sequence goes on from NW_022196903.1 coordinate 45,070,191, forward strand.
AGAAATAAAATCTGTTCTTTGTCATTTACCCAGACTCAGGAATTCTGTTCTAGCCTCTTGGACAAGTAAGAAGTGTTGGCTTTATCAAAGTTTATTGCCCTATAACCTGAGGCATTAACCTTTTGAGCAGCGTCATCCTCATAGCAGCACATTCAAGTGTACCCCACCCCAAGGGCTCCAGTCGGCTAACTAGGTCACCACTTGAAACTGAGACTCCATGAGTTTCTGAAGCAATGGTGCCTTCAGATCTTTTCATTCTTTCTACCCTGTGCAGTGGCTATTCATCAACTACCAGAGGCAGACACTAGCAGCTGATGTGTAGGTGACACTTCTAGGTACTGTCATCTCCTGATGTGCTTCTTAGGACTTTACATGAAAGACAAACTCATCTGACCCTCACAACCAGTTTTAGGTCCAAAGGGTGTGAGACACAAACTAAGAAGTGATGGCAAAGAGTTTAGCATGGGCATACAAATGTGGGTCTTCAGAATCAAACTCTGGCCCTTTGCAAGAGTAAGTAACACTCTTATTCACAGAGCTGTCTCCCCAGCCCCGTATTTTAATTTTTAAATTACACTTGGGCTTCTTGTATTGTTAAATAGAATATTTGAAGATTTCAGATGTAAAAATCAAAACAAAATATGGGATTCTAATCTTAGAGTATCATGTTCCATCAGGAAGGGGGGGTGGGAACACTCTCACTACAGATAAGTTGGGATACTTCTATTGACAAGTATTTGCTTCTCAGAAGATTCATCGCATAAACTGTTTCAAGTTGCAGACCTTGCTAAATACTTTACTATTCTCTTGGTATTTACTGTTCCACCACAAAGTAAGCTGTTGTCCCAATTATCAATGGCTTCATAATAAGATGGCCCCAAACTTCATAGTTTGAAACATCATTTTCTTAGATCTTCCAGTTGTGCAGGCTGGGACTTTGGGCCAGGCAGCTGCATGGTCTTTCAGTTCCATATGACATTAACTGGGATCCCTCCAAGGACTTTAGCTGCTGAAGGCTAATGGTTTGGTCTGAAATATAGCTTTGCCAATATTTAATCCCTTCAGGGTACTGTAACAATATATTATGAACTGTGTGGCTTATAAACAACAGAAATTTGTTTTTCATTTCATAGTAGTCTAGAATCAAGGGACTGGCAGATTCGACACCTGTTAAGAATATTTCCTGGTTCTTAGATGGTAACAATTCATGGAATTGTCACATGGTAGGAAGTACCACTCTTGGATATGGTTCCCTCTCACACCCCCAACCCTGCTAGCGCGTAGCCAACTAATTTTCACTGTATGAATTTTAGAGGAACACAAACACTCAGAAGAATTACATTCTGCCTCTCCACTAGGGGAACCTCAACAACTCTCCATAATGTTACAATCTAATTCTTGTTTTCCTTAAACACACATTGAAAATTCCTTGGTTTCTCTATGGTTCCTGTACAAACAAACAAGTATCAACACTGAGGAAACTACAAACAAACAAGTATCAACACTGAGGAAACTTGTAACAAGACCAACAGTCATCCCAAAGATGTCAGGTTTATAGCAACCTTCTGAGTGATACAATCCAGACCTGAGCAAGCTTCCCGGGTCCTATTGTTATCAGTAGTAACTGTGCTCAGCACTCAAGCTGTCTATATCCAGTGTCTCATTAACAAGCATGTATTAAGAAACTACCCTGGGCTGAAGGGGAGACTAAAGATCCTTTCTACCAACTCAGCTCCTAGTTAGAATCCCTCTATCAGATTAACAAGAGACAAAAAACCAAAAAACACAAAAACCACCAACCCACAAATATATTAGGGTGCAGCATACTAAATATAAAATTTAAATATAAAAAATGTGTGTGCACCATATAGATGATGCACGTGCATGAATGAAGGTGCAGATGTTCACATAGAAACATGAAACCAGAGGAGGACATACTGTGTCCTCTTCTAGCATTCTCTGCCTCGTTATGTTGAGTCAGAATCTCTCACTGAGCCAGAAGCTCAATGTCTTGGCTGGCTGGCTGACTGGCCAGAGAGTTCCTGAGATCTGTTCATCTCTGTTCCCTGATGCTGGGTTTATACTCACACAGAGCCACAGCTGTCTTTCTGTGTGGGTGCTTGGGATTCAAACTTCATGCTTGATTAGCAAACTCTCTCACCTACTAAGCCATCTCTTCAGGAAGAGAAGAACCAAGGAAGGCCATGGTATATTTCCAGAGATGGCAACCTAGGGGGGAGGTAAGTATGTGGGAAAACCAAGTACCTGGGGCTTTGCTTTCAGGCTCCTCTGTGCCATCTCTTCAGGCTTATGAATATAGAATCACTACTGGAGGAGCATTCCTACCCTTCCATTAGTCAGAAAAGCTGAATTGCAGAGCTGTTTCTTTGTTGCTGCTTGATTGTCTTTAGCCAAAAAAGTAACTATTACAGCATGTAGGGATATTTTGGGGTGACATCTCCTGATCTCTTTGAATGCCACGCAGTATACTAACTACTGAGGACACAAAAGTGAACATGGGAAACATTGTCCTGGCCCTCCATCTCCCCAGAGCTTGGCAGCTTTCCTAGAAAGCTAGCAGAAGCAAAAGGGATGGAGAGGCAGTGGTGGGAAACTGCAGGTTATGGTGTGTAGCATAGTAGATGAACAAAAGTAACCACTCACAAAAAGTAAATTATGGAATGGTAACACAAAATAAACCCCTGCAGCAGGAAGACTCAGAGTGGGTGATAGCTCCTGATTTGCTCAGTGTCTCATCTAAGGTGGTTGCAGATGCAGGCAGAGGGAGTTGTGGAGGAGAAGCTCTTTGGGAACTGGGCTGGTGAAGGAAGGCTCTGATATAGTATACCGGCTGGTTTTGTGTCAACCTGATGCAAGCCAGAGTCATCAGTCTATTATCCAGTGGATGTGCTATGTATGCAATCGGACCCAAGCAGGTTGTAAAGGCCCAAGCAAGCCAATAAGTAACACTCCACCAAATCCTCCATCAGCCCCTGCCCCCAGGTCCCTGCCCTATGTGAGTGCCAGTCCTGACTTTCTTTGGGGACAAACAGCAATCCTAACCTAACCTGCCTTTTTTTTTTTTTTTTTTTTTTTTTTTTTTTTGGTCATGGTGTCTCACAGCAGCAATAGAAACCTAGCTAAGCCACAATAAGCAGCAAGGGAGTACCTGTTGGCTCCCACCCCCATGAAAGGTTTCTTTGAGGCTGGCTCATTCATTATTTTCAGAGACCAGCAGCCAGACTCATAGCCCCTGATAACTGCAAAGAAGGCTGGAAAGATTGGGTGCAGGCACATGCTTTTAATTCCAGCATTCAAAATGAAAAGAAGCCAGGTCGGTCTCTGAGAATTAGAGGTTAGTCTGGTCTATACAATGACTTCCACCCAGGGCTGCATAGTGAGGCTCTGCCTCAAAGTTTATTTATTTACTTATTAGTCTGTGAACCCAATAAAAAGACAGCAGTAAACTCAGCTACAAAATGTCTTCGAGGGCAAAGAAGCCTCAACCATCTTGGTTTTGATGGGAGAGTGTCTTCTGGGACAGCCCGGATGGCTGGCTGACTTCAGTTAAATAATGCTTCTTCAGTCTGTATGAACAGTTTGTTTTCTACAAAATGATCTTTTCTTATCCATCTGCCTGGTCAAAGGACAGCTGAGAATATAGAGGACACTGTGGCTATGGTAGGCCAGGGTGTGGTGGTTTCATCTAGAGCAATTTATTACCAATAAAGCTTCCTAGCTGGGTTATAATTGGAGGGGGATAGGAAACTGTGTACACAGTTGTTGTTTGGTAGGGTTCCTTAAAAGGCTAATTGCAATGGGAAAAGCGGTTTGGCAAGGAAACCTGATCTTGGCATATGATTCCATCCTGATTGCTCTTTATACACACCAGCCAGGTGTCTGTGAATGTGGACAAAGGGAGAGGAAATGCTTCTGGGAGCTGAATACCATTCACCTGTGCGCCTTGAATTTTTGTTGTCTGGTTTTTGTTTTTCTTCACGATTGGTAGAGGGGGAACATTTTTTTTTCTACTATTACCCTTTGAAATCTTCACACATCTCTTTTTCTCCTCAAAGGAGTGGACATGTAAATTCACGGTGAGCCTAGTTTTTCTGGAGAATCTAGGCAGCCAGTAGGAAGTGGGCACTCAGCAACTTCCAATTTCAAGTGGCTTAGCTCTCCACTTTCAATAGCCAACTTCCTCATACTGGATGGAGACAAGAAAAGTCTGTTTTATCCAGTGTCTGTTAATCTGGAGATTCACCGGAGAAAATCAACTCCACCATTTTGGACCAAGCTTTATTAAATAGGAAACTGACCAAGAGATGATGGACTTTGGTCAGGACCATTTCCAGGCACTTCCCAGCTGAGAGTGGCCTCAAGCCACATGTTGGGGGGGGGGGGGCTTATAAGAACAAACCTATAGGCTACCATACTTTCCCATGAGGCTTTGATATTTTCCCAAGAACTACAACTCCCAGCATCCTAAGGAATTACCTGGTTCCTGGGCTTATGGGTTAATTTGGGGCATTGCATGCCTTCAAAAGCAAACTGCAGTGCCAAAGGCTGACTGAGAAGAGGCTGTGTTGTGGCTTTCAAAGTGGCACACATCTTAGTCTCATCTCTGATATTCGCTGTTCCCACTCCTATGAACCTCAGTTTCCCCATTTGTAGAGATGATAATGCCCACAAGACCAACCTTAGGTCAGGACCTTGATGAGAAAGATCCACAGAAGGCAAGAAGGCAGACTTAAGAACTCAGATGTTCCTTTTCTCATCTCTTCCTTCTTAACCCTCAGAAAATGTTAACATTCTCTCCAGGAACTAGAAATAGTTGAGACATAAAGATTCTCTAGAGAAGTCATAGCAACACTTATAGTCAGACATCAGCATTGGGCTAGGGATGTATAGAGCTTGGCTGGCATGCAGAAACCCTTGGGCTCTGTCCTCCATCTAAATAAACAGAGTGGTGGTGCAGACCTATAATTCCAGCACTAGGGATGTAGCAGAAGAAGGACCAGGAGTTCAGGGCCAGCCATATTAAATTAGAGGCTACACTGGGCTACATGAAACCCTGGAAAGATGACTCCATGGACAAAGCACTTGGCATGCACATGTAAGAACTGGAGTACAAACCCCCAACAAGAAACCGCAACAGCAGCTAGCTGAGCCCAGCACTCGGGAGGTGGAGACAGGTGGCTAGGGAAAAACTAGCAGGTAGACTAGCCATAGCAGCAAGCTCCAGGTTCCTTGGGAGAATCTTCCTAAATAAATGAAGTGGGCATGATGGAGGAAGACACTGCATATTAACCTTTGACCCCCACACACAGGCAAGAGTGTACCTCCATGTGAACACAAGGCCAGCCTGAACTATATAGCGAGTTCAAAGGGTTTATGGACTAGACCATAAACCCTGTCTGAAAAAAACAAAGCAGAACAACAACCAAAAGGCAGTGATGGCATTCCACAAGGAACTCAAGAAGAAGGAAGACCAAAAGGTAGACATTTCATTCCTTCTTAAAAGGGG
>NW_022196903.1:45076212-45140899 GCF_008632895.1 Mastomys coucha
AAATATCTAAAATAAAAAAAAAAAAGGCAGTGATGGAATCTGGCTAAGACTGGAGGGTTTGAGTCCTCGAATGTTAGACTTCTGCCTGATAGGTAGATTGGGGATGAATCAAACATCTGAATATAGATGCCAATCTCCAGCCTTTTACTTTCCCACTGAATAAGATTCATCTATTCAAAACAGGTTGTTGCTTCTGTTTGATTTTTTAGCTCAGTGTTTTTGTTTGTTTGGTTTGGTTTTAAGACTGGACCTTCCTGTGGTGCCCGACTTGGACCCCACCTCTCTATGTGGCCAAGGCTAGTTCTGAATTCTCAGTCTTCTTCCCTCGGGATTCTGAATGGTGGGGCCACAGGCTGAGGCACCTTGCCCAGCTCTTCAGTTCTACAAAGTTCTCTGATTGTGAGCCCTAAAGCAGCCCACGTGGGTTTATTGTATCTCATCTTGATATTAACATACATCATTTTGATTGGGATCATAGCACATGCCCATGGCAGTCAGGAGGAGCAAGGCTAGCCTGCTCTCTAGCAGGACTCTTTCCCCAAACAAATGAACAAACAAACAAACAAACAAACAAACCCGAAACACTTTAATGCTAGCCAATCGTCAGACAGACAAACAAGAATAGCCAAGTGAGCAACCAAAAAAGTCGATGAATTATGGACATTGGGATTACTACAACAGTAGAAAGAAAGGTATAGTGTGGCTCTAGAGGGAGCTTCAAGAAAGAAAGGCATTCTGAAAGCTTTCTTTTATTATTAGTAAGGACTCTGCCATTTCTTGTGAATTGCTCTAAACAACAATCATGCTAGATTTTAAAAATCTGGGATAAAATTACATTTAAAATCTTTTATTACCTGATATCTGCAACAACCAAAAACATTTTCCCACAACACAATTTGGAGTTGATTTCTTCTTTTATAATGCATCTGATAATTCTGTATTATTAGGCAGTCTAGAAAAAAAATGTTTTTCTACGGCTCCCAGACAGACTTATATGATCTCTTATTAAATGCCATCTGCTTTTGCTGTATTAATGTTTTATTAAGGACCATCTGGTCATTGCTACAGATCGTACAGACTCTTTGCTGAGTCAGTTATCATCATCAATAAATTATAAGCGTTATTATTAGCAGAGAACTTAAGCCAAGCAGTGGAAAAGAACAGAGGACCAAGACACCCCTGACCCCAGCGTGCCCATGGGTAGTCTTGTGACCAGCACAACTCATTGACTTGACCTGTCTGAGCTACCTGGTGTTTCACCTCAAAATAGAAGGTTGAGCCCAGTCACCCAGTTATAGCAAACAGTGTAGTGGGCCAAGCATCCACCAAAACAGCTCAGGGGAGGGGTGCTGTTGGGAAGGCCAGGCTGTGGGGCTGCTGGGAGCTGGTGGGCAAAATGCTGGTACTAGCATTAGTACCAGCATAGTTATGGGGGAGGGCACAGCACCAAGTGGAGCATTCTAGCCTGGAAACCACAAGAGAGATGAGGCCACATCCCTGGGGAGGGATTTGCATGACAGGATGGCATGGGTTATGGTTTAGGTAATTTTTTTTAAAACCATCCCTTTTTTTTACTTCGCTTTTCTTATAACCATAACTGTCTTCACATTTGCTATGTAAGCCATCTCTGCATTGAACTTCTGATCCTCCTGCTTCCACCTCCCAAGAGCTAATACTGCAGCCTCTGCCACCACACCCAGGCTCAATCTTTTCTCTACAGCAGAGTGTCTTGACCATCTTCCTCTTCTTCTCAGTCCTTGCTTTGCACTCTTTCAATCTGGCTAATGAGTTCAGTGGGTTAAATACATACCCACCCTCTCCCTCTCCCTCTCCCTCTCCCTCTTTCCTTTTCTCTCTTCCTTTCCCTCTCTCTGTGCATGCACATGTAGTGGCCAGAGGACAACTTTTAGGAACCAGCTCTTTCCTTCTACCATGTAGATTGTAGGGAATCAAACTCAAGTCACCAGGCCTGGTAGGAGACACCCTGTCCCCACTGAGGTGACCCCATCTCACAGGTCCAAAACATCTCTGTTAAGTCAAAGGGTATTTGGGGCAGCACACTGGAAGCAAGTAAAGCTAGACATTGAGGTCTTGGGTCTTTGAGATGAAAGCCTTTGGTTGGTTATTGAACATATTTTATTTTCTATCTGTGCTGTGAAATCATGAAGATCGAAGGCACTGCCCCAGGGCAATCTAGTTTCACCAAATTAATTTAGTTAATGGTTTCAAGTACCAGTTCACACATAGGTGGGCTTATATCAAATTACATAATATTAAGTTGTACTGGATGATATTTCATTTTGCTAGCTTCATGGATGAATGAAGATAAGGAGGGAAAACCCACTCACCACATTTACTCCATCTCTGGTGGGTACAGGTTGTATCCTGGGCACTGGGGGGCGGGGCAGCTCAGAGCTCATATTCTAGTTGGTAAAAATCACAACAAGCAGAACAGGTAAAGAAAATACTGACGGCAATTGCTTGTAAGGAGCTTGATAACATGATTTAAGACTTAACGAGTTATCAGAAACCAGAAAAGCATCCCACTTAGGAGGAGTGGTAGGAGGATGAGTTGAAGGTCAGCCTTGGGTACACAGGTGATTACAGTCTGGGTGTATGACACCAAGCAGCAAGAAAGCAACAACCAAACAAAAACCATACACTACTACCGTCCAGTAAAGACTTGTGCAGGCCTGCGGCCCGATAGTGGAGTGCTTGCCTAGCACACACAAGCCCCTGGGCTTATAAACTAGACACAGTGACGTACATGTCATTAATCCTAACACTTGGTAGCAGCAGAAAGGTCAGAAGTTCAAGGTCATCCTTGGCTACATAGTGACTTGGGGGCCAGCCTGTACTGTGTGTGATCCTGGCTCAAACAAGGAAAATCAAAAGAGAAGAAAATAGAAAGAATAAAATGGAAGGAGCAAACAATTAAATGCTTCCCTTGAGTGTCTTGGAGAAGAGGGGTCAGAGGGCAAATCTCTTTCCCAGAAGGACAGACAGATACAGGAAAACACAGCTGCTAGAGTGGACTACCTGGCAGGCACCAGCACAGCTGCAGGAAAACATCTGCTATGATCAAGGCTCAGGGGTCAGGGCACACTGGCTGTGAGTTAACACTTCCCACACTATTGTGAGTTTTACTCCCAGGATCTCCAACCAAGTTCTTTTCATTGATATGTTCTTAATACAAGAGCTTGTTTATCCCAGTCTGGCTTAAAATTCTCTGTGTGCCTCATGCTGACTTTTAACTCATGAATGCCCCATCTCCACCACCTAACTTGAACTGCATTACAGTCTGACTCCAATCAAGCTGCCCCCATAGACCATCCCAGAACACTCCCTTGTTTTACCAACAGATGGAGAGGAAAACAGTCATTTTTAAGATTTCAGATAAATTCTTAACAAGACCCGCCTTCTAGAAAAGCTACTTTGGGACTGGAGAGACTGCTCATTGGTTAAGAGCATTTCCTGCTCAGTCACAAGGACAGGAATTGTGATACGAGCACCCATGACAGGTGGCTCACAAATGCCTGTGACCCCAGTTGCAAAGGATCTGACATCATCTTCTGACCTGGGTGCTCTGTAGACACTGACACACCCATGTAAGCACACATACATAATAAAATATTTGTTAAAGAAAGTTGTTTTGCTAGAGTCAACATCATTGAGGTTTTATCAAATCATTATGCAGCCCTTTCGCCTCTGACTATTCTGCCCAGTTACTCAGTACAACACCCCAGCTTGCAAGAAACAAACTCCAAGGCCCACCAAAATATATCTCTTCTGCTAGCATATTTTTGAGTTGTCTCCCTTATAATAACCAGACAATAGTAAAAAGCACTCCTCCGGGTTCTGTGTGAGCCGTTCCAGGAGATAACTGAGACGGAGGAGGGAATTACAGGGACCCCTTCCTATATGATAGCTGAACTGGTGTCCGAGTGGAGATGAGCCGGGAGGCTGAGTCCTTACCCTGTGAGGTCTGCATTCACTTGGGGAGTTGATATGAACTGAATGGTTTGACATGAGAGAACTGGAGAACAGAATCGGGGTCAGAACACCCCAGAAAGAGCCCAAGAGTGGTGCAAGCAGGCAGATCAGAATATAAGCTCACAAAACATGCTAGAGATGAAGGCTCTGCACAGGCATGGAGCCTACCTTTGAGGCCTCATTAGATCACAGGGCACAGACGGAGGAAGAAGTAATCCTCCAGGCTTCTGGATGTGTCGACAGAGATGTTAGGGAGCGCCACACCAAGAGAAGAAACCAAAGAATACCCAGAGCAATAATGACAGAGAAATTCTCAAATTAATGTTGTCAGTTAATTAATGTTGTTAGAGCCAGCTGGGCCATGGTGGCACACACCTTATTCACAGCCTTTGGGAGGCAGAGGCAGGTGGAGTTCTGAGATCAAGGCCAGCCTGATCTACAGAACTGAGTCCCAAGACAACCAGAATTACACAAAGAAACCCAGTCTGGAAGAAACAAACAAAACAACAACAACAAAAAATACCATACAGATCTAGAAATCCCACAGCACACTGGATAAATGGGGAGTGGAGAACACACAGAAAACTCTCTCTCTCTCTCTCTCTCTCTCTCTCTCTCTCTCTCTCTCTCTCTCTCACTGGTACATCATAAGTAAATTGTAGAAAGACAAAGAAAGTAAAGAAACATCCTTTTGGGGGGGGTGTTTTGTTTTGTTTTTTTGTTTTGTTTTGTTTTGTTTTAAGACAGGGTCTTACCATGTAGACCAGGCTGGCCTCTACCTGCCTCTACCTCCCCAGTGCTGGCATTAAAGACATGCCACCTTAGTTTCATTTCTGTTGCTGTGATTAAAATATTTGGACGAAACAACTTTAACGAACAGAATTTATTCCGATTCCAATTCCAGGTCACAGTCCATTGTTTCCCAGAAGTCAAGGCAGGAACTTGGAGGCACTAGTCACAGGCACAGCCAGGGAAGAGCAGGAATACGTGAGGATGAATGAAAACACTTCTGGAACTTGATCATCTATCTCTTGTGCAATGTAGGGCCCCAAACCAGGGGTAAATGCTGCATCCGCCCTTGACCAAGACAATCAAGACAACACCACATGCCAGCCTTATCTAGACAATTCCAGACTGAGGGCTCCTTCCAGGTAATTCCAGGTTGTTTCAAGTTGGCAATTAAAATGACCACGTAGTGCTTTTTTTTCTTTTCATAATACCTCTGGTTTTTTTTCTCCTGTTTCACCCAAAAGCCTTTTAGTTAAATTCAAATGAGTGTTTGAATCTGTGGTAGCTCATCAGAGCTACTTTAGCTTCTTTGTGGTCTGGAACAGGTCCTTTGGTCACTCAAATCTGAGGGCTTCATTCAGTTCCTGACCTCCAGATTATAGCCCTGGTCAGTATTTGCAGGTTACAGTACGGTGCCTTTAAGAACTTCAAAAAGCATATGCATACTCTCCTGGGAGATCTAACTTGGAGGCTGCATGTCTTCCTGATGTCTAGATGGGGTTTAAACTGCACAGAAGCTACTGAAAGGGGCACAAGAGACGCTTATAACCACATCGGAAGGCTAACATGGGTTTTGAAGCTCTCCTTTTGCCTCCACAGGGACCTGCACATACACACATAGACATACACAGACACACAATGCCCGCAGGTGCACACACACACGCACACGTACACACAAGTGCATGCACACACAGATAAGAGATCTGTTCTCTAAAAGGAGGAGCCTAGAAAGATGCCTTGGCAAGGAAGAGTACTTGCTGCTCTTCCAGATGACCTGAGTTCAGCTTTGGGCATTCAGGGGCGGCAGCTCATGACCACCTGTTACTCAGGCTTCAAGGAGTCCAATGTTCTCTTCTGGCCTGCTGTAGGCAGAAACATGCATAGGAATACACATAAAAGAGAAAAATTAAGTAAAAACAGGAGGCCAGGAAATGGCTTGATCCTGACTGGCGAAGGATCTAATTTGAGAGACTTGGATTGTTCCCAACAACCATCACTCCACATGGAGCTGTGTGGTAGGGTGGTGCTGGTTACAGATACATGGAGCTTCGCGCTCTTGGACCCTGGCTCGCTGTTCTGGATTAGAGGGTCCAGCCTCAAGGGCATGAGCTCGGTAGTTAGTGTAAACTGCTCTTTTCCTCATCTTCATTTCTGTGAAATCTGTCTTTAGTGTTCTGCAAATGCATCTGAAGCAACACAAGTTTCATGTCTTTCTTAAAGGAAAACAGTTGATTCCATTCAGGCTGATAGCCTTTGAGGTGGAAGTGAATTCATATTTAATCTTATATCATCAACTCAGCTGGGCTCCAGTTCTGCCTGGGATTTAGACATCTTCAGCTCTAACTGGTGACACACCAAGTTAGATTTGATGGCTTACCATAAAGTGCCATTATTGGTGTACATTTCAGTCAAAATCATAAATCCAAATACCCATGACCTTCATTTTAATGTGGCTTATGACTAATTCATTTTAATCACATTCATCTTTGATGTTGATGACAGCTCACATTGTTCTTCCATTTACTACTTTGTAATTTATTCTTTTTTGTGTAGGCCTTACATAGACTCTCAACCTCAGATATATTATGCATTATGTAAAGAGTTTTCATGGCTAATTAACAGTCTTAATCATATTGAACTTCTTAGTACAGATCCCTCTCTATTCTTTCCTTTAAATAATGTTTCTAGTCTTTTGAGACAGAGTCTCAATGTAGCCCAGGCTAGCCCCAACCTGGTGGTATAGCTAAGGACAAGCACAGTTTCAGATTTTCTTGCCCCAACCTTTTGAGTACTAAATTAGATTCCTGGTTTGTGCTTCTGCACCCAGTTTGTTTCTTTTCTTTTCTCTTCTCTTTCTGTCTTTTAAATTTTGATAGTGCTGAGGACTGAACCAGAGCTTGGGGAATGCTGGGTAAGCACTGCTGTGACATTTCCCCAAACTTCTCCCTCCCTTCTAAAACCGCTTGGCAGGGTGTGTGTGTGTGGGGGGGGATGGTTATTGGCGAGCAAGAGGCTTTATGCATAGAGTTGGGCCTGGGATGCACAGGCCCAGAATCTGTGGACAAGAACAAAGAATCCTTGGGAAAAACTGAAAGACTTTCTCCTCTCCCTGGAACATACCCTTCTTGTCATTGTTCTAAACAATACAGTATAACAACTGTCCACACCAAATAGTAATTGTGTTCTGTTAGCAATTGCTATTGACAACTTAAGAGAGGATAGCTTTAAAGAGGTTATAAGCAAATGTTGAGTCATTCTGTATGAGAAACTTGAGCATCTGTGGATTGGGGGACGTGTGCCCTGAAGTCATTTCTCTGTGCATAGCAAGGAACAACTATGTACAACAGAGAATACAACCCTGAAAGATTTCCTCCTGGATCTATCACCCCTTCCAAGCACCCTACAAACTGAGCTACACCCCCAGTTTCTATCCTGCAGTCTTAGGGTAGAAAGGGAAAATATGTCTTTTTGAGAACCTCTTTGTGGATTAGGATGGACTCCAGTGTCTTTCTAATCCCTCATTTTTCTTTGACAGCTGTGGAAATCTCTGGACTTTCCAAGGTCACAGAAAGATTCAGATGCCATGACCACATCTTTCCTGTATCCAGCTCAGCCTCTCTTTGTTGTTCATTCTGTTTTGAATGCCCTTAATTTCTCTTTAATTTCCCTGTCTTTAATTTCATAGATGTGTGTCTGGGATGCTAAAATGTACTCACAGTATATGAGGTCAAGGTTGAGAACAAATTATCCTGAAGTTTTGTTTGTTTGTTTGTTTGTTTAGTTTTTCAAGACAGGGTTTCTCTGTATAGCCCTGGCAGTCCTGGAACTCACTCTGTAGATCAGGCTGGCCTTGAACTCAAAAATCCGCCTGCCTCTGCCTCCCAAGTGCTGGGATTAAAGGCATGTGCCACCACTGCCTGGCGAAGTTTTGTTTTTAATAAAAAAAAAAAAGTGTGTGTGTGTGTGTGTGTACTCATGTACATGTGCATATGGGTGCCAATACCCACAGAAGCCAAAAGCAGGTGTGGAATATTCTGGAGCTCCTGTTATACGCAATAACTCAGGTCCTCTACAAGAGCAGTATATGCTTCCAATGACTAAGCAATCTCTTAAGCTCCTGTTTGTAACTTTTAGATAGGGTCTAATATACCCAGGTTACCATCAGACTCATTCAATAGCCAAGGATGGCCCTGACTTCCTAATTCTCCAGCCTCTACCTCCCGAGTGCTGGAAAATGCAGTGTGGGAGAATAAAACTCAAGGTTGTGTGCACGCCAGGCAAGCAATCTACCAACTGAGTGACATCAGGTCCATCCTGCAGGCTTTAGGAAGGGGACAATCAGTCTTTCTGAGAGACTGGAAAATTAGAAGGGAGTCCCAGGTCTTTCTCATTCTTCATCTTCCATATAACCTCATCCCAGTTGCTCCAAAGGCATGGTCCTCTCACACCCATCTCTGTTGCTAGCATTACATTGCTGCTGCATACAGACTATGTCATGGGCAGTTGTCACCCCTCCCCAACCATTCCTCTCCAACTCTCATGCTCACTTCCAGCTTTAAAGCTGTGTACCCACAAACTCACTCAAGCTTACTGCTGTAGTTTAAATGTAAAATCCCCCATAGGCTCATGTGTTTGGACATTTGGTCTCCAGATGATGGTGCTATTTTGTAAGACTGTAAAGTTTTTAGGAGGCAGGACCTCAGTGGAGGAAGTCAGCCACTGGGTGCTGGCTCCATTTCCTGTCTCCTCTCTGCGTCCCAACTGCAAGTACAATGTCATCAGGCATCCCACATTCCTGTCACTATGCCTTCTTTGGCATGGTGGGCTATGTCCTTACACTGCAAACCAAAAACAGTTCTTCTTCTATTCAGTTGCCAAGTGTTGGGTCACTGCCATAAAAGAGTAACTAGTACATTTGTCCAGTTTCCTTGGGAGAGATTGAGGGATGGAACACAGCCCCTGGTTGTCATGTGTACAAATAAAACCACAGAGTATGTGGAAGGAGTTACTAAACCATTGGGGTAAACAAGAAACCAAAGTCAACAGCTAAGTCACAGGTGATCCTGGGAGACCCATCTCTCAGGTTTACCTTTCTTAAGATGTCATAGCTCATCAATGAAGGCAGCCCCTTTCCCGAAGTCTCCAATGCTAGGCTTTATGGTTACATTTTCCTCTCTTGTTACAAAATATTATGTGGCCACCATATCCAGTTCTAAGAAGGCAGATAACTTACTTTAGATTCTCAGCTTAGGAACAAGGAAAAAGCTAAATTTAGATAATCTACTATGTGTTCAGTATATAGTTAGCTTGCTTTTGTTGTTATTTTTGACACAGAGTCTTACGATGTAGACCAGGATGGCCTTCAACTCACCAAGATCTGTCTGTTTCTGGCTCCTGAGAGCTAGAATTAAAAGTATATGCCACTATGGCCTGCTAGATAGCTTTTGATATGTGTTATTTGATTAGTTTCTATATTGTAAAATGAAGATGGTTATATAATAAGATTATGGTTCGCTTAATTTGAAAAATGAGGCACAGAGAAACAATAATTGTGCTAGTAATTATATTTTTAAGAATGCAAAAGTGGTACAAATGTGTAAAATGAGTAGACCTCTATGGTAACTCAGAGTTGCTGTGCTAGGCACGAGTTTGGCATCCCAGCACTTGGGAAAAAAGTTCAAGGCCAGCCTGTCCACATGGTAAGTCAGAAAACAGCCTGGGCTACATGGGACCCATCAAAAATTTGTTTTAAATATTAAAAGGAGATATTGGGATTCCTGCCACATTACTGGGCCCTCCAACTCACCAGTTCCAACTAATTCTTAGAATCTGTGCTAAGAATGAATTATGATAAGGATGAATTTCTAGGAGCCGGCCATGGTGGATATGGTTAGGGTATTTCCAGGTCTCAGAAACAAGAAAATGTGGGGAATAGAGACACAATCTTGTGTCATCTACGCTGTGGTGGAAGCCCTGTGTCACCCAAGCCCAGACATCCAGTTCCTGCAAATGCCAACATCATAATTCTAAATCCAACCCATTTTATGACCAGGTCTTTTAAGACTTGGCCAAGATTCCCAATTTCATTGCTGAAAGATTGCAGTGAATGCCTTAGTGAAAACCTACGTAGCAATCATAGTTCTGAGAAGCCACTGAGCCTGGTGGTCAGGAGCCATGGGGCATTTTTCTCCCTGTACCAGTCTTATGCAAACTGTGCCCTTTTCACTCTTAAAAGGCCATAGATTCATTCACATGTGCATGTGGACCTATGTTATGGTTTGGGTATTGTCCCCCACAAGCTCATGTATTTGAACACTTGGGTCATATCTGGTGGCACTGTTTTGGAAAGTCACGGGACCTTTTGTTTTGATCCATGGAACCAAAGCTCAGCCTTTCTCCATGTCCCCTTCCATCCTGAGACTCCATAATCGAGGCTGCACCTTTACAAATGGCTTCAGGGTCTTTCTACAGGAACTCCAACCCTGTAACATGGTGCCAAGCCTGAGCTGCTCCCTGTCACTCCCTTGTGCCTTTAAAACCAATACCGTGTGGGAGCCTCATATACATGGCCGACTTTGGTCATCACCTTGAGAGGCAACATTGGTCCATCTGGACCACAGTGTGTGTACGCTCACCCTGAACAAATACTTCCCAGAAGACTTGACCTCAATGTTGCTGCCTCTTGTTAACCACAGCTGACCTCACAGGCTCCAGCTAACCAGCCTCACATATCCCAGTGAAGCAACAGATTCATGTCAGTGGCCCGGAGTCTTGTTGATCGCAGCTAATTCATCCACCCTAGTAAAACAGAAACCACATGTTCCTAGTTCAGAATATCATATGAACAGCCCTGAGAGAGTCTTTGCTTCCCTCTGAAACATCACAAGCCAGGCCTCTGCTGACTATATTTCTCTCAACTCTCTAATCCTCCAAGCTCCCACGAAACAGCCCATTCAGTTTTGAACACTCAATGGCTTTTCCAGATCAAAGTTCCAAATACTTCTGAAATCCTCCCTCAAAATCTCGTGGTCGGAGCTGTCACAGCAATAGTCCGTGATCTTGGTACCCATTTCTATCCTCGACCTAAAGCAGTCTGGGGAAGAAAGGGTCTTGTTTGTTTGTTTGTTTGTTTCTACCTACACTTTATCACCCATCACTGAGGGAAGCCAGGGAAGGAACTGAAGCAGAGACCTTGGAAGAATGATGACTACTCGATGCTTGCTGTCCACACCTTGCTGTCTTATACAACCCAAAAACACTTGCCTGGGATGGCACCATGCACACCGAGGCAGGTTCTTTCACACCAGTTATCAATGAAGGAAATGATCCACAGGCCAATCTGATGGGGGAAATTTCTCAATTGGTGTTTAATCTTCATGACTTCAGATGATTCCAGTTTGTGCAAATTAACGCAGTAACCAGCAAGCCCAGGTTGGATCTCAACTTCCAGTAACCTCCCTGCCTCAGGCTCCTTAGCTCTGGGATAATAGGCATGTAAATTTTCCATTTCTTATCTTATAATTTGGCTCCTTACATCAGTATCTGCTATATATGGAAGGCTGACCTGGTATTTGCTATATATGTAGCTAAGGCAGGCCTCAAAGCTCATAACAATCCTCCTGTCCTACCCGCTAAAGGCATGTACCACCATCTCCATGCCCAGTAAAATTTCTATTTCAAAAACTAATTAATGCAAACAATATTATTGTGTTGTTACATGATTTTCCTGGACTATACCAAGCTGGTTTCTCCCCCCAGGTTAAACTCTTGGATAAATGTGAAGCATGCTAAATATTTTAACCAATCAACCAAAAAGGCAAAGACATGGACTCTCTGAAATTGCCACAAAGGTGGTCCTTCTTCTGGAGTGGCTGTGATGTCCCAAAGCCTGGCTCTATAAATTATCTGGACCCCCAAAGCATACTGATTGAGTGACAGGTTTTTAGGGACACTTTGGAGAGCAGAAACAGAAAATGTCACTTAGGAAGGGATTCTTTGAAATTCTGGTTTGTTGTTTCAATAGAAATATGTACTTACTTTTATTTTATGTGTTTGAGAGCTGCCTTAGGGTTTTACTGCTGTGAAGACCTCATGACCAAGGCAACTCTTATAACAGATACCATTTAATTGGGGCTGGCTTACAGGTTCAGAGGCTTAGTCCACTATCATCATGGTGGGAAGCATGGCAGAGTACAGACAGACATGGTGCTGGAGAAGGAACTGATAATTCTATATCTTGGTCCACAGGCAACAGGAACACTTGGCATTCAACACTTGGCACAGCTTGAGCATAGACCTCAAAACCTGCCCCCACAGTGACACATTTCCTCCAACAAGGTCCCATCTACTCCAACAATGCCTCACCTCCCAATAGTGCCACTCCTGGGGCAAGCATTCAGACACATGAGTCTATGGGAGCCATATCTATTTAAACCACCCTGTTCCACTTCCTGGCCCCCATAGGCTTGTAGCCATAACAAATGCATTTAGTCTAACTTCCAAAGTCCCCATAGTCTACCACAGTCTCGACAGTGTTTAAAGGTCCAAAGTTCAAAGTCTCTTCTGAGATTGATGCACTCTCTTAAATGTAATCTCCTATAAATCAAAATAAAAAAAAAAACAGATCACATATTTCCAGCATCTAATGGCACAGGATGTAAATTACGACTCCAAAATGTAGGGAAGAGAGCATAGTAAGGAAATACTAGACCAAAGCAAGACCAAAAACCAGCTGGGCAAACTCCATATATCTGGCCCGAGTGGCTCTTCTTAGACATGGATGGAGGTCCAATGCCTTCTTCAACACAATGACCTCTCTGGGCCTCCATGCAAGGACACCCCTGATACATTCCCGGCCTCAAAAACTTTCCTTAGTCTCAGAGGGAAATTCCATCCTTGATTCTAAAAACAGAGTCATGTGGCTGAAGCTGTCAGATTCTACTGCCAAACTCTGCATTTCCATGTCTGATGTCAAAGCACTCTTCAGATCTCCAACTCCTTTCAGCTTTGTTGATTGCAACACACTTCTTTCTCATGGACTAGTTTCACTCCCTGTTAGCAGCTTTCCTTGGAAGATAGCCCAAGGCTCTGGGGTCTCCAAGATAACCTAGGCGTCAACTTCACAGCTTCACACAATGGCCTCTCTGGGCCTCCATGCGGGGACACCCCTGATGCATTCCTGGCCTCAGCAACTTTCCTTAGTAGCAGAGGGAAATTCCATCCTTGATTCTAAAGACAGAATCATGTGGCCGAAGCTGTCAAGTTCTGCTGCTTGCTGAGGCCAGAACATGTCCCCTTGTTCAATTCTATCTTCACCAGCTTTCTGTTTGCCATTGTTTTCTTAACTGCCTACCCCTGACTGTTCTGAAACTTGTTCTGAAGACCAGGCTGGCCTTGAACTCAGACATCTCATGACCATCAGTAATGGGATCTGATGCCCTCTTCTGGTGTGTGAAGAGAGCAACAGTGTACTTATATACATAAAATAAATAAATAAATCTTTAAAATAAAAAGATCTGAATCAAAAGCCCTTGTCTTTCAACCTCAAGATCTGCATCAAAAGCATGTTGTCTTCCTGCCTCAAGATCTGGATCACAAGTGTGTCCTCCATGTCTGGATTGTAGTTCATTCTAGATACAGTCAGGTTGACAATGGAGAACAGGTATCACAACCTACCCCTCGTCAACTTGACATGCAGTTGTATCTTCTTATGACCAAATGAAAACAATAGCCGTGTCATAATTATGATAAGCCGTCATACAACCACAAACAATAACCCAGGCCATAATAATGCTTAACATGATATAACTATCACTTGTACAACTACAAACACATTGCAAATTTGGAATAGGTGTCAATGTCCTTTGGGGAACATACTTTGGTATCTCAAACTTAAATATGATAATTAACACAAATATTTGTACAAATGCATTCTTAACAAAATACAACAAAGTACTCATGTCAACTACAATCCTTGCTTCTGCAACTGGTCATGTGGCCTTCGATGGTATTTATAAGTACCTTCCTCTACTACCCATTCTGTATTTCCTACATCCTCTGCATGCAGGGCTTGGCTCTTTTCTTGGAGAAGTGAGCCACGCCTTCATTCCTGATGGGTCTGTGCCCTTTGTCATCCTGATGGGTCTGTGCCCTTTGTCATCCTGCTTGGATCAGGCTGTTGCAGTTTCCTGTTGACTTTAATCACAGGACACTATATAGCACTAAGAGATGCCCTAAAGGACCTCCTGCTCTCCAGACATAATTTTTCTTACCTCTTGAGCCAGGCTGCCACAGTTCCAATCACCCTCGGCACCACTGTCTTCCATGTTCCTACTAGGATGGCTCATTAAGCCCCACTGAAAGCATTCCACTGCTTTCCTAATCCAACGTTCCAAAGTCCACATTCCTTCAAACATAAACATGGCTGATTACAGCCATGTTTATGTACCAACTTCTGTCTTAGGGTTTTATTGTTATGAAGAGACATCATGACCAAGGAAACTCTTAAAAAAAAAGACATCATTTAATCGAGGATAGCTTACAGTTTCACAGGCCTAGTTCATCCTTGTCATGGTGGGGAAGCATGGTAGCATACAGATAGAGATGGTGCTGGAAAAGGAGCTGAGTATATATATCCTGATCTGCAGACGGGGACTGAATCCCACACTGGGTGGAGCTTGAGCATAGGAGACCTTAAAGTCTGCCCCTCTGTGACACACTTCCTCCAACGAGGCCACACCTACTCCAGTAAGGCCACACTTACTCCAACAGGGCCACACTTGGAGTGCCACTCTCCATGAGACAAGCATTCAAACGAGTGTGTAGGGAGAGCAAACCTATTCTAACCACCACAAGTGTTCTGCCCGCATGTATTTATGTGCACTACATGGATGCCAACTCTGGATTTGTTGTTGTTTTATTTTTTTAGTTAGTTTATATAAGTGCTCTCCTGGGAACAACTAGGCTTCTGGGTGGATCACTGGCTCCTTTGGGGGCGAACCTTGTTGCTCATTCACTAACCAGCAGAACCCCTCTTAGCCAATATCTGAATGCAGCTTCCCAGAGCCACCCTGGACACATACCCCAGCAAACAGTTGAGCCTAAGTGTGTTTCTGGGCTTTGGTGCAGGTCCCAGGGAGCTGATGGTGCTCACTTATTTTGGTTCAAATATTTTTTTGGGTGGGGTGAAGCCAAATTCCATTTCTCTTAAGAACATATGAGATTTTAATAAAAGAAAAATTGCCATATCCTGGATCTTCTCCAGCTTTTCTCCATCTGTTCTCCTCGAAAGCTTTTTCTAAAAGGCTGTGTTGGGGGCTAGGGAGATGGGTCATGGTTAAGAGTGCTTGCTGCTCTTAAGGGGGGGCTCAAGATCAGGTCCCAGTATCCTCGTCAGGCAGCTCACAACTGCCAAAACTCCAGCTCCAGGGGATCAGAACACACATGTGAGTGTGCATGTGTTCAGGCGTGTGCTTGTGTGTGTGTGTGTGTGTGTGTGTGTGTGTAAAAATAAATCTTTTTTTTAAAGGCTTCAGAAAGAGTGAGAGGTTGGTTGAGTTTCAGACATGATAGACTGCAACAAGAAAAATGTGGTCAACAGGATTTGTGGACCAAAGGCGTTTGAACTGATGTGACAAGCAGGGCGTGATGATGTAAACCCAGTGGTTCAGTAAGGATGGAAGGCTTGTCTTGTTCCATACTCCTGGCCCCAGCCTCTCTCTATAGAGTTTTAGTAAAACATCCAGAGCTGATACGGCAGTTCAATAGTGAAGGTTGGCCAGTTATTTCAGTTTATCTAAGATTGCAGCAGCTCCTGATTAGCGGGACTCAGTGTTAGAACAGAGAATGACCTGGGCAAAGCAGGACGAGTTGCTTTGCTTTTGGTGTCAGGCCCCTCCTGTCTCTTCCCTGTCACTGAGACCCAGACTTCCTCTAGATTCATCACAAAATTAGAGGAACTGCCGTCACCTCTCCCTGGACAATGTGGGCAAATGTCTGACCACACTGTGATGACTGACTAACCTACCAGCTTGCCACCAGATGCGTGTCTTCTAAAGGCAGAGAAACGTCTGGGTTTTAAACTGTTCCTTGCTCCACAAATGTGCCTCCCAAGACTGCATCTCAGCAGCAGCTGGGGCCTCCTTCTGTGCGGCCCTTTTGAAAAGTTCCTGAGCAATAGCTGGGCACAGACGTACACATCTGTAGTGTCCATCCTAGGCAAGAAGAGAAACTCCATTGCAACCAAATCAAATGTCACCTAGCCCCCACTTTCAATTTCAAAGACACTATAAAACAATATGGAATCTATGAAAAGAAATTTGTTCCTAGCAGATGACAATTGTGTCCCAGACCCATGGTGGTGCTAAAATGCTGATCAATACTGTGCCCTGGGTTGCCTAGGTTTGAAATATCTGGGGAAAATTGTGTGTGTGTGTGTGTGTGTGTGTGTGTGTGTGTGTGTGTGTGTAAATTACTCCCAGGACCTTAACCAAATTTAAGAGTCTTAATTAATGTATCTTTCCCAGTCTGTGAGTTTAAATGACAGCTAAGAAGAGCCTCCTCTCAGCTCATTAAAACCATTACATGAATGGTTGATTTGAGACCTAGGAAGGGATAGCTCTTCCAGCCAGTTCTGGATTGTCTAGCAAAGTGGCATGTGCCTTCAAAGCCACACTCCTGATAGTGTCTCCTTTCTGGGAGTTCCAGCTGCCATTGAGGCAGCAAGGGCTTCTTGCCTTGTTAACCTCCCATGCTTCACACTTGCTCTGGGCCCTTCATCTCATTCTCTTGAATCTGTTGGGTTGGCCTGTGTTATGAAGTGTAAGAGAACGCCAGCTGGGGAGACAGTCCTGGCTGGCTCATCACTGATGTCCGTGAGTACGATGGCGCTGGTATAGTAAGGACATGACTAAACATTTGAACTTGAGGTATATTATCTAAACTGTCTCCTCAGTTGTCTGGACCGTGAAGCCTTAATGTCAATATGAGCAAATACCGGCCAATAATTTAAAAGTTCTTAGGTTGCTTTTCAGAGATCCTTTCGCACCACTCCATTGTAAACAATGCTGGGACAAACCAACTTGAACCAAATGAAGTTCACTGAATGCTCAGGAACACACCTTGGAGATGGACATGCATGGGTCAGTCACGATTTGTGTGACTACCCAGGCATAATCAATTAGCACTCTTACATTTCATGTTCTGACACAGAGAAAATGGTATTTCCATAGCACAGTAAGGTGGGTGGAGCAGGGGTATCCTCGGCTAGAGGGGACCTCCCTCAAGCTCCTAGTGCCTATTCCAAGAGCTGAGAATGCTGAGAAATGGTAGGAAAAAGACTACAGCAACCCAAACCCACTGTCTCAGTGTCCATCTCTTGAGGTGAGCAGCTCTGTTCTTCCAGACAGACTCTAGGCAACATCTTGCTGCCTGTTCTGTCAACCACAGCTGCTCACAACCAGGAAAAACAAAGACAAAGGCAGCCTTTGCTGTATTCTTTATTCTCAGTCAGCGAGCTACACAGGGGTGGAGAGACAACAAAGTAAAAGGAGCCTCTGGGGTATGATTTAGATTTCACAAATGCTTAAATAGAAGATTTACAAGTATCATTTTCCCCCAGAAGCACATCCTGTGGGGTAACAGAGGAAGGTAAAAAAATTCATCACAAATGAAGCGGATGAGTCACTTCTGACAACTGCATCCCCTGAACCCAGTTTCAAAAACAAACAAACAAACAAAAAACTGGCTTGCACTTCAGACCATCTTGATTTGCAGACACATTTGATAATGTAGGTTTTCCACAAAGATAATCACTGATTCACAGGATCGATAAAAGACAGAAAACAGAGCATGCGAAAATAGCTTTGATCTACTAGCAAAAATAGATTTATGCTGATGTTGGTATTAAAAATAAAGACATTCGAATACATTCTGACCAAACACTGTAGCCTGTATTCCTAAGATCATGAGAGCAACTTATAGCTCTGACTGGTAGCTAGAGGGTGTGAGGACAGTCTATATTAGCTACAGTGCCTCAGAGAGAGCTTGTGGTGTACACAGTAGGCCTACGTTAAGAAGCAAACTAGCCCTCACCTCTATTTTTAGCTTGACTTCTTTTAAGGGTAGACTAAAACAATACATCATAAATCTGGTACATACAAAGGAAAGACAGTGCTAGAAGGCTGAGCAAATGATTTATTGGAAGTAATTAAAAATAGGATATGAGGAAAACAGAAGCCTAAATAGAGTTAACATTAAAAAACTCAGTTTGTGTAGTTTTCCGCCAAGAAGCCCCAAGAGGTGCTGGAAGGCTCGGGGACTGCTAAGGCATGCTTGCTACTTAATAGGTAATTGTACTTATGACCTAGAGTGAACCCCAATCTGTTGAGTACAAGAACCCTCCTGAATCTCTTGAACTGCAATCTGTTTAGTTAATACCAGGCTCCCCCTAGTGTCTCAAAACATGTACTGCATCCATCTGTCTAGTTAGTACTTGACTCTCCCTAGTGTCTGGGAGGTGAACTGCATCTCTTTAGTTAGTACCAGATTCCCCCTGGTGTCTGGGAAGTGAACTGCATCTCTTTAGTTAGTACCTGACTCCCCCTGGTGTCTGGGATGTGAACTGCATATGTTTAGTTAGAACCAGATTCCCTCTGGTGTCTGGGAGGTGAACTGCATCTTTTTAGTTAGTACCAGGGGCATCCGAGCATCAAGATGTAAACTGCAGGAAGAAACTGCACTGAGGCTTTTTTTTTATGACTGGGTCTGTGGAGGAAACTGCACTGCCCCTTTGCTATACCGAAGATACTCAATCCTTAATGATGCCTTGTGGATCGGGGTTGTGAGTACTGAGAAGGAGAATACATGAGGTGTGGCGTGTGGTTAGCACAAGGTCCCACCAGAGGGAGAACATCTGTAACTTACCATAAACTTGAAATAGGATAATTAGAATGAGAGGGGCTGAAACATGCACATCAAATGGTGCAGCAATTGGAGCAATTGCGTGTATTGGAGAAAGTCACGAGTTCAGAAAGGTTAAACTTTACCTTAATGTTTCTCAAAACAATACTGCAGTTCTGTTTTCTTTATGAAAACATCCCAAATTCTAAACATACAAACTTGGAGGAAGGTTATGTGAGGCAGGACGGGAGGAATGTAGCAGCCTTCTCCCTCCAGCAGGGAGTTTTAAGATTCAAGTAGCAGCATGTACCTCCTGACCATCTCCATTTCCGAAAGCCCTTTATCCAGAGACCGGCAGTAACTTACAGAGCTTGCACATGGTTCTGGAGCATATTTTGTTCATTCCTATCCCTGATTCAAATAAGGTGACTATAGAGGAGACATTTGGGTCAGCTGCCTATGTGGTTCCAAATTAAAGCTTGAAGTCAACAGAAATTATATCATGAGATACTTTAAAATTTTTCAAACAACTGGCTGTACTGATTCTGGGGGTACATTCTTGATTTTGTGTTTTTTGTCATTTTCTTTCTCCTTTGGGGCAGCCTCTTGAGCAGGCCTACTTCACAACCAGTGTTACTAAAAGCCCACAAGTGTCCTTTCGGTTTTGTTTCCCCACTGAGATCCTTCCTTACATCTCCAGCCTGTGGTCAGAATGTGGATAGTGCTTGAAAAGGAAAAAAACAAAACAGGAACTAAAGAATCAGTCATACCAGCCAGCTGTTTAGAAATGGAAATGAGATTCCTGCTGTGTCCATCTCGGTGCCTCCATGACAAGGAATACATGAACCAATATTTAATGAGTTGCTTAAAATGACAGTCACTTGTAGACCGCAAAGACTATTGATTCACCCTCAATGCTCCACTGTGAAAACTTCAGCTGTCTAGTCGGTTATTTGGTGTGACATAGGTCAACTCTGGAGTTGGCTGTCTCCTTCTATCTTTTAAGTGGGGCCTGGAGACTGGACTCAGTGCCAGGCTCATACAATAAGTGCCTTTACCTGCCGAGGCGTTCTCGCTGGCCTCAAATTCCTTCTAAAGAAATCTCTTTACCCTATCATTACATGCAATGTTTCCTAGAACTGCTATAGACTTCATTAGAGTCAAAGACTTAACAATCAGGCTTTGGTTTAATGTGCTCTGGGCAGAAGTCAGAGTTGCTCTGATAACACAATTCAGCTACTGTGTACATTCTATTATTGTGATTTAAAGTAAGACACTTATAAGAACAACTGTTTCCCTTTGGTAGCTCCTGTCTGAGACAGATGCAGAACTTACAAATAAGAAGAGAGTCAAGGAAAGAGGTAAACCCTTGCAGCTTTCTCAGAGGACGGACACAGAAGAACAACAGCAATGTTTGTCTATAAGGCAGATGGTCAAACTGTCTGTACAAGGTCAAAAGGACGGTGCTCGGTAAGAGGTAGAGAATACCAAAGCCGTGTGGAGGAAGAACATGCCAGGTTATTTAAAGCCACCAGGACTTTGCTGAAGTTTAGAAGGTCACACACTGTGGGCTGTTACTGTTTTTCTTGTACTAAATGAGAGACATTTCATCAATAGGGGGCAAAAGGAGGGCTTGCAAGCGGTGGGGGGTGGGGGGAAGGAGAGAAAGCCGAAAATAGTTTCTTAAATTTTTAAGGATTCAGCTCTTGCTGAGGAAAAACAAAATGTCTGCTGTGCCCCCCTCCCCATCCCCCCAGGACACCATCGGGACACTGAATTCTCTGATGAAGGCAACTTCTCTAAGCAAGCTGGGGGCAGTTTTATACATAAGGCAACAGAAGTACAGGGAGAGAAGTCTCCCCTTCCGGTTGGGTGATGCCCGCCTTACATAAGAAATATGTATTTCACTAACTTTATACAGATTCTTTTTGTTTTGTTTTGTTGTTTTTCGAGACAGGGTTTCTCTGTGTAGCCCTGGCTGTCGTGGAACTCACTCTGTAGACCAGGCTGGCCTCGAACTCAGAAATCTGCCTGTCTCTGTCTCCCAAGTGCTGGGATTAAAGGCATGTGCCACCACTGCCTGGCCTTTTATACAGAGTCCTTAACCACGAAAATGCAAATTAAAATATTCTAGGTACTTCAGCACCAGCAAAATTGTTCTGTATGAGCAATCAAAGAGCTGTCTGAGGCAAAAAAAGATATCCCAGCTACCAATTAAACCTGGGTAGCTATGCATGGGTGAGTAACCCTGGGTGTTATTATTTCTTAACTCACCTGGGAATTTTTTTCTCCAGTGTGATTTTATAAGGCAAAAATTTGAATTTTCCCCCTTACCTCTGGAAAATGAGTGTTAAATGTTTTTTGTAACCCACACATTAACATTCAATCTTCATTTTTATTAAATAGTTTATATATAAAAAGAAATACCGAGGTGTTCTACATTCATATAAACAACTATGATAACACTTGAAATTGTAAAGAGACTTACTGAAGAAAACATATAGTTCAGTGCTTACAGTGCTATGCTAAGCACAAGTGATCATTCTAGATACTATCTTTTAAACATACAGACAGCCATGTGCTGCTTCCGGAAGCAAATGTGGGCAAAGTACAGGAAGCCTCTTTCTCCTTTACATTTCACCACAAGACGGGATGGTCCAGCTTGGAAAAGCCAAGGTCTTTCCTCAGTTCCAGGTAGGTCCCGTTGCTCACCCAAGCATCGTCACTGGATTTCCTGTGAGAGATGAGACGAGACAGCTTCTTGTACAGTCTGCTTGTAGAGTCTCCTCTCTCCCCCTCCTTCCCTTGCTTGCCTGCTCTCACTCCAGACAAATTCTTTGTTCTTGTTTGGGTATTTGAGTGGTGTATGAAGGCCGGCAGCCATTTTTTACTTTTGATATATACTTCTTAAACCTGGAAGCTGGGAAAGAGGTGCTTCTAAAGGTATCTCTCTCTCTCTCTCTCTTTCTCTCTCGGTGTTCGCGCATGCGTGCGGGCGTGCGAGCGTGCGTCCATCCACCCTCTCTCTGTATGCTGTACATCAAACAGGGCTGGGCTGATAGCCACCACACTAGGAATGACTAAATACTACCCAGTCAATCAGGTTGATCCAAGTCAGTCTAAGTTAGCATAAAGCCAAATAGAACAAATATAAAGGAAATTCAAAGGGCACAAAAGGATCCAGAACCTACTGTTTTCCCAGCCTCATGTCTGCTCCCAGGCCATGGGTGATGTTGTCAGCTTTATTCTGCCAGAGAAAACTCATGCACATGTGCTACACACACTGCCTCCTCTCCCTTTCAAAGTACTGGGCAGTGCTCTACCCCTTGGGCGGTTGAAACCACAGTCTATACTGGAGCTCATTCACATAGCAATGCATGTGATGTCTGTTTTCAGTGTCCTTCTGTAAGCCAGCGCACTAAGGTCAAGGACCCACTTCAGCCTCCAGTGCATTTGTGTTATGACACTGGGACTAAGTCCAGGGTCTCATGAATGCTCTCCAAAAATTCTACCAACAAGCAACATGCCAAGCCCCACATAATCTTTGACATACTGTTTTATTAGAACACAGCCCTACCCTCTTCTTTAAATATTATCTATGGTTGCTTTCATGTTGAACAACTGGGCTAATTGCTGAGGCCTACGGCCTGCCAAGCCAGCACCATCTACCATCTGCTTATTATGGGTAAGCTTGGTGACGTCAGCAACAGGGTTTCCCGTTCCTTTTTAGACAGTTGAGGGACATTCCATTCTGGATATGAATGACAGGTCAACTTAGACACTTGCTCCACTGATGGGCAGTTAAGCCGCCATTAACTCCATTAGGAATAAAGCTTATGTTCTTAGTGTTATTTTAATTTTTTTTTTCCAGAGGCACGGTTTTGATTTCATTGTCATTACTAACTTGCCTAGGCTGGCCTTGAACTTGCAATCCTCCTGTCTCAGTCTCCTGAGTGTTAGGATGGCAGACCACTTTAAACAAGACCCTCTCAACTATTGATTGATTGTTTGATTGATTGACTGTTTGATTGATTGATTGATTGATTGACAGGATTTCAAAGTGTAGCCCAGGCTAGACTCAATCTCAATCTTCTTGCCTCAGCCTCCCTTACCCTGGGATTATTAGTATGACTGCAAGTCACTCATGCCTAGCTCCAGAAAGTTATGTTAAGAGTAAGGACCAATCAGACCTTCCAAACTCGAGCACAAGTGTATTGGAACTGTTGATTTGAGGCCCAGGTACCTCAAATCCTACAGCAGGGCTGTCACCAACTATCCTGTC
Organism: Mastomys coucha; assembly: GCF_008632895.1. Classification (NCBI taxonomy): domain Eukaryota; kingdom Metazoa; phylum Chordata; class Mammalia; order Rodentia; family Muridae; genus Mastomys; species Mastomys coucha. The sequence goes on from NW_022196903.1 coordinate 45,099,395, forward strand.
CTGTGAAAGCCATCCATGCCAGCAAACAGCCTCACCTACAAATGGAACAAGATGGCCCAGAACTGGGACCAGCTCTGAAAGTGTGCCCTCTTCTGCTACAAGGAGGCACTGCTGAGAGCAGGGAAGCCAGAGGGGAAAGCACCAATCCTCTTTCAGAACAATCATGCAGAACCACGTTCCCCACCTGCTCCCACATCCTCTAGATACAAACCTGAAAAACCGGGGCTGGTGCTCCACACCGTTTTCCTCTAAGACCCTCCGCCTCTCCCTCTGCAGCTTCTCAATTCTCTGCTTCTGAACCTCAGCCTCCTCTATGTTCCCTTCTTCAAGAAGCCTGAGGATTGAGGGGGAAGAGGGAAGGAATAGTCATGGAAAATAACCATCCACCTCTGCGTACACCCAGTCTCTTCTTCCCACCAGGATGCAGCATTCTGAGCAGGAAGAGGATGATCCCCTGTGAGCAGGTGATAGCTACAGGGTTCAAAATCGCTATCTAGAGAGAAACCTGAGAAACCCATGTCTGTTTTCTTCCTCCCTCACTCTCCTACCACAGGAGCCCCACACTGTTCATTTCTTGGGTACATATTTTTCAACTGTAAATACATATTCTTACTCCTTCCTCAATTCTAGACACATAAAAGGTGGAAAAAAGGTACCTTGCTTTTTACTTAACATCTTAAGAGATCTTTGTACAGTAGTGCCAGGATACCTTCAGTTTTAAAAGCTGTATTCAGTTTTGTGGACGTACTTTAATTATATGCTCTACATATAGACATTGGGTTGGTCTTACTATTTTTAGTGTTACACTTAATGTTGCTGTGAATAACTTTGAACAACCACCCTTTATACATAGGAAAGTGTACCTGTACAAGAAACTTCCAGACTTAGGATTGTTGGACAAAAGAGTGAATCTTTAATTGGTATATTATAAAACTATACTTTCTAGGGAGCTCAAGCAATTTATATATCCCTTTTATATTATATAATATTTTACAATATATAATTCATATTATAGCATGCTGTTATCAACCATAGATTATTTTTTTTGCCAGTCTAAGAAATGGTATTTTCACCTGGTTTTGTGCCATGTTTAAGAAATATTTGAATTTCTTGTCTGTGAACTGTTCACTCCCCCAAGTCCACTTCCTCTCTATTGAGTGATATCTTCCTGACTTTTAGACCAAACCTGCACTGTGAGGTTGTTAATAAAGTACAGATTCATGTTGATCATTATCTTGGAACTTGGATGCACTAGTATCAACCACATCATTCAGGCTTTTGTGTACACAGCCATCTTTCCTTTCATGTAGCCTTTAGATTTTGAGTCTCAATTTTAGAAGGTTCAGAGGGATATTATTCTGTTTTACAGAGTAGGAAACAGAGGTTGGGGAAGATAGAAAGCCTTATCATAGACCACACAACTCATGAATAGCAAGCCCAGAATCAAAAGTCAGATCCAAATGCACTAAAAGAAATTTAAATTGATGGGTGGGGAGAGCTAGGTGCTTTCATTATTCCAAATAAATAGTAAATTCTTTACTATACACAGTGAAAGTCTTCAAAATAGCCCCTATGGCTTCCTCTTTCCTAGTATTTCAATAGAAATGCGTCCCTACTGATGTGCAAAGGCCACGGCACACAGGGATGGAAGTACAGATCCCAGTCCATCCCTCTGGGACAGCAAGTGTTTCAAGCCCCCATTCTATCTGTGTTTCTGATGACAGTACCCGCCTCAGATTCCAGGTGGCCAGGCAGTGAATACCACTGTTTGTAGATTGTTTTAAATGTCTCTGGTGAAAAAGATCTTTGAAAAAAAATCCTTACCTTTGATCTGGTCTAAAGCGAGTGTCAGTGGGTGGTAATAAAGACCTTGACAAAGGATCCATTTCATTTAACTCTAATGCAAACTGTGTGAAGCCGTAATACTGCTCATAGCCTTTCGGCATGGGATCTGAAAGGGAAATAAACCACGCAGGTCTCATTTGCAATTCATTTATGTTAGTTTAATTCCATCACCTTTTTCATCTCAGACCAGCTATGTTTTATCTCTAACTCTAAACTGCTCCATTTCTACTAAACTATTTTGACTAACAAGCAGCTATGGAGCATTTGTCTGTAGACTTTTCTGTCTGAGTTTTCCCATCGCAGGGACTCTCAGTCTCTTTGCCTTGGTCCTGGAGTGAATTTATTCAGTGCTCTGAAGCATCTGTACTGTATGAACTATCACAGAATTTGATATTCAAATATACACACCAGGGGCCCACTGAGATGCTACTCAAGACTGATGAGCTAAGCTCAGAGCCTACGTGGTAGAAAGAACTGATTTCTGTACAAAGTTGTTCCCTGACTTCCACATTTGTGCTGCCATGAATATCCTTGCACTCATCTCTCTCTCTCTCTCTCTCTCTCTCTCTCTCTCTCTCTCTCTCACACACACACACACACACACACACACACACACACACACGCATGCATGCACATGTGCACACATGCACACATACATGCAACATTTTAAAAATCAAATAAATAAACCCAGTAGGCCCTTTCTTAACCAGCTAAACTCCCACTGCAGAAGACCCAAGTTCATATAGCCAACCTCCTAGAACTGCCGAGCAGCTGCAACCACACTGGCCCCAAGGGCGGTCCTTACAAGTATTCTTTCCTGTCCTTCTTGCCTTTCTCTTCACCAAGTCTCAGCCTCTAAGATCTCACATCCCAGGGTTAGAACATTAGGTTCTAGTTTGCCCTAACTTTGATCTCTGCCAAGAATCAGGATCAGGTGTACACCAGGGAGATCCAATGCAGACTCAAGAACTTTCCTTACTATCTTAGCACTTGCTGGTCACACATCCACATATAAATGTCCGCCGTGAACTTTGTCACAGACACACTTCTTGAAGCTTTCAAGGCCCACTGGCAGCCAATCCCATTCTGCATATCTCAGCCTAAACTTGAACACAGGAATACAGCTCCATGCTGTGCTTTCCAGCTGAGACCCCACCTACCAGAGTAAAGATGGTGGTTTCCTTTAATGTGGGCCATGGGAGCTGAAGGCCCAAGTGAAGACATGAGGAAGAATGGTTAAGATCTGGCAGTGATCTGTGAGAGGCTTTCAGCAAATGAGAGACTGTCCCTGCAGCCTTGCGGGTGCCTCTGAAGCTAGAAAGGCAGCTACTGGGACATCACTCCAGTTCCGCAATAGCCTTTAAGATGGAGGAAGATGTGGCTGCAGCCCCCTGAAAGGGATACCACTGACCCTACAGTCACATCTCTTCCTGACAGAACACAGGCCCAACTTCAGGTGACCTGAGCCTTCTTTGATGTTCACAGTTGGCATGGGGATAGGTTGGGACCCACTTCAGGCTGATGTGCTGCTAAGACACACTGGCTGGGAATTTTGAGCACAGGGAGGTGTGGAATCAGAAGTCCTCCCCTTCCTCCCTGTGACATGTGGCCATGAGGTGACATGATCCTGAGTTGTTACAACCATCTACACACAAAGGAGGAAACGTGTTACATGTTTCCTCATTGGTCTGTGTCTCTGATTCCAGTAGGCTGCAGAGGTAACAACACGGGGCCATCCACCCCTCAACTTATTATTAAATTCCTACCTCAATCCTCAACCTTTCTCTCTCTCCCTTAACCAAACTAACACCCATCCTTAAAGGCCTCATCTCAGGACAATGGTTTAAGAAAATGACTCCAACTTGGAAACAGGTTCTTTTCGGATCTGAAGACAAGAGGGTTGCTGGTATGGCCTGGGCTTCCACAGCTTTCTTGACCCAACTGCTCCAGGGGAGTGTCCTGGGATTGCAAAGGAGATGGGGAGGTTTTTGGGGTTGGAGCAATTGGGGGATCCTGCATGTTTTGGGAAGCCTAGGCCACTCTGGTTTTTTCTACTGATAGTTTGCTCTAAAATTACTTGCATTTTGCTGTCATTCCAACAAGGCCTGTATGGTGCCATGTGTGAGCCTCAAGAGCCCCTCAGGCCCATGGGCTGATGGCAGTGGGTTGGCAGTGGCTCCTTTCTGACGTCCTGAGGACCCAGAACAGAACCTAGCAGTCAAACTGAGATGCTGCTGTAAGCCTGAGAAGGACTCGGCAGAACAGCCAGCAGCACTAACGCATTCAAGCAGCTAGCAGCTAGACACGAAGCAGCGGTCACCCCTCACCGCTCCCCTGACCCGAGGCAGCTACTCATCTGTTCTACGCTTGGGATCTGATGGACACTCACTTGCTCTCCAGACACACGTAGAGGACGAGGCGCCGCCACAGTAGATGCTCTCATGCCATTTTCCAAACAGCCGGTGCACAACCTTCCCACTGCGGTCGAACACCGTGCCTTCAATCTCATGGGCATTAGTGCTCCAGTATTTTGCCTAGGAGGCAGATGAGAACGGCCTGGGTAGGACTCTGATATTCACTTATTACAGGTATTGCAAAAGAAAAAGGGAGCAAAAGATCTAAGGCCAGTCCCTGTAGCGTAAGGAAGGCAGGAAGGTCAGGAGTTCAAGGTCATCCTCAGCTGCAAGGTGAATGAATTAGAGGTTGGCCTAGACTAAATAACAGCATGTCTCAGAGGAAAGACAAAAGGCCATAAAAATGTTTCTATATGGCCAGTTATGGGTTGTTTATTTTGTAAACAAATACAAATTACATGTTTTTATCACCTACAAAATATTTTAAACTACGTAAACATTGTGGAATGGCTAACTCAAGCTAATTAGCATGTTTTTACCTCACACTTATCTAGGTGAGAACACTTAAAAAAGTGGTTGGCAGTTTTCAAGTCTATAGGTACATTGTTAATGGCTCTGTTGATTTTGCAGAATATTGTGTCCTTTGATCAGTAATTTCCCTAGGCCTCATCCCTGCCTCATCCCTGCCTCATCCCTGCCTCATCCCTGCCTCATCCCTGCCTCATCCCTGCCTCATCCCTGCCTCATCCCTACCTCATCCCTGCCTCATCCCTACCTCATCCCTGCCTCATCCCTACCTCATCCCTGCCTCATCCCTGCCTCATCCCTGCCTCATCCCTGCCTCATCCCTGCCTCATCCCTACCTCTGGTAACTAACACCCTGCTTCCTGTTTCTAGGAGTCAACTTTTTTACTTCCGCTTACAGATGAGGTCATGTGTATTTTGGGGGGGCTCGGCTTACTTCACTTTGCACAGTATCTACTACATTCATCTATGTATATACTGCAATTGACAGGACTTCTTTCTACGCCTGAGCAGTACTCCACTCTGATTCCGCACCTCCTCTACCTGAGCAGTCAGTATTCCACTCTGATTCCACACCTCCTCTACCTGAGCAGTCAGTATTCCACTCTGATTCCACACCTCCTCTACCTGCTGATCGCCCTTAGGCTGACCCCTCTGCTCGGGTGACCAGCAGTTTGATGAACTCAGGAGTGCAGATGGCTCTGAGTCTTCATGTCCTTTGGTTGTGTACTCAGGAGTGGGGCTGCAGGGCCCAGAGAAGCTCAGTGTTTTAAGGACCTCCATTCTCCCCCAAGGCAGCACTAACTCACATCCCGTTGGCAGTGGACAGGGGCTCCCGTCTCTTCAGTTCGCCTCATCTTTTTGGTGCCAGCTATTTATTCTAAGCAGCAACGAGGTGACGCCTCACAGTGCTTTTAATTTGTATTTCCTGAATGATCAGTGATGCTGAACATCCATTCTACCTGTTGGCTGTCTGCATAGCTGACTTTTAGGGATGTCTTTTTAGGTACTTTTGTTCCCCCTTTCCTGAGAGGCAGGCTGGCTGCCACTGAGCTGTGCTTCTAGCTCTATTTGCCTTTGTTGAAAACTCTGTGTGTGTGTGTGTGTGTGTGTGTGTGCGCGCGCGCACGTGCGTCTTATAGCACATACATGTAGGTCAGAAGGTAACTTTCAGGAGTCAGTTCTAGTCAGTTCTCTTCTACCCTGTAGGCTCTGGATGCCAAGTTCATATCCTCAGGAGAGCAGCAAAAGCCTCTAACCTCAAGCTCAGCTCACTGCACTTTATCTAGCATCTTCTCTGAGATGGGATCTTGGCATACATCGCTTACACTGTCCTCCTGCTTTACCCTCCTGAGTCCCAAGGGTTGGTCTGACGGGGGTGCACATCAATTCTCCAATTATCCACCGTTTTCTTGACACTGAGTTGAATTCCATTTTGTGTTTTATACTTTAACACCTTATCAGATTACAAATATTTCCCATTTTTGCATGTGGAAATCCAGTAGTCCCAAAAGCATTCTTGAAGAAACTGCACCTTCTCATCATGTGTTACTCAGATCCTTCTTGAAATCAATTGAGTATAAACATGTGGATTTATTTCTGGGCTTTCTAGCTTGCTCCACAGCCTAGCTAGGTTCTGAATTTAAATGAAACAAAACAGGGTTGGTGAGATGGTTCAACAGGTACCATCTGACTGCTCTTCCAAAGGTCCCAAGTTCAAATACCAGCAACCGCATGGTGGCTCACAACCACCTGTAATGAGATCTGATGCCCTCTTCTGGTGCATCTGAAGACAGCTACAGTGTACTTATCTTTGGGCCAGGGTAAGTCTACCAGAGGGAGTGGGGTTGACCGGAGTGAGCAGAGGTCCTAAAAAGTCACTTCCCAACAACCAGATGAAGGCTCACAACTATCTGTACAGCTACAGTGTGTACTCATATACATAAAACAAATAAATAAATCTTTAAAAAAAAAAAAAGAAAGAAAAAGAGTGAAGAAATAAACACAACAAACCAACCAAACCCAACCAGAACAAAACTTCTGCTACTTAATGAAAATTGTAGTTAACTTATTTGCAGTTGGTAACCCCAAAATGCACATTTTGTATAGGCGATGCACTTTTTCTGCTTTTGCTTCGTGTAACACAGGAACACAAAACTCGGTTTTTAGACTCTGCCAAGTATCTGGCTAGTGCATTAGCAGCTGGCCCAGGCATGTCACCGTGACCAAGGCCTGGGAGCTTTCACTTCAGCAATTTAAAATGAACTCATAACTCGTTTTACTTGAAGAAAATAGTCATTTGCAGACCAGTCAAAGAGGTTACTTAAAACCGCAGTTTTACTATAGTAAAATAGTTTGTACTATTTCCCCCATTCTAGGCCTAGTCCAGCAGCAGGGCCCTTGTACAAGCCACTTTCTCAGCATCTATCAATGGTGGCCAGCAAGGCAGCCTGGCTTGTGGCTTACTTTGCCTCAGTTCTGGCTCGTCCCTTCTCCCGGGACCATAGCTCAAGTCAGCCTTGTCTACGCAGTACCACAAGGCAGCCAGCAGAGGGAGCACCAACTCCCTACAGGCCATGCTTTGGAAATCTCCAACTACCTGGCCACCCTTAAAATTCCTCACAATCAGAAGACATTCCTCCGTAAATCAAAAGCCCGGCTCTATTTCCAGTGGGAATAAAAGCCATACTTGGAAAGTGGGAAATCCGAGTAACATTTCCAGGTCGTTTTCTGCTGGTTCCTAGCTTTGATAAAATGCAAGGAGAGGTGGGACACATCAGTGCCAGAGCCATGAAAGGGAACTTAGAAAGTGAGTGCTCCAGCCATGTAAAAGTGGCAGGGAAGGGAGCCCAGACCTTTACTGGGAAGTAGGGGTCAGGTTTTTCCATTTATGATATTTATCGACAAATCAAATGTTGTTGACTGGATGGGAAGCCACAGAAGAGACAGCCATGCCCCCAAAAGGTATCTGGCATTGGTGGCCAAATTCTTTCAACATCCAATGCTCATCTCTAAAAACTGCAAGCATATTTCCTGTACAGTGGGGTATGATGGTGCACACCAGTATTCTCGGTATCCAAGGGTGGATGCAGGAGGACTGCTCTGAGTTTGCGGCAAGCATGGACTCATTAACACATTAACTCATTCTTCCTCTAGTCCCAGAGCAGACCGTAGATAAGGAAGGAAGTGAGCACACTCCTTTGAGGAGATGTGGACAGCCATTCTTCCTGGATTGGAGGAACACATTCCTGTCCCAAGTTGCCTTTGGCTCCTTCTGAAAAACACTTAGGCAAAGCTTTCAGAGTATTTTTGTACTTTGAAATCTTCTACAAAGTACTTTGGTCCCCCAAATACTGTCATTGCCAGTTTTAGGTCTGTCTGCAACCTCATTTGACTTATAAGTTATCATAAAAACTCTAATCCACCTCACAAATGTGCCCTGTGGGCTGCAGGTGGTGCAGAGGATTGCGTGACGTCAGACTCAGGGCTTTGATCTCAGTTAGGTACTCACATCTTTGACAAGGGGTTTGCTCTCAAGCAACTTTATAGACAAGAGAGCCTTAAAAGCAAGAAGCCTCTGGGGGGGGGGAAGGGGGGGACGAACATCACGGAGGCTGGAGAGAGACCTTACATATGTTTTTGCATCTGCGGTCTTTCCACTTGTCTGTAAAGGTTCTGAGCCTCTGTGCTTCAAATCAAATGGCAATCAGGACTGGAGGGTGAACAGGACCAAGCAGACTTTTACTGTTATGAAACTGGGGGTGGCCAGGAAGGTGTGGAGAGCAGAGAGAGAGAAAGAGAGAGAGAGAGAGACAGAGAGACAGACAGAGACAGAGAGAGACAGACAGAGACAGAGAGAGACAAAGAGAGAGACACAGAGAGAGACAGAGAGACACAGAGAGAGACAGAGAGAGTCAGAGGCAGAGAGAGAGACAGAGAGACAGAGAGAGGGAGGCAGAGAGAGAGACAGAGAGAGAGAGACAGAGACAGAGAGACAGGTAAAGAAATAACGAGTAAGCTAACTCATATGCTAACAAAAACCTTGAAAATTTGATCATGAGAGTTGAAGACAGAGCGAGATGGTGACATCATGACCTAGGGAGAGGAGGTGGGAGTTGGGGGGGAGGAAGTGAGGCAAGGGGGGGCCAATGTGGTCCGTGGCTGAGGAGGCAGACAGTGGCGAGGGGGTAGCTGGAGCTGGGAAGGAATGAGGGTGTGTGTGCCTAAGGGCGAGCATACGTGTGTATGTGTGTCATGTATGTGAAGACACTGCATATACACATATATTCCACAGGTGAGAGTGGGCAGTGCTGATGGTGTAGAGCCTTGTGGGCCATTGAAAGGATGCAGACTTCTACTAGAGAAGAGAGAAGGGATGTTGGGAATTGGTTTTATTGTTTTGAATTAATCAGGAATCTGCCTGTCCAAATGCTAAAGGTCTTTATCCCCAATTGGTTTTTGATTAATCAATAAAAAGCCAACGACCAATGGCTGGGTGGAGAGGCAGGTGACAGAGTAGAAGACAGCCTGTACCCTGGGCACCTGGCACTGCCTCAGCCTTCCAGCGTCAGAGTGTGCTCACTCAAGGTACCTTTATGAAGTTCACTTTGCAGTGGCAGGAGTCATCATTCAGGTTCTTGATGACAATTTCACCATAGTGCTCTATCCACCGCTGTCCACTCAAGATGTTGTGGATGCAGGAGGTCACTTTGTTCCACTCAAAGTGATCTCCAAAACTGAAAGAGAAGAGTGAGTCAAAGATGGCTCCCAGTAGAGCCAGCCACGGCAGCAGCAGCCATCTTACTTTATACAATGAGGATGGAAATGAATCCCTTATCTGCAGACCCCGTATCAAATACGTCTCAAAGTGACATGTGAGCTGAGGCTCCTGAGCCGGAAAACACCTGTGCTGTCACCCTCCAGCCTCCTGAAGGTACTAGAGGCTTCACTAGCAGATGGTGGCCTCCTGTCATGCCCTTCCACAGAGGAAGCACTGAGCCCGTATGAAGGGGAAGTTATTAGAAGGTAGCATGGGGTGGAGACAAGGCTCTCAGACCTTACTAATTACGAGTTATATCTTTTCCATAGAGAACTCAGGCACTGCTTACAGAGTTAAGTAGCAACTGTGAGGAAATAGTAAATGATATTCTAAGTGCTTTATACATAATATCTAACTTTCCCACACATCCCCTGAGGCAGGTGAGGGCATTAGTGACAAGAAAGGTGTGGCAGCCTGACCAAAAGTCATGGGTGAAAGGTCACAGCAACACATGATTCCCAACAGCCCGGCTTAGGTCCTGGGGGGCCTCTGAGGGAATTCTGACTGGAAATCAGGACCACAATGATAAAGAAAATGGCCTGTTATCTTGTAAGGAAGCTGAAATGAGTGTTTACACACCTCAGTTTAGAAAGCTGCTATCCGAAGGAGGCATTTCCATCCAGTGAAAGAATTCACTAGACTTTGAGCCTGCCAGGGGAGGCTACCTGAACCCACTGCCAGGTGGAGTAAAAGAGAAAAAGCATAGACTCCAAGCCAGGGGGATGGTGGGCATCATGCCCTTAATGTAGGTTTCTGGCTTGAGAGCCGACATTCCTAACACAGAGAAACTTACGCAGGCAGAGTCACATGGGTTGTGCCAATTGGGACGATTTCCATGGATTTACCCCAGAATTTATTTTTCCATCTCACATCTGAAATGAAATATCAAATTATCAAGTATTGAACAAGACAGCTAGATAGAGACTGTTCATTCTATAACTGTCACAGTCAAATTAGCTCTAATGAAGATAATTGTTCATGTGCTAGAAATGCTAACTGGGCACCAGAAACAGAGCCAGGAAAGCAAAGCTGTAAAACAAAGTCCTCTTGAAAGAGTCAACAGCATGAAAGTGGGGTGAAAATAGTCGGGGTCACACAGACACAGGCTATCCCAGTGTGCTGTAGCATGAGACAGAGCAGGGCAGGGAGGGCCAGAAGGGATGGCTGGTATGTCTACGAAAGGCCTTGGACGAGGCTTGTCAGAAGGGGCCATGTGAACAGGGTTTTGCAGAATCCAAATGAGTTTGTGGAGCATAGAGAAATCGGTGCTGAGAAAACAGTATTTACAGGGTCAGAGGTATAAGAGAGTCAACTGTGGCTGTGTCCTGTAGGTCTGAAATTACCAGAGGATTAGAGTAGAAAGTGAGGTTGAGGAAACAGTTGGTTCTGCAAATCTGGCTAGTAATAAGTCTTTTGAAAACATTCAGGGAACCAGTGTGAAGAGACAAAAACTTGCAAAAAAAAAAAAAAAATCAAAGCCATACAAAGAACGGGACATGGACAGGAGGGGTTAAAAGTAAGGTGGTAAGAGAAGTGGCTGCTGTGGCTGCTCAGGGGACAAGCAGGAGTGAGTCAAGCCCACAGCTGTGGTGCAGAAGGATCTTAAGGGAAGCAGCAAACATGGAGAATGGCGTGGCTAGCAGACACAGGCTGAGAAGGGAAGATTTATAAGGCTGTCGGCTGTCCTAATTCGTGGGTGCTGACAGAGAGGAGGGAGGTGGATGGGGGGAAGAGAGAGAGAGGAGAGAGAGAGAAGAGAGAGAGAGGAGAGAGAGAAGAAAGAGAGAGAGAGAAGAGAGAGAGAAAAGAGAGAGAGAGAGAGAGAGAGAGAGAGAGAGAGAGAGAGAAAAGAATGAGAATGGGAGCAGGCTCTGACTGTCTACTGCACTGAGACAGAACTGCAGGGAGAGGCAGAGGCAGAGCTGCCAGGAAATGATGCGTGGCTATGGTCCAGGTGAGTGGATCCCTCCAATGAAATACTGCAAATGGTGAATTTAAAGGAAGCTGGGAGAGTGTATTTGCCAAAGAAGCTGTTTTTGGAGTACTGAAACTATTTTAAAATTAATGTTCTAACTTTAAAAACAATCACAAATATATACATTTTAAGTGGATAAATGATATAGTGTGAATATTTTTCAATAAAATTGGTATGAAAGCTGGAAAATGGAGAATTGGATTTGAGCAAATATAATAACAACACAGTGCTACAATCTTACAAAGGCCAGGCTTACTTTGCTATGTTTCTTACTGCATCTAAACTGATATGTAATAATGCCAGTTGATGGCAGACTGCAATAACTTAAAGAGATATAACATGAATCTTGAAGCAACAACTAAGGCATAAAACAAAGAGCTATAGGTATATACAACAGAAGAGATGAAATGGACATATAGACAGTATTCGACTAATTCAAAAGAAGGCATAATAAGAGGAAAGGGGGGTAACAAGGAACAGATTTGACAAATAAAAAACAAGGCACACTTAAATCACCTACAGCTATAATCACAACAAACATAGATGATCTAAACAACCCAGTTAAAAGGCAGAGAAATGTGAGATGAGATAAGGAAGATTTGAGGATCCTACACCTAGGAAACAGGTGGAATCACCCAGGAAATGTAACATTGGGGCCTCCAGGGACTATTTTGAGAAGGCTCTCTTGTTAAAAACAAAAATGCAGACTTTATGAAAACCAAGAAGAAGCACTTACAGGGTCAATGGGATGTATCAGGTGGGAGCTTAGGAGCCTTATGAGAAACATTCCCAGAGGGTTTTAGTGAAAAGTAGACAAATTTTAGGTGAAGCCTCAATATCTAATATTAAGCATCGATAGAAAAGATTAGAGAAAAGAAACACTTAACTTTTACTTTTTAACTAGTAATATTGACAGCCTCCAGACAGAGTAAGTGGGTAATGGAGAAGGATGGGAAGTATTACAGTGTGCTGTTGTAGTTTCAAATGTCACAAAGATATATGCACATGTCAGTGTGTATAAAGACCGCACGGGAACCAAATGGCAGTGTTAGTAAAGAAAATGTTCTAAAAATTGATTAGGAGCTGAGGATGTAGCTCAGTTGGTAACTGCATAGTAGCACGCACAAGGCCAAAAGTTCAGTTCTTGGCACTGCATAAACCAGGTGTGGCAGCCTGGAAACCAAGCACTTCGGGAGGTAAAGCCCGAGGATAAGAAGTTGCAAGCCATCCTGGCCTATAAAGCGAATTTGAGGCTAGCCTGGACTACATGAGCCTCTGTCCCCAACAAACAAAACCCAGGATGCTCAGCTTCTCTTATTGCACCCTAGCCCTGTGAATAAATGAAAATTTAACAGAACTTAACTCATTTTGGAAAAATCTGAAGCATTATTTTTTGAACAATTTTCCATCTCCCTCCATCTCCACATGTAAGGTTTAGGAACATCAATACCAAAACCACCCCCCAAATCTAAAGGGGGGGCCAAGACTATTCCTCAGTGGTAGAAGGGTGCTTGCTTTTTCCAAACTTTTGGCTTATGTTCTTGATAGCAGCAAAAACAAAGCCAGATAAAAGCAATACAAAGTAAGTTGACAACCACGGAACACTGACCAAAACCTCCAAACAACACTCAAAACAACAACAAGATCAGCCAAGCAAGCAAACAAGCCAACAAACAGAAAACAAAGCCAAGAGGACAGTGAGATGGTTCATCAGGAAAAGGTGCTTGTCACCAAGACTTACGACATGAGTTCTGTCCTTTGAAACCACATGACAGAAGGAGAAAACCCAGCCATGAGTTATCTATCATTTGACCTCCACATGCATGCATGCACACACACATATGTGCCGACACACAGACACCAAATAAATGGGAAAAGGTTCAGTGGGTAGAAGATATTCATAAAAACAAAGATGAATAGAAGTTAGGTGTCAACTGTAATTTTGGAAACAAGACTTAAATTTTTAGGGAGGAAGAAACCTATTTGCTGCCTACCCTCTGCTAAAATGCTAGGAACACTGTAACTCCTGCAATCAGTGAGGTAATCTGAGAGAAGCTACAGGGGAAGAGAGAGGAAAAGCTCTGAGATCAAATGACGGGGACAGAGCAAACCAAACTTTAGTGCTATGAAGGTAGCGGTCAAATGGATCAACACATTACCTTGCCAGAAAACAAAGTTTCCAGACTCAGCATGGCAGGCGGAGATAGGTGGGTGGTGGCTGACCTGATGGAGACAAGGGATAAGACATAGTTTGAGTATGCCTGCTGCTATGCCTGCCGTTCCCTTCCCTTGAGCTGAGCTGTGAGCAAAGGAGCAGTGCTGTAGCTTGGACCAGTGTGTCCTCAAGAGGGCGCTCTTGACACATCCAGCTTCTCCTGGAAGCATGGCCCAGCCCTAAGGTGATGAGGACACAAGAATGATTTGAACTGGATAAAATAAAAACAGGGATGTCTGAGGACTGCACCCTCCCGAGCCAGCACTGTGCTTAACATGCATTGAAAAGACCTGCAAGTATTCTGAGTGGTCAGAGTCACTGTTTAGAAGAGCTGCTTCTAAGTGACACAACACTGTGTCTCCCTGGGTGACGTGAAAACTGAATCACAAAGTCCAGATGAGGTCAACCCAAGATGGTTCTTTAAAAAACACACTTATGTATTCATTAACTTATTGTGCATGTGTGTGTGTGTGTGTGTATGTGCATACACACGCTTACACGCCATGGCTCATATGTGGAAGTGTGAAAACCATTTGTGGGAGCCAGTTCTCACCTTCCACCTTGTGGGTTCTAGGGGATGGAACTCAAGGTCCAATCAAAGGCTTGGCAGCCTGTGCTCTGACCCTCTGAGCCATCTATCTCCCTGGCCCCGTAGATAACTCTTAAGAATAATGTCTCTGTCAAGCAGAGCTAACCACGGCCACTGAAGAAAGTTCACCAATCGTTAAGGAGGGAAATGTGTTGGGACTGCGGGGATGGCTCAGTCCATGAAGCGATTGCTGTGTAAGTGTGGGGATCTGAACGTAGACCCAGAACCCACATAAGCAAGCTGGGCATGCTGGCTGACATTCGTTATCCCAGCACTAGGCTGAGATGGATGCTTGGGGCTCCATTGGTCAGCCAGCCCAGGCTACTTGATGGGTAACAACAAAACCATAGATAGCACCTGAGGAACCACTCAAGGTTTTCTTCTGACTTCCATACATGCACCTGCCAACACATGAACACACACGTGAACACATACATAAGTGCAAACACACATGAGCACGCAACACACTCACAAAGGGAAAAAAATGTATTTATCATCAATATATTACGAAGTATTGATTAAGTAATTACATCCTAGAAGGGATGATCCTCAAAACAGAGACCGTCACTGGGGTCCACCATTGCTTTATCCATCAATTAAGAAGCTAAAAATAAAATGGGGGGGGGGCTGTGTGCCCTCTCCTCTTTATCTTGTGTGCTGTTGACACACATCAGTACTTGTAAAAACAGAAAACAAAAGTAGTCATATTGGCAGTGCTCTTCCAGAAATTTCTCTGATATCCATGGCTGTTAACAGAGATATCTTCTCTTTGGAGAATCTACCCAAGGTCTTTCTTATCAACATCATGGAGGCTGAAACCAGATGGGTCAGGTTTCCCACACCACAGCTTTTGAAGGGTCAGCAGAGTGAAACAGAGTGCGGGGGGGCGGGGAGGGGGCTCAGTCTTAAGCAGCTGAATTGTCCTAAAAAACATCACGTTAACAGCTCGGTACTGAGCTCTACCTGGTATGTGCAGGTGTTTAAGGAAACAGGATGGGGTAAGTCCACAGGCGCTCACATGCCCTGCTCTGGGCCCACCTGTGCTGAGGAACCTGTTTGGCAAACTACCCCGTATATGGGTATATGGAGAGCTGCAGGGCTGAGGTATCTCCAGGCAGCCTGCCACAGCCTTAACTGACAGACTGGGGAGCAAGCAAAGATAAAAATAGCACCCACACCTTCAGATTACTCAATGAAATCCCAGCTACGGGAAGGAGGAGGCGGAACCCTGCTGTTGCTTGGTGTGTCTTAGTTCCACATGTGCTGTCTGACGCAGCGAGGCCCCTGCTTGTCTCTGCAGGTCTGGAGAGGAATTTTCACTCTCGCAGGAACCCAACTCCTATAATCAAGGCAGCCCTTTGCTTCAAAGTGCTCTATCGCCCTGTCCTCACTTCTCCCACGTGACAGCTCTAAAAATAGTCTAGTTGGCTTTTAAACTATGGGATCACATGCAGTTAAATTAGAATAATTTAACTCCTCCAACCCCAGATCTCTATTCACGTCCCACTATGGAGTGGGGCAGGAGTCATGGAGTGTAGGAAGGAGAATACAGCTGTCATCAGGAACTTGGTACACTTATGAAAATCACCAAATATAAACTTCAAAGCATGCTATGGTATTCAAACACCATGTGCCTGCTCCGAAATAATTTTAAATCTTATAAAACAGGGAGAAGCATGTGCCCATAGGGACTAAAGGAGATCCTGTGATGTATACATTTGATAAGAATATAGATATGATCTTTTAAAACCACAACAGCAGATCAATAAAATGGTATTCAGTCAGCTGCCTTTAGATAAACTAAAAATATGTTTTTGTGTTTTTAAATTTCTTTTACATTTGTTTGTGTATTATGTCAGTAGACAACTTGGAGGAAGGAGTTAGTGTGGTCATGTGGGTCTAAGGACTTGAACTCAGATCATCAGGCTTGGAGGCTGGCACCTTTACACTGAATGATCTCTTCCTGGCCTGGGAGAGATGGAATTTTAATTGTTTCATGAAGACAGAGTAGCCTCCTGTCTTCATTAACCTTACTTTATAAATTAGGAAGCACGGGCTTTCAGCATAGAGCCTGCTGCTCACGACCTTCCCAACTGATGTGCTGTATCTGGTCCCAGACCCCAGGCTGTGCTCGCTCTGTGCACAGCAGGGACTGCATCCAGAGATGTCTCTCCTGTGCCTCCTCAAGCCACAGCACACCATTAAGGTGTCTTTTCATGACCACTTAAAGAAAAAGAAATCTTTCTCTGCCTGCATCCACACCAGAAACCATCAACTAGGAGCCCTGCAGTAGCTGGATGAGAGGTGGGGTCAGCTGCCCCACAAGAGGCTGGGCCATCTCTTTTTGCAAGGGGTGGGACCACTAGGAATTTGAACATGCTCTAGTGAGTATATGAACAACACAAAATAGACTTTTCTCTCCCCACACCTTTTTTGTGGAGAGGAGAGGTCAAGGGGGCAGAGGACAGATGTGGGAAGTCTAGGAGGTGAACGCAATCAGGGTACATGATGTGAGAGTCCCAAATAATCAATAAAAAAAGTCAAAGTCAACTGGCCGAAACTTCAAAATAGATATAGACTCTGACTACTTTTCCTCACCCTGACTGCTCCTACCCTGAGCTATGCCTCATCGTGTCCTAACTGGACTCTTATAGAATCCTCCTAACAGGTCTCCCAGACTATCTATTTCCACGTGATCCATTTTTAAGGCAATACATATTCTGTCACTATTTAAAAAGATTTTTTTTTTTTAAAAAAAAAAAATCTGATCTTCCTAACCTTTCTGTGCTGCATTTATTTCTTGGTAAAGTGAAGTCAGAGAGACTGTTTTGGCTTCAACATACTGATGCTCACATCTGCTCTCGGTGTCTTCAGATGTGAACACTCTAAGATACCAAACAGTTTGAAAGTCTAGGGCTTGCCCTTTTGAACGCCCATAGAAAGACCCATTCACAGGTGATACTTGATCTTTGCGGCTGGAAGCCTCTCTGTGTACTGGAACAGGCAGCCCAAACAGCTGAGTCTTTGGTAATTATTTAATCTTGATTCTTTGTTTTTGAAACATGATCAATAGGTAGCCCAGGCTAGCCAAAACTGTGATCCTCCTGCCTTAGCATCCTGAGTACTTAGATAACCTCATCAGTCTCTGTTATTACTATATCTTAAGCCAGGAAAAAGAAAGAAAGATTGTAAAGGAGGATGGATCGAGGGTTCAGCAGACAAGAGTTCTTGCTGTTCTTGTAGAGGACCCGAGTTTGGTTCCCAACACCCACACTAAATGGGCATAACCACCCATAGTTTCATCTCCAAGGGATCCGGTACTCCCTGTGGCCTCTAAGGGAATCTGATCACACAGGTGTGTGTGCATACATGTACATGAGCTCCTGCTCGTGCACACACACAATCTTAAATTGGGGCCCCTACTCAAATCATTTCTACGGTTCTTCAGATGTCTGTATTGCCAGAAGTCCCAGGAAACCACAGAATCCCCCCCGAATTTTAAAAGCTTGTCAACTGCACATACTGGATAAGTGCAGCCTCATGCTGCCTCCATGGGGCAGATAGTCTCCTGGGCCAGAAGCAGAAAAGCCACACAAGCAGGTATGGACATAAAACAACAAGGATGCTGCTGTGTCTCAGATATGCTACACTAGAGGGCCTCATATGCAGTGAGTCATCTAGTGAGGACTTGCATAAGAACTGGAGGAAGGGGTGTGTGTGTGTATGTGTGTGCTGAGTTGAGCTAAGATTGCCCAGAACCCCCCAAAAAGGAGACTCTGACCTGAACCCTGATCGCTTCTATGGCAGAAGGAAGACATATCTTCACACTGAATACTCTCCTGGGATAATAATCCTACTTCCCACATAACCTGCTAATGGGGAAATCTACCTGTCTCAGCAAATACATACAGCAGTAGCATCCCAATCCTAAGAGGTTCAGCTTTTCCTGGGTGCACTAAACGCAGCAGCCATTTAAGCCATACAGAGGATGTGGCTCCGTCTCTATCAGGACCAGTGGTCGTTATGACAGCAAAGCTAGCATAAGGCTGCCTGAGAGCTTGTTCTCTGTCTAGTCAGCAGCGCTCAGCCTCCTGTGCTAGCAGGGGCATACAGCAGATCTTACTCTACCTCCTAGCCTCCATCACTCCCCTTAAACTATTCTTAACACTCTATATTTAAGAGTGTTTAAAAGTCCTCTCTAAATATAAGAGCAATAACCATGCATTGTCTCGTGTGAGTGCATGACTGTCCCAGTATCCTTCCATGGGCCATGCACTGTCACTCCCATGGGAAGAGGACACAGCCGAGGCTCCGTGGACTGAGGTTGCTTATGCAAGGCTGCATACCAAGCAAACAGGGGGCACAACCTGCACTGCAGACAAGGGCCAGCCTTTTTTGCTTTTTGCCTTGGGATCCAGTTCATATAGACTAAGGTATCCGGCACTCTCTGGTGACATCTCTGGGTACATGGGCACCTGCCCTTGGGCCCTGGTCCTCCTCTCCAAGCGCCACTGCAGATGTGCTGGCAGACTCCCTGACTGGTGCCACCCCTCCAGGGCTCTATGGCTGCCACTCACCTTCCCACAGTGCACACCCCTCTCCCCTCACAGTTCTTCCTCTTGCCCTGATTGTCAGCTGTAGTTTGGGGCTATTTTGGGCCTTCATTTTTTTTTTTTTCCACAAGAGTGCATATAACACCATGGTAACCGAATCATGTTTTCATTTATTCTCATTCCATTTTGGGTTCAGTATTTAAATAACCCAGCTGAATTTGAATCAGACAGATTACTGGATCCCTTAACTACTGATTTAGCCCCCTTCTACCCATATTAAGCAATATTTATCTCATTTTCACCTGGGAAGCCACTGGCAATACACTTCAGGGTATTTGCATATTCATTCTCCTCTGTGTTCCAGGGAACATACTTGTTCTAGGTTTTGGTTTTTGCGTTGCCTTTTTTGAGATAGGGTTTCACGAGGCAGCCTAAGCTGCTCTAGAACTCTCTATGGAGCCAAGGTTGAAGTTGAACTATCATCCCTCCTACCTGAGGCATGACCACTCGCAGCCTATACTACATTAGGACAAGCAGCAAATTCTTGGGTGTGGAGATTTGAAGCTGTAATCACTTTACTCAGAGACTGAGGCAAGAAGAGAGTGTGTTTGAGGCCAGACTGCATATGCAGTGAGATCATCTCAAAGAAAAAGAGAGACAAAGGGTAGGCGGCTGAAGAAAAGCCAAGCTCACCACGCCCACCACTGTCTATCCCAGTCCTAAGATGCAAATCCATTGACAAAAATAACCAGAAGGCAGAGAATGTTTAGCAACCCCCACTCCCTCTTTATCCTCAGTTTTCTAGGAGTTGAGAGAGAAATATATCAAAGGAATGATGACTAGTCTCCTGAAAGGGAAGAAAGGTGGTTTTCATCTTTCTAAAGGTATGATTTCTATTTTAGCTCAAGGCAGGTTCCATATGGGCAAATGGATATTCATTCCCCGGTACACGTGAGTCCTCACACAGCAGTGAGGACAGGGATCTCACAGAGACCCTTCTCTGTCCCCACAGATCACCAACCATGACTGTCACCCCCACTTTAAAGAGGAAACTGAAGCAGAAAGAGGCTAAGTAACTTGCCCAGAGTTCTAGTCTGTAGAAACAGAACTGCACTTCTAATGTGAACTGCGAGGCTCCTGAACCTTCCATGCTAACTCTCCCAGAAGGATCGAATAGACCTCAGGTCACAGAAGGACAACATGGCTATCCATTATATGAGGACAGGGACTCTGTCTCTACAGCTTCTCATTCCACTGTGGAATCTAGGCATCTGCAATAGTACCAGGCACACAGTAAACATTTAAAATAAGACATAGCTTATTGCTCTAAGTAATTAATACATATGTGAGCGATTGCTCTTAAGTAAAATTCTAGACCATGGCACTGATGTGACCACGCCCACTCTGAGGGGTAGCCAGGCTCCATAATGGTAGTGCCAACTGTTCCAACACACTTTCAACCTCTAAGTCGCACTCTGGTCTGAGGCTCCTGTGCCTTGGCATGTCCTTTTACTGATGATCTGAAGGACAGTAAGTACTATTACTACAGCTGTTGCTGCTGTTGCTGCTGCTGCTGCTGCTGCTGCTTCATGTAACCCGGCAGGTGCTCAGAGTTACTGAGGCCTGTGTGCCAGTGGGTGGTAGCCGGGCTTCCAGGGAGAGAAAATGGATCCTGGGTTTATGTTGCCAAGCCTGTAATTATCTCAGTCCTTTTGAAGCCAGTGAAAGGGGGAAAATAAATATTTCAGAAGCACATTTAACAGCAGGCAAAGCAATGCTCTCAACAAACTCAAAGGGCACACATCACCTGCTCAGCAAAAAACTGGAAACCCTTGTCCTGCCGGATGCATTCATACGTTTCTCCAAGGACCGGGTTAAATGGCTTGCTGCCTGCTCGGAAGTAGCTGGATGCGTATGCAGAGATGGCAAAGGCTGCTACGTACACCTGTGAACAGAAGGAAGGATGGGACGGGCTTATGTTATGTCACCAAGAAATCTGTCATAAAGAAGTAAAGCTTCTATTTCAGAAAGACAAGGATCGGTCTTTAGTTTTGAAGACAACTCAAGCAACTCAGGTTTACAGTTGTAGGTTTAAATAATGTTCATTTGGGCCCAGAGGCAAGTCAACCAGTTTGAACTGCCTACTTATTTTGGTGACTGAAATCTGCAAGCCAAGATCTGATGGAGGGGATGAAATTCATCCATCAGCATGTCAACACTAAAGCCCCCACATGCAGCCCAGCAGTGAGGGCTGACCCAACATCAGGGTGTCAGGGCAGATGGTGAGAGGATCAGGAAGCCAAAGGATCCTCTAAATTCAAAAATACAACACACTCAACTAGTCACCAATTGATATAGTAGAAACCCAGAAACTTAAAATTCGCACAGACCAAAGGAACTGAGAGAGTCATTGTTACACCTGGAGGGGCAGAGGTGTATTATTCTCAGCTCGGTCTCATCTCTAACTGGCTGTGTTTATGTGTGTGCACGTGTGTACATGTGTGTCATGTGCATGGAGTAAGCCTGTATGTGGAAGCGAGAGGTCAGAATCAGGTGTCTTCCTCAGTTGCTTCCCGCCCTATTTCTTCAAGACAGGGTCTGTTACTGAACATGGAGTTCGCTAATTTGGCCAGCAACTCCGGGACGCCCCCTGTCCTGCCACCTTTCAGTGCTAAGGGTTACCCCTCCAGGAGCCTTCACAGGTTCCAGGGATCAAAGTCAGGTCCTCCTGCTTATACCACAAACACATTATTGACTAAGCAGTCTCCACTTCTCTTTCTGCCTCCTTAGCTTAGGACACACCAACAGTAAGCTCACTTTCTATGTGGAATGCCAAACACCTTGAGTCTCCTTTAAAATACAGGACTGGAGAGGTGGCTCATTATTTAAGAGCACCACTGCTCCTACAGAAGACCAGAGCACAGTCCCCAGCACCCACATGGTGGTTCACAACCTCCTAATTCCAGGTCCAGGGGATCCAACACCTCTTCTGCTCTCTGAGGGCTCCTACACACATGTGCATATAAACTCCCTCAAGCACACACATGCACAAATATGTTACAACAAACTAAAGAACTCAGTGTTATCCATGATACTGGAAGTAAGGAGAGACAGGCAGAACAAAATCTTCCCTTTGGTGACACGAAGAGCCTACACAGGAAAACATGGTACTACAAAGCAGAAAAGGAAATATCTGGGCTTCAGCTCCTTGGTCATCCTCAGGACATTTGGTCTTGCTTGAAACTTTCTTATTCTCTTTTTGTTTTTTTGAGACAAGATCTTATATTATAGGTCATGCTGGCCTGGAATTACATCAATCCTCCTGCCTCAGCTTCTCTAGTGTTGAGATTTCAGGTCAATCCTCCTGCCTCAGCTTCCCTAGTGTTGAGATTTAAGGTCACTCCTCCCGCCTCAGCTTCTCTACTATGCTCAGCTTAAACTTTTGTTCAAGGCCAGGAACAGGAATCAGTAGGCCCCAAACTTGCACCAATCCCCCTGCCTCAGCTTCCCCCGTGTGGGATTCCAGGCTGGAAGAACTGTGTTTTCCCACAAATATCTGTTCACAGACAAGTGCAGGGATCAAATGCTGAACATCTTAAGGGTTCTAAACTGCCATAGGAGAGAGACACACTTAAGAATATTTTCATGTTCAAAGCCAATCATTTTCTTTGAACCAAGCTGCCATAAATGCCGACTTTTACCGTTTGCCTTAGAAGCTTCCTGTCTCCTGTCCTCAGCAGACACTCTCTGGGGAAATTTAACAAAAAGGGCAAAATCACAACTTGCGGTTTTTGACACTTATGATCATTAGTATCAAGAGAAAAAAATCTCTTTGATGAAGAGACCCCAGAGATCAGGCTAAATGACCACGGGATGTCTCTTTTAGTAAGATCTGAGGGTCCCCTTTCATTTCCAAATCATGGAAGCTAAGAAGTTCCATGAGGGTCAGAACTGCAGACTGTGTGGAGTTTGAAGGGGTCTGCATCCTCTGTTGCATCCTCTGTTGCATCCTCAAGTGTGATATATTGTTGCCTAGTTCTATGAAGCCCCACCCATAGGAGGAGGTTCCACTCCAATTTAGCCAGTCAGCAAAAAGCAAGCACGAAGTCTGCATTGGGTAGGCTGGGGAGGGGGTGGGGGGGGACACTGGAGTCCCAGCTCACTACACTGGCCAGGAATCCTGTGATCACCAGCTCACATATGAGGAAGCTTCGAAGAACAGTTTCCAGAACAAGAATTTTCAGGAGTTTCACAAACAAAGTTGTTTATTTAAATAACTCTATAGGTGGGGGACAGACTGGGGAGAGAGGGAGGGAGGGAGGGAGGGAGGGAGGGAGGAGAGAGAGAGAGAGAGAGAGAGAGAGAGAGAGAGAGAGGAAATTTTTCTGATGATGTAAAATGTCCTGTGAATGATATTTTCCAAAAGCGTAGGAACAAATGGGACAATTCCAGAAATAAACAAAAACATTCTCAAGGGAAATTTACTCGGGATGAGAGAAACAACTCAAGAGATTAAATTCTGAGGGTGGTAAAAATAAACACAGCTTAAAGCTATGTTTTCCAGCCAGACCTATCAGAACCATCAGATGGAAGCTTCCAGAGAAAGAGCAAGCAAGCACAAGCAGAGCAGAAACCCCGCCCCCAGGCAGCAGCTGAAGGAGCCCCTTGCTTCCCCAAGGCAGTTTCTAACACGGTGGCTGCTCTGCTCGCAGCCAGGCAGGGGAGGGCTGCATATTTTCTGAGAAATGGCCATAATCTCTAAGGAGCAATCAAAGTGAGTCGTGGGCTCTAGACCTCTAGGCCTCTGAGCTCAGAATGGCTCAGGAGACTCGGGTGGGAGGTGGGGTCCTCACCATCCTCTCCAGAGGACTGGAGATGCGCGCAGCCTTGTCCAGAAGCTCACTGTATTCCAGCTCCTCGCAGAGCCGCTGCAGCGTGTTCAGAGGCTCGTTCAGCTCCACAGGCATGGCCACTTTGGACAGGTCCTTCCCAATGTTGTTGCGCAGAATGCTCCACACGCTAACGCTACTGGTGTTGGGACCCGGCGCTGGCAGGTTGGTCCTCCTTTTGGACCTGGCTTCCCCACTACTTTCGAGAACAGGCCCTGAAAGGAGGGAAATCCGATCGACTCCGGGAAGCTTTTGTTTTTATTTCACCATTTAAAGTCATGCACGAATATAACCTTCCCTAGATAGTACGATCAGAACTCAGTTACCCGGTGTATGATGGAAGGCTAGGATCTGGCAAAAGAATTCTGAACAATCAGATAGCAAGACTCAGGACTAGGGTGCAGCTCCAGAGTGGAGCATGTGCTCATGCACCAACCTCCAGCACTGCCAAATAAATCGAACTATTCCTGGGGAGACCTTTAAGTTCCCACTCAAACGCTAGCTCCTCATGGCTTTTCATAGTCAGAACATGAATGGAAATAGGGTTTCTATGCTGATAGGAGGTTAGACTGGTATAAACTCAAAAAACTTAAACACATCAAATTCTAAAATTCAACTCTGTGTGTTTACCGTTTTGAGTTGCAGTCTTATTCTGTAGTCTAGGCTAGCCTTAGACTCACAATCATCTGTTTTTCACATTTCCAGTACTGGGATAGCTGCTAAACTGTATTTGTTCTAAATATATAAGAAAAAATAGTTTCCATCTATTATTCGACCAACTCAGATAATATCCATTAACATTTGGGACTAGCGGTAAGTTAGTGTATCAGATAGTATCCATTTACGTTTGGAACTATTGGTAAGTTAGTGTATTCATCACCTGTATTATTCATACTGCACGGGCCTTTTAAGTCTGATTATTCAGCTGTCTGAAATATGTTTTAATTATTTAAATTCTTCAATAGTATCATTTTTAGTAGTTGTAAAAATATCCCATGTTATAGACACATCATAAAATGTATCAAATCACTCATTACTGTTGGGCCATAAAGTTTTTCTCAGTGTTCAGCTATGATGTGAAAATAAATAAATAAACAAACAAATGCAAAGAAAACCCCAAAACAACCAAGAGTAGTGAATACCACAAATCGCCCAGTCTTCCAATCATTTTATCAGCACATACAGGTGAGGACCTGCCCTGAGAGGCTCTAAATGCATTTAGACTTTCAGTTCATGTGATGAGAACGTTATCTGAAAGGCAACTGAGTAGATATGGAATGCCCCCCACCCCCCCAGCTCATGTGTTGAAGACTTGGCTCCCCAGCTGTTGGATCCAGTTAAGACAGAGAGCTGGCTGGATCAGGAGATGGGTGGTTTGATCCAGGACTTCTACTTTATAGTGAGTGGACAATAGGTGGGGCTGGAGAGAGCAGTCCATTTGGGCCCGCTCCTTCCTCTTGCCTCTGCTCTGGGCTCCATGAAGTGAGCATCCCTGCTCCCATTACATTATCTCCATCACATATTCCGCCTCTCCACAGACCACAACAATGTGGCAAATGACCAAAGGCTGAAACCTCTGAACTCATGAGTCAAAGGAAACCTTCCCTCCTCAATCTTTTCACCTCAGGAGATTGTCACAGTGACAAGACCCCTGACTAGCACAGCTAGCTGTATACCCTTTCCCACAAGACAAGAGCAGCTGTGACACTCATCTCCTGAACCCTCCCCAAGCTGGTCATTATCTGTTTATTGCCCTCTACCATGGTACTTTCGGACAAGGTGTTTTTATATACACCAGGCTAGACTTGAATGTGTGATTCTCCTGCCTCAGCCTGCCAAGTGCTGGGATTCCGAGTGCGTGCCTCCATACCCAGCATCACTGTTTGTTTTAAATGCTGTCAAATCGCTAGGAAGACACTATTATCTTCTGATTAACGGACAATGGAGAACTTTCTGGTAAGTTATAGAATGCTTCTGTGGGCATTTCTTTCTCTTGTTTTTATGTCTGCTTTTACAGTTTCATCCTGATTTGGCATTTACTTCTAAACTGGGCCCATGGAGGTTTTTGTGAATGAAGTGCTTACGTTTATTGCCCGCCTCTTTGCCTCAAGGTCTGACAGCTCTTTCCTTCCTGCGTCTTTCAAATGGCCTCTTTCTCTGTACTTATGAATGGATAACACACCACTTTCTGGTGTGTGCTCCTTTAGTGAACAGAAATACTCATTCACTCACTGCACAGCCAATCCTCTGAACAGGAGGCAGCCTTGATGAACAGAAAAGCCTGAAACTGGGGCCACGCTGTGTAGTCGCACGGTAAGTTACGCATCCAATTAAGTGCCACATTTACTTTAATTGGTTAAGTGGGCAAAGTCTGACACAGGTGCATAGCTGAAAATGACGCCATCTTTAGAAACAACCTTGCAGGCAAGTCTCAGATGTTCTTCGATGTACTAAGTCTAACATTTCAAAGACTCTGCCTCCACAGCCCTTCAGCTGCTGCTCACGCACACTCTGCTTTCACTGTGCTGCGGGTCATCTCGGCCTCTGGCATGTGTGCCTCTTCTGAGCTTTGAGGATACTTCTTGAAGTCAACAATGTTGTTATGCCCGTTTTATAGGTGAGAAAGAAGGCACAGAGGAGGGATGAACACACACAACCAGCAAGGACTAGAAATGGGGCTGGTACTCAAAAATGCCCTTCAGTCCACATTCTCAGCGACTTCTGGGGCATTTGGCACAGGAACGGGTCCTGCCCCATGACCTGTGCTATTTTGGGAACAAAATTGATAGGAAGCATCCTGACCTCTAAGTGTCCCCAGTGCACTCTGGGGGATTCTAGTGCAATAACTGAAGAGTGCCTGGGTCTGTTTTTTTTTTTGTTTTTTTTTTTTTCATTTTCATTTTCTCCCCTGATACAGAGTCTCATCTATCAAACAGGCTGGACTTGAACTCTCTATGCAATCAAGAATGCCCTTGAATTTCTGATCTTCCTAATTCTACCTCCCTAGTCCCTAATACAGGCAAACACCATCATGTCTGACTTTATGTAGTGCTGGGGATAGAACCCAGAACCTCGTGCATCCTAAGTAAGTGCTCTACCAACTGAGCAACACCCACAGACAGAATGTGTGTTCACTTGTCTTCCCTCAGTAGGCAAACTGAGTTATAGGACACAAATAAGGTCATTTCTGTAGGTATCTTTCCAAGATGTCTAGAAACCCTGTCGCCATCAGAGACTGTCTGCATAGAACTGAGGACAATCTGCAAGTCTTCAAGCTCAAGATGAAGGAAGTCTGCCCAGTGTGTGCTGTGTTCAAGCCAAACTGCTAAGGATGAAGCTAGAGAAGCAGCCTAACTGCCTAGCTATGCTCATCTTGGCTGCTGCTAATGCACCATAGCTGTTGTCTATGTTCTGGACCAACCCTCCATCTAGCCATACCTCTGCATCCCCTTTACTCTGCCTCCGAGAGATGGGGGAGGAGCCTCAGCATCTGTCATCCTCCTAGGTAGCTGGAGCATCATTTCAGTGCTCACAGCACTCTGTGCTCAGAGAGGGAGCAAGCGAGTGAGCGTGTGACATCTCTTCATTTCCCTTCTCACTCTCTGTTTTCATAGAAAATAACTCACATTCATATCCTTGACCTTCTACTTCAAACTCATGGGGTTTTAGGTTTTCTATCAAGGGACGAATCTCTACAGAGCCCAGTCTCTTCCTTTCAACATATAATGCTGAAAAGAGGCTTTGTAGATGGTGGGAAGCCACCCACCTGCCGCTTAATCCCGAAGCAGTGGCTCTGTAGTGTTTAGATAATCCATCAGCATAGTTCACAAACATTAGCTGAGCTGAGACACTAAAATAAAGGCATCTGGTACAGTCCCTGTCCTCTGCATAGGAAATGGGTGGTGGATGGTGATTTCAGTATTGAATGTGGCAAACTAGAAACCAACACTGAGACTGTCTGCTATTAAGGGACCTGTGCAGAGGACTGTGAGCCCAGTGGACTACAAGCATCTCCCTAACCCAATTCTGTTCTGCTTCTAGAAGTCATAAGCTGCTGAGGATTAGCCAGACACTCCAGAGGCCCACAGCTTACACTCACATTATGATACACCTTTCTTTAAAAAAGTACATTCATTTATTTATGTAGTATTCATGTGCCACAATGTGATCTTTCTCTCTCTCTCTCTCTCTCTCTCTCTCTCTCTCTCTCTCTCTCTCTCTGTGTGTGTGTGTGTGTGTGTGTGTATGTCTGTGTATCTGTGTGTGTGTACAGAGGACAACATATGGGTGTCAGTCCTCTTCTACTGTGAGGACTCCAGGGATCAAACTCAGACTGTTGGGCTTAGTGGCAAGCACCTTTACCCACTGAACCATCTTGAGAGTCTCTGAAGTATATTTCTTGATCATCATTTTCCTTTTTAGGATTAAGCAATGACCAGAGAAGAGGTAGGAGTGTATTATTTTAAATAATCCAAAGCTAAATATTACTTAGACTTTTTAGTTACATATGCCCTACCGAATTCTTAAATTATAACAACACTTTGGTATCTGAAGACAAAACAGAATATCCTATATTGAACTTATAGAGAAAATGCTCAACTGTACAAGGGAGACCCTTATTTTATATACATATACATATGCATACACACACACACACACACATACACACACACACACACACACACACACACACACACACACACAATTGCAGACTTCCAGAGATACTGCAATGCAACACTTACCCAAGGTCTGTCTTTCATTGTCTAAATCATTACTGAGATTATCTAAAGACAGATTATCACTTATGTCACTGACGTAGGAATCATCATCAGAGATCTGTGGGAAAGAAGAATAGCACACATGAAAGACAAGGCAGACAAGAGAGCAGCCTTTCCCAAAACCCTGCTTCAAATAACCAAGCACACCCTGCCTCTCATTATAAATCCACAGAAATAATTTGAGGTTCTATTTTTATAGAACACCCCCCCTTGCAATCTGCCTAGGTAATATTCACAGAAAGAAAGAAGGACAGACAGACAGACAAACTGCTAAGGCTGAGGATTCAGGTCAGGTGCTTGCCTAGGAAGGAGGGAATGAAGGGACCCAAGTTCAATCCCCAATACAGGAAGAAAGGAAGAAAGAGACAGGAGGAAGGAGGAGAAAGAGGAGGGAGGGAGGAAATCCTTCTATATTCTTGGTTGTCACAAGAAAAACAAACAGACAAAAAACTCCCAAGGCTACTGCTGTCGTCATAAACATTCTTATCTTGAAGCTTTCCAGAGCATGTTAATACTGGAGTAAATGGGTGGACAACTAGTTTTTGAACTCATTGTAAGATTATACTCTCCCATGGGAATTAATATGTTAACAAAGTCATATTTTATTATAAATTATGTTATATATAAATATATATTGTATATTTCTCTATATTTAATGGGTAACAATTGCTAACTGTGGGGCTTGCCTATTCCAGAATGTAAGGTGTTTTTTGTATCCATTTAAAATGTTTATAAGTATAAAGTAATATATAAACATGTCAGACAGTAACAGTATAAAATGTATAACATAAATTAGAATGATTAAAAAACCCACACGGAATATAAACAGGTATAAGCAGAGGTAGAATTCACAACTAGCAATGGGAAACTGCAAAAAGTCTAAGTGGCAGAAACAAGAGGGAAGGCACATTTTCTACATTTTCCTTCTAGCATATTGCTTTGTGTTTGGGGGTACATTACAAGCAGATCCCTGAAGTCATGGTGGGGAGGCCAACATTTTTGTTGACAAATCTTTCCTAAGCAGTTTGGTGAGTAAATTCATAAAGGAGATTGGGGTGGGGGGGGGCACACGACTGAAAACAGGGTTCCAACCTCGTTTTCTGAAGAGCTAGGAGAAAGAAGAACTTCCTGGGCGTCAAAGAACTCCGAAAGGGAGTCAGTGATGGACAGCCTGCTCTCGTTGGAGAGCTGGTGCACCAGGGCTCGGCTCTCGTCCCTGGAGTTCTCCTGGTGGAAGAGCAGAAAGAAAGTGACATGGATTTAGAACAGTCTCAAGAGAAACAAACTACACACATGATTTAACTGCACAACCACTGGGTCACAGGCCCATGCAAGCAGGAGACTCAGAGCTTCCAATGAGAAGGGGGCCTTGAAGAAACAAAACGAGAGGCAGAGCTCTCTCCCACAGAGACTTCACTCACAGGGAAGAACTCTGTTCAGGCACATGCCACATGTCTTCAAGCACAAACCAGCTATGTTCCACTGAGGAGTAGGAGGGCTCCAAGACTGAAGCACAGCCTTTTATTGTCTACCACTCAGTGGGGGCTTCTTTCCATTCTAAACTTTGCTCAATGCTCGGCTGACTTCAAGCAGGGTGTCCTACTGAATACTCAGAGGCCAGTGCTGCTTCCAAGGGTCCGCCAACAAATAGCTCTGTTTTGGTCTAGAGATGCCCATGGTGGTGACCATCCCTTTGTCATGGAGGAGTGGGATAATTTCCTTGTCTCTCTTCACCCACAATGACTTTTAAGGGGAAGGAAGCCTCAGGCCCTAGTATGACTAGCACTCTACCTTTTTCCCCCATTCTCCACTCCACTCCGCTGAGCTCAGACTCATGCTCAGGGAAGGATCCGGATATTTAGTGAGTGTGCTTTCTATTCTATTTACAAGTAAAATTTCAACCCCATTCAATGAATTAAGCAAATATTTTCAAACAGTCAATCACAGAGGAACATGGAGAAAAGACAAAGCTTCTAACCTGTGGGCGTGTACACAGTAGACAAGAACCACCAACAGACATTGGGCTACACAAGTGGAGGGGAAGGTGACCTTAACTCTGACGAGTGGGAGCTAGACCCTGGTTAGGATTAACTTAAGACAAGGTAATTCCCTGGAATTGAATCCCTAGTCAGCTCAGGTACTTCGCTGGCCAGCAGAGGTGGCTCTCATCGTGCATCTGGCAAGGTAGTCACAGAACGGCTGGAAAGGCAGCCCAGGCAGATGCTGTCAAACTCAAAGGTCTCACGAGTTCAGGATGCCTTGGTCAACTCATCAACACACCTTCTGCCCAAGATCCTCAGGGCTAGGAAGCCTTGGCAGTTTCCTAATAATAAACAACTATGAACCGCTTGTGTTGAACTGACTTTGGAAACAGAGGAAATTATGCACCTCTTGTCTCGGAATCTTTCTACGTCAACCCAAGGTATAGGTTTCAATACCTTATACGGCCTCTAAAAAGTCAGTTTTCCCTCTCTCTGTAAATAGCTCCAAGTATGGCAGCTGCTTGCTTTCTATTTTTTTAAATTAAATGTAATTACATCATTTGCCCCCTTTTCTCCCTCTGACCCTTTCCATGTAACTTCCTTGTTCTCACTCATGGCTTCTGCTTTAACTGTTGTCACACACACACACACACACACACACACACACACACACACACACACAGCCTGTCCCATCTGTGTGTTACTTGTACGTATGTTTTCAGGGATGAACAAATGGTATCAGATAGTCAACTGGGGTAGAAATGTCTTTCCTGGGAAAGTCTACTTTTACTCTCAGCATCCCTTGGCAGCCTGTAGTTCTTTACCTAGGGCTGAGGCCTCCATAGGTTTTCCCTCTGCCATATTTATCATGTCTTTCAATGTCCTGTTTCTTTGGGTCTTGTTTAGGTTAGCCATGTTGATGAGATGTCTCCTACTAATAGTAGGTAGTTGTTTTCTAAAGAGATATAGAGGTCTCTCTCCTCTAAAGACCCAGGCACAAGACTGCTGAGCTGAATGAAGATCCTACAGGACTCCTTAAACGTTAATGCAGGCAAGCAATCCTCCCTGTCTCCTGTAGGCACTGACATTCAGAGATGCTAATGATTTATTGACTTGATCTCCTCATCAATCCATCACCACACATACCCACTCCAGCTTCCCCTGCCGAGACTGAGGGGTCAGAGGGGCTCCTGACTTTACCAACACTGAAAAAAAACTATGTGTTGAGATCATTAGCTAAAATGTTTAGGTACAGCTGTGTTTTGGATTTTATTTTTTAAATGGATTCTTGAAAAGGTAATGAGGTATCTCAGGGATGGGTCAAAGTGCCAACATAGAGTTAGTCATATTTCCTATGTACTTCTACACATAGTTCAAGGGCAATTTTAAGAGTATTTTTTAGTGAACTGGTTTTAGATTGACACATGTGACACATGATTTAGTGTCACACAAGATAAAATTTTCCATGTATAGTACCATGGGGATCCAAATGTTTGGGCTTTGAAACTTTTCAGATTTGGGATTCTAACCTGTACCTGTTCTTGGTGTCCCACAGTTTTAGCAACTGCTTATGAATTCATACTGAAAACTCCAGGACACAGCAACCCTAGCCTTCAGCATGGCTTTTTAAAGAACATAGGATGTTTACTGAAACAGGAACATTGTTCAGTACAGTAACTTGCCTCACTGTATCTCAGGAGTGGTTGTCTAACTGTTGTTTATATTACAAAACATTAAATGTACCCTGTGAATTTATAAGTACAGTCATATGCCAATGATATTTCTGTCCAATTGTCACAAAAGATTTTAACAGAGTTGGGAAATCCCTGTCCCCCAGTGATGTCAAAACAGCATAGTGTGACCTGGCTCGTATCTGTGGAGATCTCTGGAGATCTGTGGAGATGATGGCAGAATGAGTCCACTAGGTCTGGCTGTTTCTAAGTACAGGAGGTGTGGCTATGCTCAGTGCACAGTGCTGACAGAACACACAACTGCCCCTGGGCCGTGTAGTCATGATATTCTCTCTGTTTAGATTGTACTTTGCGCACAGACATGGTACAGAAAGAATTTCAAGGTTTTTATTTAGGGCTTCTGGTACAAGATTCTAAGTAAAGCATTGCACCACTGGGTGACTTATTAGTTATTAAGCATTTATGTCTATACGTGTATTTTTGAATGTAAATAAATTTGAATATTCTTTGTTTCTTAATTAAAAAAAAAGAAAGAAGGAAAAAAAGAAACACTAGGCAATGGTGAGCCATAGGCAGGCAGTCTTCTGGGAGGTATGGCTGGGATACACTCCAATCCCAAGAGAGGACACTCTACTGCCCAGAAGCACTACCAGTGGGACAAGAGGCCGAGAGGCAGGTGACCTGTATGCCCTTTGTTAGTCTAGAGTAAGAAAGTGCAAAATGTAAACAGGAAGCTGCAGGCATTTTTCTAGCTCTCGCACAGGGCCTTGGGTATCCAATCAGCCGTAACCTAGACTGTGTCTACACTCTATAAACTCACTTACCAGCAAAATCACCCCCATGACATCTCTGAATATATCCCAGTAGTTAAACACCTCACAACTGACTTGAAAAAGAAAAGTTTTTTAAATCCCACAGACACAAACCCCATAGCTCTGTGTGCTGGTGAGTGTGGATAATCTGTTCCTACCTGTTTGTTGATGCCTTAAGTTACTTGGTATGACTGGATCTTCGTTCACAGAATAAAGATACTGTCACTGATTTGACATTAGCTAAGCCTGTCATTCTCCCTGAAGGTTTTTTTTTTCTTTTCTTTTTTTTTTTTTTTACATGACTCTTTTTATAACTATTTCACTATAAAAAGTCAAAATCAGTTAACATTTCTTTTGAAAAAATTTAATTACTCCTTAGTTTAGGAAATCCTTATCCTAGAAGTTTGATAAATATTTGAATCAAAATTTGTCTCAACTTTCATATTTAACTTGAATCTTAGCACACAATGAAAGAAAACTTAAGCTTCTTTTCAAATTGCTTTCAGCTGTGCTGACCTAATTTATTGAATAATCTGTCTTTTCCATTGAATTTTGATGCCTTTCTTATTTGTACATTTCTTTCTTTTAGAAGGAAAACTATAAAGCCATGCCCATGTCTGAGACAGCCAATCCATGGATCTCCCACTCACTTTAAGCAGAGGACCTTCCAAGAGCCCTGGGTCTTCAGGCTCAGCATGCTTTCCTTGGTTATGCAGAAGTATGGTACTGTGGTAAGAACACATGCTCTGGCCCATGAGATGTGGATTTAAATTCTGATTTTATAAGCTGTGTTTCTGGTGGAAGTTATTTAACTACTCTGGGCTTTGCTTTTCCCTGTTTCTAAAATAAAACTACCATCCCTACTCCATGGAATCAAGGGTAAGGGTGTGCACAATAATGCTCAATGCTTGATCCTAATAGAAAAAACAGAGCAAAGAAACCCACATGTAAATAAAGGAATTAAGTTATGTTCTCTTAGGGTTTTTTTTTTAAGTTATAGTTTTAAAGGTACCTTCAATGAGATTCACTTATTTGTCTGGAACAGAGTCTTACTATTACCTTAGACAAGCCTGCAACTTAGTACCTGACCTTGGGTTGGCTTTACGCTATCCTTTTGTTCCTGTCTTCTGAGTGCTACATCACGTTCATTCTTAAATACCACTTAGATATAGAAGTTATTAGTCTCACTCAGCCTTTGATTTTTTTTTAATAATTTATTTTTTATTCACTTTACATACTGATCTCAGCCTTCTTCCCTC
Organism: Mastomys coucha; assembly: GCF_008632895.1. Lineage (NCBI taxonomy): Eukaryota > Metazoa > Chordata > Mammalia > Rodentia > Muridae > Mastomys > Mastomys coucha. Next base: position 45,133,681 of record NW_022196903.1, read on the forward strand.
TTTTCCTCTCAGTCCTACCTTTACAAATTCCTACCCCCATTACCCTCTCCCCTTCTCTGAGGAGAAAGGGAGCCCCCTCTTGAGTACCACCCCACCCTGGGACAACTAGTCCCAACAGGGCTAAGCCCATCCTCTCCCTCTGAGGCCCAACCAGACAGTTCAGGTAGGGGAAGGGGACTCAATGGCAGGAATGGAGTCCAGGACAGCTCCCACTCCAATTGTTAGGGGACCCACAGGAAGACCAAGCTGCACATCTGCTACAAGTGTATAGGAGGCCTAGGTCCAGCCCCTGCTCTTTGGTTGGTGGTTCAGTCTCTGTGGGTCCCTGGCCTTTGATTTCTAATCTAAAATAATATAAGATTGTATTACACTGGTGATATTAGAATGTCACATTTAGGACTACATAGGAGTGTCCTGAGTAAGTTGAGGGGTGATTTATAAGAAGAGGGGATCTTAGGGTTCAAACACCAACAGTAGTTCCTCTGTGTAGCCAAAGAAGGCAACAGAAAGTAGGTGAATAGTGGGAGGCCTGAAAAGCAGAAGCCCTTGGGCGAAACCTATTGTTGGGGTCTATCATTGTGCTGTAAAATGTCTGAGGCTCCTAGGAGTCACCTACAAAGTGACTGGCAGTGCAAGTCAGACATTCAGCCTATAAAGGCACCTGCCACCAAGCCTAACTTCAACCCCCAGAACCCACACTGTATTCCTGTGGTACATGTGTGCACATGTACATGTGGTACATGCATGTGTACATACTATACACACAGTAAATACATATTTGAAATGATTTAAATAACTGAAAGTTTAAAGTTACACACACACACACACACACACACACACACACGATTGATTGAGGGTATGTTTTCAGCCTGTGTGGCCATTCTTACTTATTTCTGTTCTTACTTCCTGAAGGCAACAATGGATTTTCTTTGCTGGAAAAGTTAGCCTGAGTCACTCAGTGGCAGGAAAAAAAGGATAAGGCACTGGAAATAGAAATTCTCGGAAAGAGGAAATAAATGAGACAGGGACATGGCCAAACTGAGACCATTGCGGAAGGACAAGAGCAAGACTCTGCTATCACCCGACAGCCCACAACATTTCAGCTTTCTGGTCACTTCTTTTGATGTTAGTCCTAAAGATGTGCATTTTTCTAGACCTGAGATTTGGGTTTCATCTCAAAACTCAACAGCCTGAATGGTGCCCACTGGACACGGCTCACAAATGTGTGCACAGGCCATCTATCTAACCATAAAATGTACAACTGTAATTCACATGATAATAATGTATATAAAAGGTAAGAATGGCTTGGAAATCAATGTGTAGCTGGAGATGCTCAGTGATGGCCAGATGTGGCAAAGACTAGGCCCTGTGTTAGTTCATGTGCAAACCTGAGAGGACCTGGCTGGTGAATGAGCTCAGACCTAAAACAGACTACTATCAGCAGGATATGTGCTGAGACCCACCAAGGGGTATGTCTGTGCGTGTACGTGTGTGTGTGTGTGTGTGTACGTGTGTGTGTGTGTGTGTGTGTGTGTGTGTGTGTATGTGCGCACATGTATGTGATGTGACGGGGGTGGAGCAGACAACTGTAGACATCGTTCCTTGTGCCTCAGACTCTGTCCACCTTTTTCTTCTTCTTTTTTAAAACTACATGAGGAGGTCACGGAACAACTTTACGAAACTGGTTCTCTTCTCCTGGGGCCCAGGGATCCAACTCAGGTTTTCAGGCTTTGGGTAAAGTGCTTGCATGCAGGTATGAGGACCTGTGTTAGAGTGCCCAGACCTCACGCAAAGCCAGGTGTGATCCATCTTTGTTGGGGAGAAGGGACAGTATCGGTGGCCTGAAACTCACCAAGTAGGCTAGGCTGGCCCGAGAGCCTCAGTTGTCAGCTGTCTCTACCTCCCCAGCCTAGGTTCACAAGCATGTGCCGTCATCATCCCTGTATTTTTTATGTGGGTTCTGGGGGCTCCAACTCAGGTCCACAGCATTTATTAACTATGTCACCTCCCCAGCCTGCTTCCCTATTTCTCCTGTCGAATCTACTCCATTTAACCAGTTGGTCAATGGAAAATTCTACACATCTGAGGAAGACATCTGAATACCAAAGACACTTATAAAAAGCTGTCATAGTTACTATTCATTCTTAAATTGTTCATTTTAAACACATTCAAAAGACCATTGGGAGCAAAAATTCCAAATTTGGAGAAAAGACCTCTTTGTGCGAACATGTGTATGTGCGTGCGTGCGTGTGTGCGTGTGTGTGGTACCTATGGATTGAACTAGGTAGGGTCTAGGAGGCAAATGCCCACTAAGCTGCTAAACTATGTCACATCTCAGTAAAAGGCTTTTCTAATGTGTGTCTACTCACTAATCGATTTCAATTGTGCAGTATCTTTTTTTCCCCTAGGAGTATACAGCTGTGTTCTAAAAGAGGAAAAACAAAGCAGAAAGAGGAAGAAGGAAGAAGGGGCCGTCACAGTAAAGACCAGCATGGCTTTTACAGAACACAAAAAGATGCCGGTAAGGAACTGGGCACTTTGGATCATAGAAACTCATGTTTCTTCAGAAATGACAAGGAAAAAAATGCTTGTCTTTCTATAGTTCCCACTATAGTGACACATAGAGGAAAATGAGGTATGGAGACACAAAGGAGGCAGCTGAAGAATGTGCTAAGCAGCATTCTACCAGCAAGGTTTTGCAACACAAGAGCCCAACACAAAGCCTGGGCTGTGGCAGTAGCCAGGGGAGGCCAGAGGCATGGCCCAACACTCAAGGGGGTGAAGCAGGGATGCATACAGCTGGACAGAGGGCATGGGGGACAGGTGGCAGTTGTAGAGAACAGTTAGTTACCAGATGAGAAACCTACCCACCTCTGCCAGGTTGTCCCCCGGCTTGGGAACAGCAGGCGGGTCGAGGAGCAGAGATTCCGCATGGATTCTGCGTAAACGTTCTTTAAGATCTGTGTTTTGTGCTAGGGCCTGGAATATGTTAAAAAAAAAAAAATAGCAGGGCTTTATTAGTAAATGGTCGGTTCGGGAAAACGCAGCAGGGGACTCGGCAAAGCAACCCTAGGCATGATGATCCCCTGGGTGCGACACTCTAGGGGTGTGTGTGGGCTTCCCCACTGCTCCAGGGGGAGACTGGGAGGTAACAATCAAGCCCAGGCTATTCCAGGTGGAAAAACTGAGATGGAAAGAGGTTAGTTAGTAAGGTTGGCAGAAGGAAATCAAACAACATCAGCTTTTAAGACTGGTGACTCACAGTCAGCATCGTCCCCCTGCCAGGCTGATCTCTGGGCCAGCTCCCCAACCCATCGACCTAGTGATTCCTAGCTCCTCCTTGACAAAGTGCCAGTAGACATGACCCAATGTGATTTAATTATCAGTCCAGCTACCATGGGTCTTCGAAGTGTGTTGGTGACTTATCCATTTTGGGGAATAAGACGATTTATTTTTCAAAAAATAAACACGGCAAACCTTACTTAGACACAGTAAAAGGCTAGAGGATCATGGCGCTAGGGAAGAGTGGGTACGAGCTGTAAACAAAAAAGAAATCAAGAGACACTCTATTGATTTCCTCATGGGATGGCCCCACCTCCTATCTTAGCCTCTCTGCTAGGACCTGGCTCACAAAAAAAGCAGGATATGCACTTGCTTCATTTGGCATTCCTGTGCATTTTATGACTACAGCTCTATCATTAGGAGGGCCAGACTCTCCTGACCGCCTGGATCTCCGCAAGGGCTTCATGTACTCCATTTCTTATCATCACTGTTGAACATAGGGGACATGGTCTCACATTGGAGCTCAGGCTGGACTCTTCACACTTGCCTCCACTTCCCAAGGACTAGGATTACAAGGTCACCACCATGCCTGGCTCTGGTTCCACTTTTTAGTGGCCACAGAGGACATAGGTTATCTAAGAATCCTTGAATCACTCAAGAAACATTGAACAAGAGCAAGGATCATGCAATCGTATATAACAACCTCTATGAAGCAACGCATCACTTTTTTTTTTTTTCTTTTTTCTTCCGAGACAGGGTTTCTCTGTACAGTCCTGGCTGTCCTGGAACTCACTCTGTAGACCAGGCTGGCCTCGAACTCAGAAATCCGCCTGCCTCTGCCTCCCAAGTGCCAAGCACCACTGCCTGGCACAACACATCACTTTTACAGTGGCTAGAGCCTAGAAATTGTGTGTATGTTGTGTGTGTGTGTGTGTGTGTGTGTGTGTGTGTCTCAAATTCAGTATCCATATATTCATTGTAACAGTTCTGTGATTATTCTAAAAAATGAAGCAACAAGTCTTAGGTTTATGTAGAAATCGAGTCCTTGTTTTTATCTTATTTCTAAACTGTTAATGTGAGTGCAAGCATTTTCCTTAGAAAATGTAATGTAAGTTTGGCCTATAAATCATGGCCAAATGAGTATGGCTAAGCAGATTGGCAAGACACGTCTGGATCTCTGTGAGAAGGGGAAGGAACAGGAGGAAGACAGGAAGGAATATTGGGGACCTCCATCAGAGGTATCTTCTAAAAGTATAAACAGCCACTCAGACTGAACAGTAAGAATGTGTGTACCAGTAAGAAATAAACCTTAAAGAACAAGGCATAGACTCAAAGCACCAACCCAGTGGTGCCAGTTGCTCCCAAGGTCAAAAAGATGTTGCTTTCTCTCCACCCCTAAGAAAGGAAATGGAAACTCCATGTGTAGAGTGGTCCAATCTTATCTATAATTTTTCCTTCAAAAATCAAATAGTTGGCACATAACTATAATCTAACCATGGGAGGTGGAGGCAGGACCACATGACCACATGAGGCTAGCCTGGACTCTTATGAGATTCTGTCTCAAAAGCCTAACCAAAAATAGCACAGTTGGAATTACCACTGAATGAAGGTGCCTGAAGTATCCACAGCAAGTATTGTATACTACCAGTCAAGGGTTCATGAGTAATGTTACATTGTATACTAATTGTATACTAGTCTACAGTACACTCATAGCATTACTTTTCTCAGTAGCATGGCAAATAGAAAACATAAATGGATCTCCCCCTCCCTGCCTCAGGGTTTATGGTGGCTTCTGGTCACAAGATCCTGAAATCCCTTTCTCCCACCTGGCCCAAAATACAAGTCGGTGGTACTTCAGACAGACTCTACATGAGCAATCACTCTTTCTCTTCTCAAGGCAGAAATTCCAAAGTACAAGTGAGGAGAAACAAGCAAATACATATGCTGTTTCAAAAGTTCTCTGGCTTCCTGAGAGATAAGGCTAAGGCACCAGACATCTTCAGCTGCTTGGATAGTACCCGGGCCCAGCACATCAGCGGAGCCCCGGGGCACAGTGCATCAACGGAGCTGGGCCTTCTGAGCAAGAACCGAAGCTGAGCAGGAAAATAAGCATGAGTGCTAATGGCTTGAGGGGACCCAAGGGGGGAGGCTCATCTCCCCGGGCAGTGGTTTTTCTGTTTGAAGATGCACAATCACCTGAAAGCCAATTCGTAAGACTCATCCCTGTGTCCATGAGAGGGAACAGGCTAAAGGGTTTGTGCTATTTAATCAGAGAGCATAGCATGCACATATTTGGAGGAGCATTAGGTAGGCTCAGCACTTTGCAGTGGACACGGAAGACCTATAAATTGGAAATTTCTCACTGCCCTATGTTATTTATTAAGTCGATCTAAACTTATGATGCCTCAGAGCTACGGACTCTCCTAAATGTCAACCTCTGTAAGCCTTAGCCAACGGATGTTTGCGAGGCAGCCACACAACCGTACAAGTTCTATAGGTACAGAAAAAGCAGTTAAGTTGGAAGCAATCAAATTCAAAGAATTGAAGAGCTAAGAAAATCCTACCTTCTATGGTCTGGGATTATTTTGAATATGTAAAGTCTGAAGAAAGGCTCTAATATAATCTGGATAATTTGGTTTTCTCCCTAAGATTCAACTCAACCATGAAAATCATCAATTTTCAATGCAACCATGGAAATGGAAGTTATTAGTAACTCCCAAGCCTGGCCCCATTTGCAGACATTTATAAGACAGACATAAGCAACTTACGGATGACAGAGCGTGCTTCAGTCCGACAACCTGAGCGGAGGGGGAGGAGGAGGTGTCCAGCTCCATCAGCTGCTTCAGCTTCTCTCTTTCCACTGATATGCTATTGAAAGCTGACCTTAAAGCGAAGTAAACTATAAAGATATAATCATTACAAGAAGGAACAAAGAAGAGGCATAATTAAAAACTAAATGTAGAAACTGTACTTCTTCTTATGCAAGAATTTAGCAAAGCACTCAGAGTTCAGCAAATGCACATTCTACACTTTAAAACACACACACACACACACACACACACACACACACACACACATTGAATGTGTGGGAGCAAATCCTAATGGAAACTTTTAGGCTCTGGTGACAACATGAAGTAACACAGGTTCATGGGTGTTAGCATCCTGTGTGGGAGAGCCTGAGAGTGGGAGAGGTCTGTGTGCATGGGAAACTGTGTGGCTCAGGGGAGAAATAGAAGCTCTTAACATTTACACACACTTGTCAATCTGCCCAGGTCTCCCATGACATTATGACTTAGAGGTTAAGGTGACCACTATTCAGTTTTATGTCCTTAAAGGCTAGAAACAGTTAAGGACAGGCTCACTGGCTATCAGGGAACTATACTATCATTGTATCAGAAGAGACATGCTGCATCTCAACCAGGTAGTCAAAATCAACAACCAGCAAGAGTCAGGTAAATCCTGGGTACCACCATCTCCAATGACTTAGAACAGTCATACCATACTGTAGGATGGTCAAGGATGTACAACTTGGATCTGATCATGAGGGAACCAGAGACAACTGAACATCCTGTTTTTTAAAACTGGCTTGTATTCTTCATGAACACCAAGGTGTCAAGTTTATGAAAAACTGCCCCCAATTAATCCCCGCTGAAGAAGCAGGATAATGAAGAACAATGTTGGGTGTAGATCCAGTACGCAATGAGAGTATGGTATTAAAGACATTTTTCAGAAGCTGACATTGTGACTGGGAGACCAAAGTGTTATTTCCCAGTGATGTGTCCTGAGTTAGATAACTTCACTGTGCCCAGTATATACACTAAAGCATGAAGCCTCAAAGAACGGCATACGGTATAAGAATCCCATTCTGAAAGCTGAGAGGATCGTGTCCCTGCCGCCCTGCGGCTCCCCTGGGAGTCGTGGGGCCTGTGGCTCCCGG
>NW_022196903.1:45141171-45162017 GCF_008632895.1 Mastomys coucha
TAAAGAAAATATCTAAAATAAAAAACAAAAAAAAAACAAAAAAAAAAAATCCCATTCTCACAAATCTCAGAACAATAAAAGCACATGTGCAGAACGTTGGAGATGGGGAACAGTGGGAACTCTGGGTAGAGGTTTATGTGAGTTCTTTGTTCTACTCTTACAGCTTTTCTATTTTTGTTTGTTTGTTTGTTTGTTTTTTCGAGACAGGGTTTCTCTGTGTAGCCCTGGCTGTCCTGGAACTCACTCTGTAGTCCAGGCTGGTCCCAAACTCAGAAATCCACCTGCCTCTGCCTCCCAAGTGCTGGGATTAAAGGTGTGTGCCACCACCGCCCGGCCTTTTCTATAAGGTCAAAATGATTTCAAATAAGGGGCCGCCCTGCTTCTTGCTAGTGTCCTCTGACTGCCCTGGGATCCCCCTCCTTTGATTTTAGCACTCAGCCACTCTGCGTGCTCTGGGACCTTGCAGGTTCCATAAGAACTTAGAATCAGAATGAGTTAAATGCTCAAACTGGAGTTTTCAAAATCTGAGGCAGGAGCTGTGGAGGGAGCTCAGCAGGTAGAGTGCTTGCATTCAGGTATGAGGACTTGTGCTAGAGTGCCCAGACCTCATGCAAAGCTGCGTGTAATACTGGACTCTGCAATCCCCATGCCCCATAGTGAGACAGAAGGCAGGAATAGACTCCCCAGGAGCTCGTGGGCCAGACAGACTGGCTTATCCAGCAAAGGGGTTGTTCTCTCTCTCTCTCTCTCTCTCTCTCTCTCTCTCTCTCTCTCTCTCTCTCTCTCTCTCTCTCATACACACACACACACAGGAGCTATGGCATACACATGCACACATTCATACATGCAAAAACACATACTTAAACAGACAGGCATTCACACACACACACAATGAGAGAGAGAGATTAGAAAAACAGAAATAGGTATCTGGGGGTGGGGGAAAAGGAAAAAAAATGGGCGGTGGTGGCACACGCCTTTAATCCCAGCACTTAGGAGGCAGAGGCAGATGGATTTCTGAGTTCGAGGCCAACCTGGTCTACAGAGTGAGTTCCAGGACAGCCAGGGCTATACAGAGAAACCCTGTCTCGAAGGAAAAAAAGAAAAAGAAACAGGTATGGCAAAATAATATCTATTAGGTCCTGATCACATAGGGTGCAAATTCCCACCTAGGGTTAAGAGAATCGCTACCTAAAGTACTGATCCTAGAGTCCTCATTTCATATTATCTTTCCATTCTCTTCCATTACAGCTTGTCACAGAAGGACAGAAGGGGAAGGCACTGTGACTGGTCTCTCCAGTGACCTGGTATTTTATTAAATTTCACAGGCTTGCATTTCCAGAGGTATCGTTATCCAAGAATGGCCTATTCAATAACAGAAACTAAATACTCACTACCAGCTCGCTTCCTTCATTTGCCAGCAAGAAGGAAGACTGTCCACTGTCTGTATGCTGTTGCTGACTAACTAAGGGTGGGGACAGTGACAGATCCAGAGCATCTTCATTGATATCCTATGCATGTAAATCTATGTGCTATGGTGCTGCTTCTATGGCCAGGAGGGAAGGATCCATCACTTTTTCATTCTATGACCGTGGGAAAGTTATCTGATGTGCCTGAACTCTACATAGAGACACTGCTAGCATTTACTCTATAGCCGGTAATAAGGCTGAAACAAGACAATGCAGGCCAGGTCTTTAACGCAGTGCACCAATGCAATATATAATGAGCATTACTAACAGGATAAAAGTTATGATGAAAAAGATATATGAGAGCTTTACACACAGACACATACACACCCCTGAACCTGCTACCCAGCTGCAGAATCCCCCCAGCTCTGGGCAACAATGAAAACCCAAGATGAAGAAAGGGCTACTCTCTGGATTGGACCTCCTCCAAGGACCAACATGGCCCTTGAAACTACCGGCAGCCATGTTGATATCTGTGGTTCATGCCGCTGCTCCAGACCTTGATGAAGCCTGAGAGCCATGAGACATGTGCAGGCTATGCTGCTGACCTGACGATGACCTTGGGCTTTGGTGTCTTAGGGGCCATCCTGATGTGTGTGGCATGTATAGCCTCCTGAGGCCACGTTGAATCCTGTGCTTTATGCAGCTTCTGAGGGCCATGGGCAGCTCAGTGTTCTGTTATGGCCAGGTACCATATTGATGTCTGTGGCCCATGTCAACACCAAATCCCACATGGATGTCCCAGGTCTGGACTGCTTGCTGCCATTTCAGGCATGTTAAGGTCCATGGGCATGGAGACCTGGCCCTGCCCCTCACTGGGGCCCTGGCCTATGCATGGCTCTCCTTAGCTGATGGCTTCTGGTGTGGATGCAGGCAGAGAAGACTCCTCATCCTTGCTGGGGCTGGACACCAGGAATTTGACCATGCTCCAATGAATAAACAGACAACACAAAATGGACTTACTTTTCCCTTTTTTCTTTTGAGCAGGAAGTCAAAGGAGGAGGTGGACATGGGAAGACTAGGAGGTAAGCATTATTGGGGTAGATAATGTGAGATTCCCAAAAAATTAAAAAAGAGAGAGAAAGGGCTAGAGAGAGGCTCAGTGGTTAAGAGCACCGACTGCTCTTCCAGAGGTCCTGAGTTCAATTAACAACAACCACATGGTGGCTCACAACCATCTGTAATGAGATCTGATGCCCTCTTCTGGTGTGTCTGAAGATAGCGACAATGTACTCACATACATAAAATAAATAAATCTTTAAAAAAAGGTTTAAAAAGAGATAGAGAGATGTATGAGATGCAGAGATGCCTACATTCTTGAAATCTGGGCAGTAGGGGTAGTGTGATACTTAGCTCTTATCAGGATGATGATTATAAATGAACGCACATAGGGTAGAGAGTGTATGAATGAGGATTGGCCAGAGCTTGTGAGTCAAGAAACAACGGCCTTGAGGGGAGGACAACATACAGGAACCTCATTGCATTTTATGCCTAGTTAGACATCTCCCCTCAGCCTCCCCCGATCCTCCATCCCCGAGATACCCACAGCTGTCCCACTGGGTCCCTGGGGATTCCATCTTTCCGTGAACACATTTGTTTCTGCAGACATCATGAGCATGCACTTGGTTGGCTCTGCTTTCCCAGATCATCTGTTCTGCCTTCCAGATGCCAGGTGAGGCTTTCTACCAGACTAGTCCGTTCCTGTTCATGTTTTTAAAGGGACAGAATGGGCACTGCCTGCTTCACAGTGTTCAGCTAGGAGAGCTAGCGATAGAGCTCACCAGTAGAGTGCTTGCCCAGCCAGAACAAAGCTCTTCAGTTGCCAGTTCCCTCATGTTCAAGAAAAGAAATCTAAATGCAAGAATACAGTGGGCATAAAAAAAGAAACCCAAACAGTCTATGTTATTGTCAGATATAAAAAAATAAAATCCTCCTAAAGGATAAGAAAAATCAGGTTCCCCTAAGACAGAGAGAGAGAGAGAGGGAGGGAGAGGAAGGGAGAGGGAGCGAGAGAGAGAGAGAGAGAGAGAGAGAGAGGGAGAGGGAGAGGGAGAGGGAGAGAGAGGGGAAGCGAGAGGGAGAGGGGGAGAGAGAGAGAGAGAGAGGAAGGGAGAGGGAGAGGGAGAAGGAGAGGGAGAGAGAGAGAGAGAGAGAGAGAGAGAGAGAGAGAGAGAGAGAGTGTTAAAACAGGGCCTCACTATGTAGCCCAAGTTGGCCTCAAATGTGTGTTCTTCCTGTCTCAGGCTCCCATATGATGAGATTACCACCGTGTTCAACCACAGTCGCTTAACTTTCTTAAATAGCCGTAGACACGCCTGGAGGATATTAAAGTGGTCATTCAGGGGCAACTCATGATCCATAACTCCAGAGCAATGGCTAGAGGCTGTTCCTGGGAGACCATAATTACAGTGTAAGGCACTGTGCTTGCCAGCTTTATGTCAGTTTGACACAAGCTAGAGTTATCTGAAAAGAAGGAACCACAATTGAGAAAATACATTCATGAGATCCAGCTATAGGGCACCAATCAGTGATTAGTGGGGAATGGCCCAGTCCACTGTGAGTGGTGCCACCCCTGGGCTGGTGGTCCTGAATTATATAAGAAACCAGGCTGAGCAAGCCATGGGGAGCAAGCCAGTAAGCAGCACCCCTCCCTGGCTTCTACATCAGCCCCTGCATACAGGATCATGCCCTGCTTGAGTTTCTGTCCTGACTCCCTTTACTAATGAACACTGTGGAACTTTAAGCTGCATAAACCTTTTCCTCCCAACTTTCTTTTTGGTCATGATGCTTCATCACAACAATAGAAACTAAGACAGAGACATTGGGTCGCAAAGATTAGAGGTATCTCCTGTGTTAGGAGTGTCTTATTTATTTCTGATGTCACCCTAAATTCATTAGAGATAAATAAGCTTCAAAAAAAATATCTAAATGAGTGTATTTCACCTGTGGATATGTTATCATAAACAAAGACAGCCGAGAAGTCTGTCAGCTCTGTACAGAGCTACAGAGAACCCCAAAGATCACCTAAGGCACCCACCCAGAGCATGGCCTACCGCCTCTCCAGGCCTCATACCCTTGCCAAATGGACTTTTTAGCCCATGCTACTTAGCTCCTGCCTGACACCTGAGGCCTGTGCTCTGAGGCCAGCTGCAGCTGTGCAATGTTTGCCTCAGCCTCTCCTCAGTGTCCAACATGTCTGCTTGTCTTCATGGGGAAGACACATGTCAGAAGGCAGTCACAGAGTCTGCTTTTAAACCTCTTCACTGGCCTGTTCTCAACCTTGCTGGACTAGAACAGTGGGGCACAGGCTGGGCCCTTTGGGGAGAACGATGGATACAGGATCTTGCCAGGCTGGCCTGGTCTCCAGCCCTCCTAAGCCCTGGGATTATATGTGCACTCTGCTATCCATACCTGACCCCAGGGGAAGCTCTTGATTGTCTGAAACCTTCAGCTCCAGCCACAGAATGGACACCATATGTACGGCTCAGTTGACGCTTGACCCCTCCCTTTCTCCTTGCTACAGTCTCCTACTACACCAGGTTGGAGAGGCTCGGGGGCTTTGGACTGGGAAGTCATCTGTGGCATTCTGAGGAGCTGAAGATCTCCTCCTGCCTGTGCTCCCTCCTTCACAGTTTGTTGACTGCAGGGAAGACGGCCGGTTATCAACAGCAGGGGGGCGCCATCCCAAACAGAGGGAAGACAATGTGCAGTAAGGGGAAATAAATTCAACGTGGTCCCTGTTTATGGTTTAGACTGACTATGTGGGAGATGCTGGCATCTCATGGTGTTTTAAGGAAACAGTGAAAAAAAACACAGGAGAATACAAGAGTCAGCAAATAGGGCTTCATGTTTTCTTCCTTCCTTTCATTTTTTGCATGCTTATGGTGTATATGTATGTATGCATGTGAGTGCGCTCAAGGAAGTAGCTACCCTTTTTCTGAAGAGGAGGGGTGTACAGGGTCCCTCAATGGAGTAACATTCCTAAACTGTCTGGAATGATTTGATGATCTGTAATCTGTTTCTTAAGTTTCAACCCCTATATGGTGCCCATAGTTGTAAAATATCTTTTAACCACTATTCAATTTGAATTAATTTAGATGCATTAGTGAATTTTGCTAAATAATCCTACTTCTTTCTGAGCATGTATGTCAATCCAATTGCTCAGCACAGTTACAGTGAATTCTAATTGTGAGCAATGCACGAACGTCCCTTTCCTAGGGTCATGCAGATTTGTGGCACCACTGTGACGTACACAGCTTTTCCTTCAAGGCCCCCATAGCTCAAAACGGTTCAGAAAGTGACCATTCAATCCCGGTTTAACACCAGAGAACACTCTAGGCACACAGGAATACAGAGTTTGCCTTTGTTCTCAATTTGGTTTTCTTATTTGTAAATGAGCATTTCTATCATGAATAGGATTTCGAGACGTTTGTTTCTCTTCTGTGCCAAAAGGAGTGTATTCTCTTCTGTAGTGATTTGAATGAGAATGGCTCATATATCTGAAATGATCGGTTCCCTCTTGGAGCACTGATAGGATTAGGAGGCGTGGCCTTGTTGGAGGGGGTGTGTCACTGGAGTGTGTCACAGGAACATGGAAGCAGCACAGACGTCCCATCCATGTACTTTGTACTGTTTCTCCCATGGTCATGCTTTATCAACCACAGCACAACAGAAACCCAGGACAGGGATAACGGAGTGTGCTCAGGTATCCTCAGACTTCCATGCATGCACTCGTTGGTACATGTGTATAGCTGCAGGTCAACATGATCTTATCACACTGGAAAACTCCTACAGCCAGTGCCTTGATCAGGATGCAGAACTGCCCATCACCACAAAGGTCCTTTTATAATTACATCCACATTCCTCATCCCCTCCCCCTCACTGTTCCTAAACTCTGGCATCTACTAATTTCTTTCATCATTTACAAAGTGAAACCACAGAAGTTGTCAGCTTTAGAAATCAGTTGTTTTCATTCTGCTTCTGTCTTCGCGCTTTCTCTAGATTGTCGCATATGTAAATGTATATCCCTATTTATTGCTAAGTAGTTTTCCACTGCATGGATATACCATGGTTTATTTAACTATTCATCTGCTGAAGGATATTGAACTGCTTCTAGTGTTTGGCCAGGACAATAAATCTGCTTGTGATATTTCAGTTTTGTGTTGCTAACAATAACAATGCAGGCTCTACCTCTGAGTCACAACTCCAGCCTGACCTAAACATCTGTGCACAGCTGCTCCCCCAACTGTTTTCAGTGTTCTGAATCACACGCTCGGGAGCACAGTGGTTGAATTTTATGGTAAGTACATGTTTAGTTTTATTTACTGGTAAGCCACTTTCTGGAATGCACTACCATCTTCCATGGTCACTAGTCACTGGATGAGATATCCGGTTCCTGGGAGTCCATTAAGAGACTGCTCTTTAAGAGTATGCAACAGGCCTCAGAGCAGTGGCATTTGCATTTCTGGAATGGCTAGCATAAACTGCAAACCCACCCTTCTATGTTTTCAGATGAAGAATAATGCTAGGGTAGGTATCTTTATATGGACATGTTTTAACTTAATTCCTACAAATGGATTCTTCAGAGAGGAACTGCTCAATAGAGGTTGAAAATAAGTGAAATAAATGCCACACTAATCTAACCATCAGCGTATGAATGCCCCGACTGTAGAGTATAGAAGGCCCTCCATATTCTCTACTACATGCTAAATCATCTTTAGATGCGTAAGTACCTGTACATGTAAGATCAGTATAGAGTTGCTGTCCTGTTCTGTTTAGAGGGTAGTGATAAGAGAAAAAGTCTGTGCTCAAAACAGATGCAAACTTTAAAAGTATTTTCAATCTTCAGTTGGTTGAACCCATGCATCCTGCCAGCTAAATCCCAACCCTTCAGTGTCTCCTCCAAGCTGCCAAAACCAAAATCTTTGCAACAACATCTACTCTGACAAAGGTATAAATAAAAACAAGGCTTTCAAAAGCCTTATCAGAGCAGAAAATGAGCCTACTGAGACAGATTATCTGAGGATGCCCCAGACTCAAGAATGCACAGGACATGTTAGTGAGATCTCCTGGGAAGCTGTAACTGCAGGGATGGATACACTGCAGACCTGTAGAGAGATTGGACTGCTGCAGGTCCAGAGACTAAGCACCGTGTCCACAGCTAATTCTAGCTCTCTCTAACAGTCCTTGCTTGCCTCTGAGTTGGAACTAACACCTTATGACTAATAGATAAAAAACAACAACAAAGAGACAAACAAATAAAAAACAAACCACAAGTTTGCTGGGTGGTGGTGGCACATGCTTTTAATCCCAGCACTTGGGAGGCAGAGGCAGGTAGATTTCTGAGTTCAAGGCCAACCTGGTCTACAGAATGAGTTCCAGGACAGTCAGGGTTATGCAGAGAAACCCTGTCTCGAAAATCCAAACCAACCAACCAAACAACCAAACAACCAAACAAAAACCACTGCTCCTCCCCACCCTACCCCAAAAAAAACCCCACAAGTTTCCATCAACTCAAAAGCTAAGATGCCATCAAATAGCATTTGGGCCTATGGAAAATCTTCTCCCTGCTCACTGCAGTACATGCTGAATCATCTTTAGATGTTGAAGTGCCTGTACATGTAAGATCAGTATACAGTTGCTATTCTGTTCTGTTTAGAGTGCAATGATAAAGAAAAAAAGTCTGTGCTCAAAACAGATGCAAACTTTAAAAACATTTCCATCTTCAGCTGGTTGAACCCATGGGTTCTCTCTGGTATATCCAACAATGAATTTTAAACCTGTCTTGATTTGTGACTTTGCTGTTCTGGAAAACTCTAAAACCTCATTAAACTGCTTGCACTTCGGAACACGGAATTTGGGGCAACCTAGATCTATGGTCCTGGGCCACGGTCCCTCAAAAGTTGTCTCTAGAATAAACTATTATTCCCTTAAAGATGATAGTTTTGTATTGGCGGACATTTCCATCCCAAATGTTAGGAAGCAGGAACACTCGTTCACCTTTATGGGCAACATGGCATAGATCCTCCTGCATCTTGGAGAACTCCGACGAGGCTTCAGAACCATCCGAGTAAGACTTCTCTTCTCCAAAGTCCAGTGTTGACAAGTTAGGATTAGAGGAGTGCAGTCTCACAGGTCCAGAAAAAGGTTTAGGGACCTAAAGTGACAGCACAGGGAGAGATTTCTATTCAGACTGGCACCTCCATGACTGGAACTGACTAAGGGGGCATCTTAGAGGTGCATTTTCCCGCTGAGGGATATCTTCAAAGAAAAATGAATGAAAACTGGGGAGATGCTCCCCATGACCACTGGCATCCTATAAGACTACAAATGGGCAGGAAATCATATGATTTCTCAGACACAGTGAGAACTTCACAGACACAGGTTGAAAATGACAATGAATTTCACCGCATAACTAGGTTGTCAGAACAAATCAGTTCCCACATGACTTTCTTCACTTGCACCTGGAGCTTCTAGAAAACGAACCCACTGCTCACATTTGCTCTTGCGATGTTCTTTACTCGGAAAGCATTCACGTTCAGCTCCCAGGGATGACACAAGTTTCTCTAAAAGCTCCAGTTTCCATCTAGTTTGTGATCTTGCCCATAGCTTAGCTGTGCCTGGGAAAGACTGCTCCTGGCACCCTGAATGGGGGGCTCTGGTTGGAGCTGGGAGTTTGAAGAAAATTGGCAAAAGGGCCTGTGGGATAGAGGCGTAGGCCTGTAAACTCTAGAAGACAGGTCCACGGGGAGGGATTAGAACAAGAAGGGTAGGTCAGAGGATTGGGCCACAGCAGCCACCACGCAAGGCACAAACTAGAGTAGAGAGCATCATAGACAAGCCAGATGTTAAAGAAAGAAAGACCCCAAATTCTCACAAGTGTGGGAAGTCCCTCCAACACCAATCCATTTCCCCTTCAGAAACTCTCCCCTGCCCATGTACCTTCACAGCCTTATATGCCTGTAAACCAGAGAATCTCAGTTACTGGGAGTCATCTCTCCATACAAGGCACAGAGACCAACTCCACCACCTTCACTTTTCTATCCTACTTGAGTCAGAGGACCCTGTACACGGTGTTCAGAGAGGCGTGATGAGGAAGGCAAGCCTGTGGCGAAGCAAAGGTTACCTGCAGCATTCCTTTAGCATCTTTGCCAATAGCTCTGGACCGCCACCTCCTGTGTGATCGTTTTTCCTTTTTGGGACTTTCAAAAGCTCCACCCTTTGTTTCAAAACAGAAGAGAGAGAGAGCGCGCAGACAGTAAGGTCCACCAAAACTACAGGGACAGACACACAGGGTGGTGACCACAGCCATCCCCCTGAGTTTGGCTAAAGCAACTAGACAGAGGACATCCCATTGTTAGTCAAATGTAGGGAACAAGAGAGGAGGCAGAAGACAGCAGGTGAACAGAAGAGCAGCGGGCTAACCTGGATGGCGTTGATGGCTGGCGCCGAGTATGTCCGATGCAGGACGTCCATGCTTTCTAATAGCTGGCTCATTTCCAGCAGATAGGCATGGCAGTGCGCCAGGTCTGTGGGAAGAAGGGCAGATGTCTGTGTGTGTATGTCTTTGTGTGTGCATATGTGTATGTGTAGCCCAAAGGGCACTTCTGGTCTTCATCAGGAACTATATTCACTTTGTTTTTTTAAGAAAAGGTCTCACGCTGGGCAGAATCTTACCAAGTAGTCTAAGCATGCCTAACCCCAGGGGATCACCTATTTCCAGCTCCCCAGGGCCTGGATTCAAAGCCGACAGGACCACATCTGTCTTTGCTTGTGGGTTCTGGGTATCAACCCCAGAATCTCATCTTGCATGGCAAGTGCTTTATAATCCAAGCTATCTAGCTCTCAACTTCTTTTTAACTTAAAACTTTTCAATTCAAAACTTTTCAATTCCATATGCTCCAGGCCTCACCTTAGACAATTAAGCCTGAACTCTCTCTCCCACTGGAAACCTCCGTCTGGTTCTCCGGATGAGCTTAGCTAATTAGGGTTGAGAACACTGAGTTGCCTTGTACGGGAGTGATCAATCCTGACTCCTTGTCAGACTTACTCCAGGAGTGCTGGGACCAGGGTCACCAGGGCGGCACCCCAAACTAATTTAAACAGGATGTTTGGGACAGAGGCATAAGCACAGGCACCCCCACACTTTAAAGGGTCCAGATGGCTCAGCAGTTAGGTTAAGAGTATATACTACTCTTCAAAGGACTCGACTTCACCCACACTGAGCAGCTCCAGGGGATCAGATGCCCTCTCTGGCCTCTATGGGCACCTGCACTCACATGCGCTGCCCCCCCCCCCCCCCCCGCAACACACACACACACACACACACACACACACCACATAAATATAATTAAAAAACAATATAAAAATTCCCATTCCAGTGTAAAGTCAGGGTGTAGAACGCTTACACTGGGCTCTCCACCTGGCCACTCACTCCCTTAGGGACATTGATTCTTCACTTGGGTGGGCAGCAGAGTCTTTTTTTCTTTTTTTCCATTTAAGAGATCATGAGCTAATAGTCCTCTCCCATGGAGATATGATTTACTGCTCTAGGAGGAACTCATGCACCCATCTTGGGACTAGACTAGGACGTCTGTCTGCATCCAGGTGAAGACACCAAGCTCTATGGGGAGAGAGTGTGGGCTAATGATTAGCAGACCCTCATTAGCAGAGTAAGGGACAGAACACAGAAGAGTGACAGCAAGGACTCGAATGTACGTGAAGGTAATCCCAAGCACATCACCACTACACCATGGCAAAGAGAGACCCAAGAGTCAGGCTACTACCTTTTGAGCATTTTTCCATGTCCTCTGAAGACTGTAGCCAGAATGGAACTCGCGTGTCACCACCACAAGAAAATGACAAATTGCTTCCGGGTGGAAATGAATTCTGCTTTGATAGACTGCTACGCTGTTCACGGATGACAAGAGCAGGTTAGAAATCAAGACAGAGCCAGGCAGGGACAGCTTCTAAGGGAAAGGATAACAGGGAGAGCTGGTCCCTAATGGATGCGATGGGAAGAAGTTTCTTAGGAGACACCCCACAGGAGACTGTAATACCTCTGGCTACCACCCCGGCTAAGCCACACCATGCTCCGTGGCCCTCAGCAGCAGTCCTTATTTTCTTTTATGAAATGACAACGCCACAGTAAACATACTTCTGGAAACAGTCCACAATCCTGTGCAGCTGCACACATGCTTAGCTGCATTTGATAGCCAGGTAGGAAAAACCTGTCAGTGTGGCTAAGAGAAACCCTAAGCCTTCAGGGATCTCAGATCGCTCCTTACCTGAGCTCCCTGGCTTAATTGGTGCTAGCTGTATCCTGGATCTGATACTGGTCAATTGGATACAACCCCCTACCCCCCTCACCCCCACACCCCCAACCCTATCCGGTTCCACTGATAAACCTCCTCCCCTCAACTCCTGGAATGTCCCTCTCTGTTCTTTCAGATTTGTTACTGAAAACACAATCATTACCTTCCTACTGGAAACAGACTCGAACACTCCTGGAGCAGAATCTGTGACAGAGGACCCTGGGAAAAAGTGATTGACATCCCGGGGAAACATAGCAATCTCATTTTGCCGATACATTCTGTGGTGACGGAGCTTGGACACCCACTCGTCAAAGACTTCCTCTGACTTCACCTGCAGGGGGTTAAATTGAGAGAGAGAGAGAAGAGAGCACTGGCTAAAAAGGGATCAGTTATTTATCAAAACAATCTGCTTCTTTTAAGCTAGCACACGTGAAAAATAAGAAATTGCACTTACTGTCTTGGTTTCATTTATGTGGTCTCAGAGAATACCTGAGGAAGATGGATAGTCACAAAACACAGACTCATGTCTCCTTTGGGATGTTCTAACCACCAGGCAAACGGCTAGTTTTATTAAACAACAAAGAAACTAAAACTCTTATTTATTTCTTAAAATATTTCCAAGTTCTCTTGCCTGAGACTTGCCCACTCCCTGCTGAATGTATCAGTTCTGTTCATCATTTAAATGCTTGCAGTTCAGACTTTATGAACTAGTCTGAACTGAACTGAAGTAGTAGGTGTTCCCTGAAATACTGGCCTGCTACTCTGTGAAGGATGCATGGCTAGAAGGAGGTGCTAACACACATGCCGGTTAACTGAAAACCATTTTGCCACTTTCAGAAAAAGAAAAAAAAAATCTGACAAAGCCATTGTATTGTTATTTTTTAAAAATGATTTATTTACTTTATGTATATGAGTGCTGTATCTGCACGTACACGTGTGTCAGAAGAGGACAACAGATCTCATTATAGTTGGTTTGAACCACCACATAGTTGCTAGGAATTGAACTCAGGATCTCTGGAACAATGGCCAGAGCTCTTAACCTCTGAGCCATCTCTCCAGCCACCCTACTGTTGTTATTATTATACTAATATTTATCCATTTCCTCCATAGATAAGGAAATATAAATATCCACTTCCTAGGAAGAATGTTTTTAGTTGACAATTTTTATTTATTTATTTGAGATGGTATATTGCCATGTAACCCAGCAATATGCCTCTCACTGTGTAGTGTAGTGTACTACACTCACTATGAAGCACTTTCTGTGTAGCACAGACTAGCCTCAGACTTTCTGTATAGCCCAGGCTGGACTTGAACTTATGAAAATCCTTCTGTATTAACTACCTAAATGCTGGGATGATTATGGGCATAGCACTATGCCTGCTGTAACTAATAATTTTTCTCAAGAAATAGTTCAAATGTTCTTAAAAGTGTTAAAAGAAATATAGCAATCACTTCTATACTATAGACATCTTTAAGCCAATGTTTTGTGTATAAAACACGTTCATAATTTCAAAGTGAAAAGTGGGATGCCTATAGATTAGGATATAGACTCATAAAGCTGTAATTTAAAATAACTTCCAAATATGCCAGGTAGGCCAGGGGCCTGCCAGGCCAGTGCTATGACTATCCTGATAAGGTTACAGCTGGGAAGGAGGTTGTGCAGACAGACAGAGGTAGTGGTGCTCAGAGAATCAGGGCTTTATGTTGCTTAGAGGTACCTAAAGATTGAGGCTCTTCCTTAGTACAAGTCTGCAGGTAGCCACAGCACAAATAGATACACACCTATTTGTCTCTTCTGCATTGTGAGCTTTTCATTTCCCAGATGAGGTTAAAAGGAATTTTGTAAGAATCTTGTGTCATCCTTGCACTGATCTGCTCCCCAAAGCCCTGAAAAGCCAGTGCCCAAAGCATTCATTTTGACTCATTTTTTATTTGATAAATAAGAAGAGAAACGAGGTACTTTATTATATAACTAACCACAGTCTGCCATAGGCCCGGAAGTAAATTTCAGGACTGTGGCTGGGCAGTTTCTTAACTGCTTTTCTGCCCAGACTTCTTGGGTACAAAATGAGAGAAAGAATCAAGCCATGTGTGGTGGACCATGCCTGTAACCTCAGCACTCAAGATTCGTGAGTTCAAGGCCAGCCTGGGCTATACATCAAGACCTTGTGGTGATGGTAGTGGGGAGTGAGGTGGGAGGAAAGGGAGGGGGAAGGAGGCAAGGAGACCTCAATGAGCATCAGTTGATTTTACTCCGAGTCAGAATTGATCCCCAGGCATGTACAGGAAGCAAAGCAGAGTTTACAGTGAGTCACAAGAGAATTATTGCTCAGTCTCATGGGAGCAAGTCCAATGCATCTTAAGACATTCTAAGTCTTTAAAAAGTAGAAATGAATGATAGTTTCATGTTGCTAACTAGAGTTGCAAACATGCAGGGAGTCATTATTTCCTGACCATGTGAAAACACAGAAGGAAGAGTCATGGGACCAAGACAGGTAAACGGTGGCAACTCTCCCAGAAGAGAATAACCACTGAGGGAGGAGCAGAGGGATAAGGTGTACACACACACACACATACACACACACACACACACACACACACAATTATAAATATATCTAATTTATTATACTCATTAAACTATAAATATAAAATAATAATATTAATTATTAATTAGCATATAAATAACTCATGGCTTTCCTTCCTTTACTCTAGCAGTTATTTCACTGAGAAAATTATCTCTGTCAGTAAACACTTGGAAATACTTGAAGACAGTGAGGGTTGTTACCACTAGACACACCACTGGTGTCCACTGGGTAAAGGCCATAACTACAACACCTGGGACACTCCCACAGCAAAGCATCATGGGCCCACAGTGTCAGGGGAACTGCTTTACACACTGACCTAATCCAGACTTCAGGGTTAGGTTAGGGGACAGATATGAGACACATATGCTAGGCAAGGGCAGGGACAGGTGAGATCCTTGGTTATCTCAGCCCTTGGCCCCATCAAGCAAGCTGACTAAGCAATTCTCACCTTGACCCCATTCCCTAAACATCAAGCAAGCTGACTAAGCAATTCTCAATTTACCTCCAATATTCAGGCACTGCCTAACCATGATAAACAATAATTAAACATATTAAACTTACTGACCCCCTCAAACAAACCTTAAACATGCACTCTTTCATATTTTTACAGGGGGTGGGGGTGGGGTAAAGTAAAAACAAGACAGGGTTTTTCAAGAATCAAATGACTGGTCAAAGTTTAATGGCCAATAAGCAGTCACATAAGAGCTGGCATTGCCCTGGGCCTCATGCTTGGTGTTACATGACGTCGCCCATCTTCAGGAGAAAGGCGGGTAGGTGGGAAGCTTTGAGACTTAAGATTTGCCAATGCCCACTTGAGGAAAAATTGACATTTCACTACAATATGAGGATTCTAACAAAGTCTTTGTAAAATTAGCTGAAGTCATTGGTCAGGGCTCCACACAGCAAATACTACCCTTCAGAGAACATATTTTAATCTAGGGTAAATGGTTCTATACTAAAGACACACAGCCTGGGGCGGGGGGGGGGGCACATGAAGGTGCTTTTGTCATTGATTGCTGTCACTGGGGAGGAGTGGTAACATTTAGGAATGGTGACAAGGACACTGAAGGACGCTAACTCTTCAAGCAGTATGTGAGAGAGATGGTCCTACACAGTCAAGAAAAAACTGGCCCATCCTAACATTAAAAGTATCCCTTAGGGACACTTTGGTGATGAAAACTACCCACACATTGAATGGATGTCCCCAAATCATCACCAGTATGGTGATGGCCAGTCAATCTCAGTAGCTAGGCCTCTGCACAACCAAGCTGGGAGAGCATGCCTGTAGCCCTGGCAAATCAGGAAGCTGAAGCTGCAGACTACTGTAGCATAGGAGTTTGAAGCCAGAGTGGGCAAGACAGCAAGACTCTGCCTCAGACAACTTCCCAACCAACAAAAGCCCTGGTGGTGGCAGCACCATGGGAGCCGAGCCCTGGCAGAAGCCTCACCTTCAGGTGGTAGATGTGCTCCTCCGTGTCAAGGTCAATACACTTAGACGACTTCTTCACAGACATCACGGAGAGCCCCACGTCAATGCAGCCATGCAGCTTCTCTCTCTCAATCTACAGAAGCACAGGAGGGGCTGCTTCAGAGTTACAGTTGTCAAGGTGGTTGTAACATCCTCTCCATCCCCTCCTACCTCATCTTCTACATCTGCCAATGCTAAACCTGGACACAAATGACTGATGGAGCTCTCCATGCCAGCCAGACCAAGTTAAGAGTTGTACACCGACTGCATTCTTTCTCTGAACAGGAGAAGCACTCACTCGCCTTATCTCACAGATGAAGAGGTTGGAGGACAGAAGGCTAAATAAGAGCTTTCATAGCCAGGATGCCAAGCAAAGGAACGGAAACTCCATGAGTTGACTCCAAGGCAATACAAGCGAGAGTCATTGCCTTCCCCTGGAACAGTGTCTATTGCCTACACTCATCCATAAGTGACTTAAAAGGAAGGATAAAGACAAACTAGGGAGGACTAGAAGGGCCGAGAAAGAGGAGATAGCACACTATGAGACAGACAGGCTGGTCACTCAGAACCCTCTAGGCCAATCTGCTAGGGTTAACTCAAGAGGAAGTCCACATTAGCTATGGCTTTCTCCACCAAGCCCTTCAGTCACCATGAGAGTGGGAAGGACGCTTGCCATATGCTCTGTCCCTGTAATTAGCTAAAACCAGAGCCGACCTATGGAACCCAGTAAGGTGTCCTGCCCCTTCTCCTGGTGGTGAATGAATCCCACCCAGATCTATCAGGGTGAGTGGAGACAGGCTCTGTGATGCCTGGAAAAACCATTACCCATAGGGCACTGCGGCTCTGGGCTGACTTCAAGCACCCTGCACACTTCTTCAATATCATGCTGGGCTAAGAAGACTTACATCAGTTTGGCTCTTGGCATATTTCAAGATTCCCTTTTCCAGGCAGAAGAATCTCTGTGGGGAAGCAAATAGAATTTAGCAAGACATTCATGCTAACATCGCTCCTCTGGTCTCCAAATTCAGATAGAATATGAGTTCTCAAATTTAATACTCAGTAGGGTAGAGTGTGTGCCCACCAAGGAGCAGCCGACACTGATGTCTTACCTTGTGCCAGCCTTTTAAGGGCCACTTCCTCTTTTTCAGCAAAAATCCCTTCTGCACAGGCGGCTCCTGGGTGTAAGTCATCTCTCCCCTCAATCCTTCCACCACTTCCCAGCTGTCCTGTTCCAATGGAAGAAACAGGCCAAATGTCACACCTTTAAAAGATAGTAACACTAAGCAGCAAGCTACTGAGAAACCATCCAAGACAGAGAGCCTGGACACATTTGATAAGAAGAAATGTAAATTTAATTTCCATCCATTTCTTGAACTTTATAGATTCAAGGCTGTAGTTTAGTGGCATCAAATTGGATTCTTTTTAAAGCTCTTTAAAAATAAATAAATAAATAAATAAATAAATAAATAAATAAATAAATAAAAATAAAAAGGACCATATCTCTTTTTTCAGTCTTTGAACCTTGACAGTACAGTTGAAGGGAAAGATTTTACTATAAATTCTATTTTTGCTCACTTTGATGTCATCTCGCAGTTACTGTTCAGATAGCAGAGCTCAGTCTCATGTTAACCAAATACGTCAGCAAGGAGCTGTATGTGCCTGTGCACATGCATGTTGGGGGAACCTGAGGGACGGCTGAAAAGTGGGGTGAGAGAGATGATGCAACAGTTAAGGGTACCTGAGGCTCTGCCAGGGGACCTGAGTTCCAATCCCAGCCCCACCTCAGGTGGCTAACAACTGCCTGAACTGGAACCCCAGAGGATCTCACCCCTCCCCCCAACCCTTCTGGTCCCCATGGGCACTGCATGCCTGTGACACACACACACACACACACACACACATGCAGGCACCTAGACATACATAAAAAATACTTAAATCTTTGAAACAGAGGTATCCGCAAAGTAGAACTGGATGCAAGCTAGGGGGCCTTTCGAGCTGACTGGAAACAGTGGTTCCATGGGTAACTGTCTCAAATTCTAGGGGCTGAAGTAGCAGAAATGTAGAAACATTGGAAAGAGTAGTTTGGTCTGAAGTATTTTCATCCCTTTCTCCCAGAAATTTTTAATTCCCCCCTTTCTTATCCAAGAGACTTTTCTTTTTAAGACATGCTACAGTCCCAGGATTTGAGAGTCTGAGGCTGCCTATGTCACACGGCAAGAAAAAAGAAAAGAAAAGCAAGCAACATGAACAACAACAAATTCCTTGTAATTTTGGCCTGGGTTCTTTTCAGTTTTGAAGGAGCACAAATGGTTGCTTTAATTAATTCCCCCTTCATTGGCTACTGAGGTTATGCCAACTGAAAACAAATTTCAAAAGCAATCAAAAGAAAAATAATAAAAATTCTAAAATTTTCTTTTAAAATACTTAAATCATTGCTAGATGATGATGATAATTGATTGATTGATTGATTGATTGGGACATAATACACATGGAATACACATACTGGAATACAACTTGAGTCTGGATAGACATACTAGATACAAATATAAAATATTTCCCACAATGAGTAATATAGTTTTGCATACGTGTGATTCTGGAGAAGTGTCTTGTTGACACTCTAGCTTTGAGTCAAAGCTCCCACCCCTGGGCAGATGGTACAGCCAGAGGCCAATGAGTGGATATCAGGAGCTAGACCTTGTCAGCCCCAGGGCACCGGGCAGGGAGAGGTCCTTCAGGGCTCTTTTTCCTGCTTCCCAAAGCCCAGCACAACATCTCTAGCAACAGGATCCTTTCTGACATTAGCAACTGAATTCTTTGATAATCTGTCTGCCTTTTATCTGAGCCTTTTTCCACTGTGAATGGAGATAAAGACACCTCCTAGTTTTTAAAAATAACCACTGCAGGTATCTCAGAAGCTGGAGCTGCAAAAGGGATTTCTTCAATGGTTGAGAAGGCAGATGGGGAGGGCTATTCAGTGTTTAATTTAGAGAAACTTTTCGGCAAGGAAGCACTGAATGGGATTTTGTTATAATAACCACCACCAGCTGTCCAGCCCAGACAATAACTGGAAAATGTCTACTTAGTGATAAGTAAGCACACTGCCTGTAAAACACCAAACGATCCTGAGATCATTTATTCGGCTTGGAAAGCCACTGCTAGAATTGTGTTTTACCTGTTTTCAATGCTGTGGCTCTCTAAGGCCCCCGCAAAAAACGCCTCTCCTCCAGAGGAAAGTATTCCCTCACCCTCTTACTCCATCACTCCAGGGTTAAGCCTTTCTTCCAGCGACTTCCCCTTGCTCACGGTAATGTGGATGAGGTTTAACCTTAATGGGCAGGAGCCCCTTGAGAGCACCTCCCATTTCCTCCAAGTCTCATGAACAGCAGGCTCCTGATAACTAACTACAGTTGTGGAACAAGGAACAAAAGCTACAGGCTCAGGTTCCGTGTGTCCAGAGTCCTTGGGCCAAATGATTGTTTTCAGATGTACAACAGCCCCATCTTTGTGAAAGATGGGCGTGTGTGGTATCAACACATGAAAATCCAAGGCCAGCCCTCTGGAAAGTACTCAGTGGATCAGCCTTCGGAGTTGTCCTCAGACTCCCAGGCATAAAGCAAAGTGCAGAGCACTAACTCTAGAACATCTGCTCAGTCCCTCTCAGTGTGCAAATACCAGAAGGGATGAGCCGTTACTCCACGCTTCTCAAAATGGGGGAAACACAGATTCGGTCTTACCCATGGCTGAATGGGAATGATGAACAGAATTTCAAAAGTAGCATTACTGACTCAGGTTAGAAAGGCGGTGCCCCAGAATTCTGGAGATAGGGTTTACTCCTCCCAATCAGCCAGCATGAAGGGCAGGGGGCTACAGGAAGTTCTCTCTCTCTTCAAGTCAGCAAGTGAGGAAGGGCATGTATCTATTTTCCTGCTAAATGTCATTTGTTTATAGGTTTTGTGTTCTTCCTAGGTTGGTGGGCAGAAAAGTCAGATTTACCCCAAGAAAGAAGGGCAGGCTCTCCTTGGCTGGGATAGAAGGCTCACATACCTTTCTTAGGCCCAATATTCATTCAAATGCTTCTTCCCAAGTCACCACTGAGCTAGCAGGTGACAGCTAAGAAGCAGCCTCCATCTCTGAGGTTGACAGTGGCCTGAAGCTGTTCCCTCTGAGGCTGGGGAATCTGGGGCACTGTTGATTGACAGTGTGGGGAAGAAGTCTCTTGCATCTCAGCTTCAAGTGAAGGGACAAAAAGACAATAAGAAACTTCCTGAATGAATCCTCAGCCTTGCGCAATGACAAGGGTGTCCCACATCCAGAAAGATTCTGTGAGTACCATGAGACATCTTTGTAAATAAGGACCTGCTTGATGTAAGTTGACCAGAAAGGGCTGGGGTATAGCTCAGCTCAGCCGCATGTCTGCTCCGCAGTATTCAACTCAGTGGTAAAGTAGTCACTGTGCATTACCAGATAATTTACCATTTAATTAACTTATAAGTTGTTGTCTTTTTTATTTGAGCCCCGGGGTTTTGGTGTTTTCTTCCCAAACTACCAGAGAGACCTTCTTCACCTTGTGCATGACTCCAGCAGCATGGCACACATGGGGTAGCCACTCAGAGGATTCTCCACGTGGTATTTGTTGCAGTCTCCAGTCAAGAAAATAGATTAAACTCTTGAATCAAGTAAATGTTGATTCAACATTCACCTAGGTAGTTGGCTTTACAAGAAGGGGTTAAGTTGCAGTCACAGTTTCATAACATGCCACCTGAGTCACAGAAATATTAGACACGGGAGGTGAATACTAAACACATAAATGAATATTGTAACAACACCACAAAAGGACTGGAGAGCACATTCTAGATCCACACAATCACTGGGCTTTTGTCAGTTAAACAGTCCATAGTAGATATCAATAAAATCACTGAAAGACTGCTACCGTGGCCAATATCACAGTTGACACATGCTTTATTATCAGGCTTACCCTTGTATAACCCTTTAAGAGCATGTTAATTAGGATTCTTTT
>NW_022196903.1:45162027-45191923 GCF_008632895.1 Mastomys coucha
TTTAAGTGTAGAAAGAGAGGAAAAGAACTAGGTAAATTTCCTGCTGCGGTTAAACCTGCCAAGTGCTACAGACATACCATGGCACAGCCTATGAGGTTTCATTATTCTGCCCTCATTGTAAAGTGTTATTTTTCCCATCTTTAGATGTGTAAATTCCAGTGAACAAGGAAAAAAAATCCTAAGTAGTAAGAAGACATTGGAGGTGAATCCTGGAACTGGCCCACCTCTAGACTATGGAAGAAGGAGCTTAGAAGCCCTGGGCCTGCTCAGCGCTCCTAGGTCACAGGCGTGTGCAAGAAATCAGCCCGTGCATTTCATGGCTGCTAACCCTTTGCCCATTTACCCCTTCCTGCCTAACCTCCTTCTCTGGTGATTTTCTTTCTCCTCAAACCTCCTCTCTGAAGAAAGTCCCTCCCTCCTCTGAAGAGAAGTAGTAATAATGAGAACCCAATTAATGCTGCCTGCTTGTGTGGCTAGAATGTGGGTTCCTTGGCTTACTAGCCTTGTTCACTATCCTCTGTGTCCTCAGTAAATAAATATCAGCTGAGCAAGTCTGAGAGCAGGAGCCTCTGCAAAGGGCCCTGGGTGCCCACTAAGTATGGGATTCAAGGGAACAGCTTTTCAGATCAGGGAAAAAAAAAATCAGATGCAGGCTGGGGAGATGGGTTGGTAGATGAAGGTAATTACTATCAAGCCTTAAAACTTGAGTTCGAGCCCTAGAAGAAGAGCCATGATAGGCAAGAACAGACTCCTCAGATGGCCACACATGTGCCAGGGCAAAGTGCACGTGTGTGTGCCTAAACATACCTGTGTATACACACAGAAAAACAGAAACTCACAAACGCAAACCAATGTAATAATAAATTTGAGATGCCAGTGTTCCAGGCTAAAGGGATCGTGGGGGAGTGGCACCTGGTGCCCTCCACATACCATGCACCCTGAGTGAAGAGAATACCTGAGATACACTACCAAACAGAGTTGGGTCACCACAGAGATCAAGGTCCTGGAATGGCTAACTCTGCTCACTGAGCCTAATACTGAGTCTAATGTGCAGGGTTAATGTCTCATCCTGCTTGGATCTGGCTGAAAGGTCATCAAGACCACGAGACAGAGAGAGAAATGTGGTTGCAGTTTCTGAAGACTTCTGAAGCTAAAGCTCAAACGAGGCCGATCTGGCCATCATCTGGCATTGAGATCAGTCTATTTTACAGAACGTCTAAAAAGTGCCAAAGATAGAAAGCTGCTTTGTGATTAGAAAGGCGGCTAGGCATTGATTCATGCTCTTGAGTGGGCCAAGTTCATTTCCATAGTGCTGAGTGCACGGATTGCAAGCGCTGCTGCCTTCCTTCCAGCACAGCTGTGTGCACGCTGCACGGCTGGCTCCCAGGCCCCTCGCACATGCCCAGTTCTCAGCTCCCCTGGCTGGGATATCAGAAATAGAGACGACTGAAACTTCCACTCTTCCTGCAGCTGAGAAGTGTGGAAAGGGATCTGGCAGGACTGAAGAGTGGGTTGCTCTAATTAGTCTGTTATCACTTTACCAGGTTTTTAAAACCCAGAGGGCAACAGCCAGCATTAAATCACGTGGCCGCTAATGACACCCATCATCAGTGGGTTT
This sequence comes from Mastomys coucha, assembly GCF_008632895.1. Lineage (NCBI taxonomy): Eukaryota > Metazoa > Chordata > Mammalia > Rodentia > Muridae > Mastomys > Mastomys coucha. Next base: position 45,163,646 of record NW_022196903.1, read on the forward strand.
AAAGGCATTTTGAGCTTGTAAAGCCTATGGAAGTACCTGTCAGCAGAACAACCACTCTGAAGTCACACCAACTGTATACTTAGACTGCAATCACTGAGAGATGGAGTCACCTTTCATTAAGTGTCTCTCAGCTAATGTTCTATAAATGCCAATAGGCCAAAGAGCAATAGAAAGAAAGAAAGAAAGAAAGAAAGAAAGAAAGAAAGAAAGAAAGAAAGAAAGAAAGAAAGAAAGAAAGGAAGGAAGAAAGAAGGAAAGAAGGAAAGAAAAATATCCAGAGGCAGATTGGTATGTGAGGGTCAAATGCAATGGAAATCACTGGGAGATCCTGTGGACACATACCCCAGTTCATTGGTTGGGGAGGGGAGATCCTGTGGACACATATCCCAGTTCATGGGTGGGGGAGTGGCTGAGCATTAGTCATTGGCTGGACCACTTCCGGAAGACCAGGCTGTCTTGAAGAGCTCCAAAGGACATAGACTCCAAGGAGAAAGCCAAGACTGATGAGTAGAAGCCCAAGCCCTTAGAGTCTGGCTCTGCAGGAGACCATCTATCAGTCAATCAACAGGGGCATAGCAGCTCAGGGAAAGGGTACACCTTAGTCCCTGGAGTGTTCCATCAGAGGGAGTGCTCCATCAAAGGCTAATGGAGCCAGGCCTAGGAGGACAGAAAGGATGCTAAGTTTGAGAGAGAGAGAGAGGTCAGAATAAGTAAACTTCTAAGACCTCAGTTAATCTTGCCAGAAACCCATGCCCTGGGAAGCACAGCTTTAATGATATCACCTCAAAGCACAAATCTGACTTTGGGATAGAAGATTCTAGAAGGGGATGAGCATGGGTGAGCCCATATTGATTCTGAAGGCTGTTTGGGAATCCTCAGTCACGACATGCCAACAGGCACTGGACTTTCTCTCCCATCACAGAGGTGTAGAGAGCCGGGAGAAAAAGACCCAGAGGATCCAGGCTCCCAAATGCTCGCAGGCTTATTACCTGACCAGTTACAGAACACAGACACCTTATAGACTCACTGGAAGACTTCTAGGCACCCAGTCCCTTTAGAATCATGGGAGGCAGTGCTGAGGAGGGCAGCAGGGGAGGACACCAAGAGGGCCGTCGGCTGTTCCACCGTCTGCCGGAGACCACCTTGGCCTTCCAAAGAAGAGACATGCTTATTGTAACTGTACTGGCCATAGGCAGTTGTATAATTAAAATACCATTTAAAAAAAAAAAAACCAAAGCACTCATGCAATGACTGTCTCCAGCCAGCTGATGACTCACTTAGCATTATGACTATAATTACTTTAGTACTTTTTAGGCTCCTCAGATATATTTGGAAGTTATTGATAATGTTAAATATTCCTCGAATAGTATAAAGGCTTAATAGCTATGAAAACAACCCTTACACATTTCCTTGTTCTCCACAAATGTTGTTCTGTAAGCAGGCCTTGGAGGAGGTATAGCTACTACTAATGATGGAGACTCCCATGAGCCACTGTGCCCAACAGCAGCCTACCATGGTGTGGTGGGTGTCCACAGCTCTTGTGATGGTGGTCTTGATAGTAATAAAGGGAGTGAAGTGTCCTGTATGCCCTCATCATGCAGAGGGGACCATCACAGAAGTCCAAAGTAGCTTGCCCAAGACTTAACTGCTAAGCAACAGGACATACCTGTGGGCTCCACTTACAGCTCACACACAGAATCTTGGAGCTGGTCATCATCTCTGGATAAGAGCATCCTCAAGTACAGTAGGACCCAGTGAAATTCTCTCAGAGCTACCCAACTTCCTGCCCCTGTCCAACCTCCTGCCCCTGCCCCTGCCCCTGCCCTGACACAGGCACCCAGACAGACATTGATTTCCCCACCTAGAGACACTGAACCTACTCTGGCCTTCTTTTATTTGTACCTTTTGTAATCAATGGCTTTTCCCAGAGTCATGGAATGTCTGTTTTGAAATTCAGATTTGAAGAAGGATATGAAGGTCACCTGTTGAGTCCTTTTGCCTAAGAATCTAAGTGAAATCAATTATCTGGGGGAGAGGGGTCACAAAATTGAGAGGCTTTGGGGGACCAGGACTCAAACCTTTTGCACTCTTTCTCCATCTCCTTTCTCAAAAGGACTTTTCTGATGTGGCAGCCAGCTTGCCACAGGGGAGACTGGGCTAATTCACCAGGTGGGGTGGGAACTCCCCTGCAGAGCCCATGTGAATGGGTTGGGGGCCAACAGTAAGAAGGTTTGACAACTTTGTTCCTTCTATCTTGCCAAGTCCTTTTTTATTTATCTTTATTATCTTTTGATTTAAAAAACAAACAAACAAACAAAACATCTGTTGTGTCATACAGTGTCCTGTGGTAGGTATCTGAGCACTGGAAAGGAAAAAATGCAGACACTGTACTCAGAGAAAACACAGTGGCACTCAGTGGCAGTGCTTGCTATCTCTCAAGACCCATGTCCATGTTAGACACCCATGCCACTCTGTAGTCTCCATCTCAGGGTGCTCAGAGAGCTAACCGAAGTTTATAATCAAAATAGAGGTAATGCTTTCCTTCTGGAAAATGCTGCGTGCATGACTTAGAATCATAGGCGTGAGTTGCAGGCATTTAAAAAGGTAAACCCTGCCATACACAAAGGCCCCACACTTAGTACCCCGCCCCCTAGAAAAACCGAGGCACACCACCAAGCAATGACACCCGGGAGGCTAGCACACTTGAAAAATGCAAAGGCATCGAAGATTGAAAATGTGTAGGTGACAGATGAGGACTTCACGTGCTGTAGCAGGGGCTCAGACAGGCACTGTCCCCAGGTGTCATGCCTTTGGACTAAGGGCACGAGCCGGAACTCTAAGCAGAAAGAATTATTTTTCTGAGGCTTGTCGTGGCAAATGGCCACAAACTTAGTGGCTTAAAGTTTCAATAAATCTCTCTCTGGTTTTGATTTTGAGATGAGGTCTTGCTATATATAGCCCGGGCTGCCCTCAAACGTAGGCTCCTCCTCTCTTAGCCTCCTGTGTGCTAGGATTATAGGCCTTTTCTACTACCACCCAGCTCTGAAGTTTAAAATCCTTCAACAGCACTGGAGGCCAGAAAACCCAAACCTGGTGTAGGCAGAGCCAGGCTCTCTGTGGAGGTTGAGGGTGGACTATTTTGGGCTATCCTGGTCTCTGGAGGGCGCAGCTTCCCAGCTGCCCCTCAGCTTGCTGCTACTAACCACTCCTGCTTCCATCTTCACATCATGGTCCCCCTGTGTTTCTCCTGGGTAGAGTCCTTGCTGATTAATTTAGAGCCCTTCAGACAACTAAGGATGCCCTGCCCTTTTCAAGGTCCTTACATTAACCACATCCACTAAAGCCTCCCTCCCAAACAGTGTACATCCACCGGCTATGAGGGGGAATGTGTACATCTCTCATTTAGCCAGCCAGTAATCAACCAAACTACACAAGGTAAAGAAGAGAATGAGGTCAGAAACGTGCCAGGACATCTGACTCAGCTACCCCCTGTGAAAAGTACAGAGGGGAATATGGCTAGACTTGGTGCTGAGGCAAACAGGATTATACTGAGTGTCCTCTGGAAGGCAGAAAATGCTCACTACTCTACTAGCAGCATCTAGGTGTCTCGTGTTTGGCCTCGTCCTACATCACACGCCGTCACTTCTGGGCCATTAGAGTTTGTTTACTTTGATTTATTATTGTGTGTATATGCATGCCACACTGTGCATGCGGAGGTCCGAGGACAACTTTCAGGGGTAACTGCTTTCTACCATGTTGAAGCAAGGTCTCTCTCATCTCTACTGTACTCCATACTCTACACTTGTTAGAGTTTGAGCCTCTGGGTGATTCTCTCCTCTCTGCCTCTGTTTCCTGGGAGGAGCACAGGGATTATAGATGCTTACCATCACACCAGGTTGTTTGCTTGTTTGTTTTAGTGGGCTGTCAGCCCTGTGTGGCAAACACTTTTAGTGGCTGAGCCATCTTGACTGCCATTAGCATTTTGGCATCATCAAATTACTGAGGTAGATTTGCTCCTTCATAGGAAAGAGCCAAAGAGCCAGCTCAGCTTGAGGTTGCAGCTAAAGCATCGTGGGATCCAGGCGCTGTGTAGCTGGGAAGGCTCTCCTGGAACATCTGGGTTCTGGTTCTCCCTTCCTAAGACCTGCACTGTGGTTACTGCCAATTGTACAAAAATATATTTATTTTCTTAAGGAAACTCAAGAAGTTTTTTTTTTAATCAAGACAGTTATTCTAAAACAGAAAAAAACTATCTGTTGCTTTTTATTTCATTTTTAATCCCATATATGAGTGTTGGCATGTACATCTGTCTGTCTGCATCACTCCTGCTTGAAGTCAAAAGAGGATCTGGTCTCCCTGGAGCTGGAGTTAGAGTTGGTTGCGAGCTATCATGTTGGCGCTGGGAACTACCCAGATCCTCTGCAGGAACACCAGATTCCCTTACCCGTGGAGCAGTCTATTAGCTCCTCCTTGCTGCCTTTTATTCCAGAACCACAAATCAGACCAGACAGTTTGAGAACTTTGGAAGCGATTAGAGTTCAGTTTCCCTTGTTCTTCTGACTAAGTACAGAATAACGGCCTGGCCTCTGTAGACACAGAGAGGAACAAGAGCCTTCGTTCTTGTCACTTTCACTAATGCTTTAACCTCTTCCCTATCGAATGCCTGCTTCTCTGAAAGCCTCAGTGGGGAAGTGTACTGTGAATTAATCCTTATTCTGTCACCCTTCCTACATCCAGAACATAACGTCACAACATAGCTGTGGTCAAAAGGCTGGTGGGAAAACAGAGAAGTAAAGGGCCCAGAAAATGAGCCTGGAAAATGAAAACAGAAGTAGATAGCTGAGTCTTTTCCTCTTCTAGGAGGACCAGAAAGAGACAGCTCTCGGCAAACAAGGGCCCACACGATATCTCACCCTCCCATCCTACTCTGCCGCACACTCCCAGGGGTGCTGGTTATGGAGGATCTTTTTAAACAATCGTTTATATAGAACATGTGGACCTTGAATTGACTTCTGAAGGCGCCTCTAGCATCTAAGGGCAGTGCTTTCCAAATAGATGGCCCCTTGCTCCCCTGACTCTGGACACAGCAGTCACTATCAGAAACATCCAGATTTCCTTTCCACAGCAAGGCAAACAATCTGGACTTCATTAGTCATTTTGTGATTTGAGAGAACAGTGTGAGGAGATACCAGAAGCTGTAAAGAGATGCTCCTGGGTGGCCCTGACCTGCAGCATCCCTTGCTGACTCTTCCTCTCACTAGATATACGCTAAGCCCCTCCCCTGTCACTGTCTGACAGCTCCCCGAGGCAGGGAAGCAGCCGTCTGTGGGGTAACTTGAGGATCCCTGGCACGTCCATGCTTATAGAAGAAGTGTGGTCTGTTTGTCAGGTACTTCCACAGCAGTCCTGTGGAATCTGGCAATTTGCACAACTGGATGAGGAACTAAGGCACACAGAGGGTGCCTTGGACAGGTTTGTGCAAGACTTGACGTGTTATACACAGTCCAAGATTTAGACTCAGGCCCTCTGGCTCCAGAGCTAATGCTGCTGTCCTTAATATTCTATGGAAAATTTGTTATGGTTATATTGTTTGACACACACCCCCCGGGAAACTTACATTGAATGTTGTCACTGTGAGATGTGGGGAGTAGAGCCTTTAAGAAGTGATGAAGTTGAGGCAGGAGTTAACTCTCTCTAGGCCGTACCATGGAAAAGGCCCAGGGTAAAACCACAAGCTGGCCCCATCAATGTGAGAACAATGAAAGGATATTTCAATTGGGAATATTTCAATTATCAGCCAGCAACACCTGCAATGTCAGTACGTAACAATGTCAGTCAGGCCGATAGATGAGCCAAGGTCAGCGGCTAACAAGGCAGGAGCCAAAGATGGACAGAAGGGGACTTTGATGTAAGACCACCACCATGACTGGGTAAGCAGCACATGAGTCATGCATGGCTATCTCACTGGTTGCCCCAAAGAAACATGCATGGAGTATTGTGTGGTCTCCATAGCTCGGCCCATGATAGACCCTCACTCAATCTCAATAAAAATGGCCTCAGTCTTTGTCTGATTTCTGCTTAACTCTAATAAGAAAAAAACCTCTTTGGCTAGCCCAGTGGTTTTTCCCTCTCTTGGGAGCCCTCCCATTCTTAGGAGTCTTTCTCCATTTTCGTTCATTTCTCACTTTTCCTTAATGAAGCTCTCACTTTGATTACAGCCATGTGGTACAACTCATGTCTTTGACCACAATCAACATGAAACATTGAACTTGGAGCTACTGTCTCAAGCTGACCCCCTGGTGGCCATTGACTGGCCTGCACCCTAGTCCTTGCATCATGCAGGTCAGGACCCAGGAAGTCCCCATGGCTCTCCAAGATCTGCACCACAATCATTAAAAGGGGACCGCTGCCTTCCTTTCTGGAGTGACTTATCCACTAGTCACCTAAAGCGGGTTGTTGGAAAGGTTGGTACAGGTACTCCTGGTGCTCTGTCACTTCTGCTTTCTGCCCTGAGTTCAAGCAGCATGGCGTGACTCATGCCAGAGTTTTCCTCGCTTTTGGACTCCCCCGAATCCAGAGCCAAAATAAGCTATTCTTTACTCTTGAGAAACTATCAGTCTCAGATACTCTGTGATAGCAGCAGGAAAGGAACCAAGATGACACCGGAAGACAATGTGGCATGACAGGAGGGTCCCACAGTCATGCCACCTTAATGTCTCGTAGGGCTGGTGTAGCCCACAAGCTAATAAGGAACCTCATCAAATTCGGTGCCACTAAATTAAATAAATCAATGTGACTGCATTCACCTCCTCGTCTTCCTCTCCTTTCTCTTCTTCCCTCTCCTTGACAGTCTTATGGCCCAGGCTGGTATCAAACTTGCAATCCTCCTGTCATGTCTCCCAAGCAGTGTGATTAGAGGTATACAATACCACACGTGGCTTGGATCTCAGCATGTTCAATACTCAACTGAAAATGTCAACATCTGAACATTATACTTTACCTCATCATGCAAAACTTGGTAAATTCTCTCACTGCTCTATAGATTCTGGCACTGAACCCAGGATGGTTGTAGTTTCTGAAGTGCAGCATCAGCTAATGGCTGCATAAATTAACTCTCATCCAGTGACCCTGAGGGAGCTCAAATGCCACCAAAGATTAGCCCAGGGGACAGTGGGTGACAGAAGCAAGCTGAGTCACCATGGGGAGACTCACCCAAGAGTACATCTCTCCCTTTCAAGTCCTGAGGCGGGAGCACGCCTGTAAACTGTTTGAGCAGAACTTACTTTCTCATCTCTGCTTTTCCTGCCAAATGCTAGCATCTCGTTAAAGAATGGGAGCTGTAGCCTCACTCCATCCAGGAGTTTGCGTCAGCTGGATTCATATCTGGGCTACTCTGTTGGCTCCTGTCCTCCATAGTTTTACATCTCCAGCTCAACCATGTTCAGTAGTAGCTTCTCTATAGACGTAATTGAAAAAAAAATACGAAAAACAAAACCTACCGAAAACAAAATACACCTTGGCTATTGGGTTCTATGAGTAAAGACAAGCCATATCCCATTCATTGTCTAGCCCCGTCTGGCTCCTCAAATGTAGTACTTTGACATTTCTAGGCAGGAATAGAAGGGGGGCAGTGAGGAAAAGACAAAAAGAAATTATAATTACTCCTATTTTATTAGTTTACAAATAGCAATTCTCTCTCCTATTTATGTACCCCTTCACCTACTTCGTGAACCCATGGAACAGTCTGCATAGGGACCTTTCTGCCTAGCCACCGCATGCCTAGTCACTCATTAACTTCATCCCCATGCACTGAGCATCCCTCATGTGCCAGCCCAGGTACTTTCCTCTACTATTTATTTCACTTCTCATTTTCTCCTTCAAGAAAGCAAGTTCATTTAACACTGACACATGAACAGGGGAGTATCTACATGCAACTGCATACGTACATGCACGGGGACATCTACACAGGAGTGAGAGACACAAGCATGAAGGGATCTATAAAGACGTGCATGACTCCCTGACATTTTACACATGCAAGCCCATTACAGCAAGGACAAGTTCAAGTCAATTCAAGAATCAAAGACACCGGGCGGTGGTGGCGCATGCCTTTAATCCCAGCACTTGGGAGGCAGAGGCAGGCAGATTTCTGAGTTCCAGGCTAGCCTGGTCTACAGAGTGAGTTCCAGGACAGCCAGGGATACTCAGAGAAACCCTGTCTTGGAAAAAAAAAAAAGAAGAAGAAGAAGAAGAAGAAGAAGAATCAAAGACAAGCAAAGTCAGTTTAATGAACAGAAAGAACGTCCAAGGTATAGAGACTCTGACCACCAGCTGTCTGTGCTGGACGACAACCTAAGAGAAAAGGTTTTAGAAAGACTGAGTCCCATAACCAAGAGGGTATTTTATTCTTATTTTGAAATATCGAGAGTATGATGTATGTGAATGTGGTATGTATGTGTGTGATGTGCACAGTATGTGTGATCTGTGCAAAATGTGTGACATGTGTGTAGAGTGAGATACCTGTGTGATATGTGTGAATATATGTCTGTGTAAGATTGAGTTTTAAATTCAAGCTCTTATTAATCCCACTTCCTGCTGCCCCAGGCTCCAAGCATAGTAAAAATGTGTAAACCTATGCACTTCTAGGCTGTCTTATATTCATGGAGTAAAAAAAGAAGTCTGGAAGAAAATGTAGTGTGTATACACATTTAGACACACACACACACTCACACATGCCACAGTTTCTCATATAGACATACATAATATCTTTTCTCCAGAAAGAATTATTCTGCCTTTTAAAAGGCTAACATCTTTTCATCTGTGACAGCACAGATAAAAAACTGGAGGACACTCTGCAAAGCACCAGAAAGCACACTGTGCACTGTCTTATATAAACATGCCATGTGGGAACTTGAACTCACAGAAGCAGACAGTGGGATTAAGGAATAACACACTTGTAGATTAGAGGACACGAGGGCGTAGATCCGAAGCTCAAAGTTCCAGTTACTCAGAGGGAAGCAATTCTGAAGATCTAAGGTGTGACATGGGGTCAAGGGGTGAGAACACTGCACTGGCCACTGAACTACACCCTGAGAATATTCAAAAAGAAACAGTGCCCAAACATGGACAGACACTTCCTCTCGCCACCAGGCCTTATAGTGTAGTAACTGCTAACACACCACGTCTATCAGGAATCTAGACCACTAGAAGAATACAGGAGGGTGGTCTTACATCCACACAAAGGGCCTGTGTATTCTTGAACTCTTGTTATCAGCGGGGCTCCTGGAACTGATACCTTTGTGAATACCACAGGAAAACTATTTGTGACACTTGTGGGGACAGTAAGTCTGTGTGTGTGTGTGTGTGTGTGTGTGTGTGTGTGTGTGTGTGTGTGTGTGTATGTTCGCCTGTGTGCAGGTGAGGCCAGAGGACAGTGTTCACATATGTGCAGGTAAGAACAGAGGACAGTGTTCACATGTGTGCACGTGAGGTCAGAGGACAGTGTTTACATGTGTGCATGTGAGGACAGAGGACAGTGTTCACATGTGTGCAGGTGAGGCCAGAGGACAGTGTTCACAAATGTGCAGGTGAGGACAGAGGACAATGTTCACATATGTGCAGGTGAGGACAGAGGACAGTGTTCACATGTGTGCAGGTGAGGTCAGAGGACAGTGTTCACATGTGTGCAGGTGAGGTCAGAGGACAGTGTTCACATGTGTGCAGGTGAGGCCAGAAGACAACCTTGGATATTATACTGCAAAGCTGCTCACCTTATTTTTGAGACAGGATCTCTCATCAGCTTAGAGCTTACCCACTAGGCTAGGCTGGCCAGTGAACCCCATAAATCTGTCTCTACCTTCCCCATGCTGGTTTCACAAGTGTCTGTCACCACAGCCAACTTTATGTAACTTCTGGGATCTGAGCCCAGGTCCATGAACACTCAATGGGCTGAGCATCTCCCAGTCCAGGAGAGCAGACCTTAAATGTTCTTGCTATCCACATACCAGCTATAACTATTTAGGATGATAAGAACATTCGTTATCTAGACTGTGTTTATCATTTATACCATATGCAAATATCAAAATAGCATAGAATAGACTATAAACATGTATAATTTTCATTTGTCAGTCACATCTCAATAAAGCTAAAGGGGAAAAAGATTGTAGAAGTCTGAAAGACTTCATGGACCTAAAAGAAAGCAAAGATATAAAACATACTGTGGTCAAAAGTGTTTGTTGACTTACTTCTGTGACCTGTGGGAGCTAAAACAGCCCCCACCGGGATGGTGCGCTGCCCACAGCACAGTGAACGGAGGTTTTGCCATCTGCTCATCAGGGGCAGTGGAAGGAGGCAGCTGAACCTGGGCCAGGTTATCTGCTGGTCTGATGAGGATCTGGGACATTCCATTCTCATCATGGGAAAAGGAGTCCCCAGCGCAATGTGAGACCTGCCCTGGATCAGAGTCCCTGGGAGCAGAAGGCAGGCAACAGCCTCTCCCAAACCAAGACAGGTGACAACAGATCTCACAGGAGACATACAAGATGAGGCTCTGACCACAGTCCAGAGCACACAAGGAAAACTAGCACCACGGATGAGAGCCAGTGACGTGCACACGGGGCAGACACACTCTGGATAAAAGGAAAAGCGACCTGAAAGGGGTCTCACAGTGGCACTTTCAAAACCAGAAGGTGGCTGTACATGTCGCCGACAGTCGCTGTTTCCATGTCTCCAGTGCAGCCTGTGGCTGTGGAAACCTTGCCGTTTTGAGCATCCTGTGACGAGGCTGGAAATGTGCTGCTTTACTTTATTTAGCAGCTGACAGATGCAGTGGAAGTGGCTGAGCCACCAAAAGGCCAGCAAAGGAGAGCTTCCACGGCTCCTGTGATGCCAGCAAAGGAGAGCTTCCACCGCTCCTGAGATGCCAGCAGAGCCCTGGCCAGTGCGTGAGGCAGGCAAAGACTGATGATGGATGACAGACGTATCGAGGACAGAAGAGCTGGGCTAGCCCGGGGAAGAACACTTACTTTGTCAGAAAATGGGACAGTGGAGAGACTCAGATGCACAGTCCCTCCAAAGTCAACGGGGGTTTTAAACCTAAATTCAGGCTAGTCGTGAAATAAATATATTGTATTCTCTACTTTCTCTGCCACAGAGGAAATACAAACATTACACTAACAAAGTATTCTAGTCTGCTTTCTTTTGCTGTGATCAGTACCAAAAGAAACTTGGGAAAGAAAGTGTTTCCTGGTTTTATGGGCCCTCGTTATAGAAGGAAGTCAGGGGAGGAACCATGAGCAGGAACCTGAAGAATAATGTTTACTGGCTTGCTCCCCGTGGCTTGATCAGCTTGCTTTCTTACACCACCCAGGACCACCAGTGTAGGGATGGCACTGCCCACTGTGGGCTGGCCCTTTCTCATCAACCAACAACGTCCCCCAGACAGCCCTACGGGTGGATCTGATAGCAATTCTGTATTGAAGTTCCTTTCTCCTACGTGACCTGTCTGTGTTGACAGAAACCTGACCAGAACATAAAGCAACTGTGTGTGCTTGTTATGCCAACTAAAGAGAAAAGAGGAGCACTTGATAAATAGTCAAAAAAAGAAAAGTTAAAGTAATGGGTGGAGTGGGGTGAGTTCCTTTTGCTATTTTTATGGAAACTCAGAGTGAAATTAGCATTGTGAAAACCAAATCAACCAACTTCAATGAACCAGCTGGGAGAGTTAGTACAGCCCTGAAGATGAAAGACAGCAGCTCCCCTGGGGAGGACTGGCTGCTCCCCTGAGCACAGCCTCCCTTCGAAGCAAAGCTGGGCAGAAGAAGAGATGCTGCTCAGAGAAAGTTGCTGGGGTGGGGGGCGGCAGAAGAGATGCTGCTCAGAGAAAGTTGCTGGGGTGGGGGGCACAAATGGCACACTCGACTCAGGTCCAAACCTGAGTGCTGGTGGAAGAAGTGGGAAAGCCTGGTGGCAGCCGCTCAAGTGGGCAGGCAACACTCCCAGGAGAGCAGATCTCTAGGGACCATGGTATTAGCTGTTAGCATTAGGTGGTGGACAAACTTCTTTTAAAAAAAAAAAAAGAGGCAGGGGAGTTAGGACAGTGGGTAAAAGTGCTTATAACATGTTCTCCTTCGCTTTCTTTGTTGTAAAAAGACCACAAACAAAAGCAACCTGGAAACAAAAGAGTTTATTTGACTTTCACAACCTAATTACAGGCTATCACTGAGGGAAGCCAAGGCAGGAACTTGGAGGCAGGGACTCAAACAAACTATGCAGGAATGCTGCTTACTGACTTGCTCCCTAGAGTGTGGTTGGTTGGTTTGCTCGCTAGCGCTCTCTCTCTCTCTCTCTCTCTCTCTCTCTCTCTCTCTCTCTCTCTCTCTCAGTTTGGTTTTTGAGACAGAGTTTCTCTGTGTAGCCCTGGCTGTCCTGGAACTTATTCTGTAGACCAGGCTGGCCTCGAACTCAGAAATCCACCTGCCTCTGCCTCCCAAGTGCTGGGATTATTAAAGGCATGTGCTTTCAAAGTCCGGTTTGGTTTGCTTTCTTATTCAACCAAAGGGTGGTAACTGCCTAGGGGTAGTACTGCCGACAGTGGGCCGGTCCTTTCCACAACAAGCACTAATCAGGAAAATTGCCTACAGGGTAATGTAATGGAGGTGTGTTCTCAACTGAGGTTCCACCTTCTCGGGTGAACTGAATTTGTGTCAGACTGATAACAAAACAATCAAAACTAGCCAACACACCACACAAACATGAGGGCCTCCGTTCATTCTGAACAGGTCATAGCCCAAGCATCCGAAATGTCAACATTCTTACTAGATGAGAGGCAGAGACAGGAGGGTCCCTGGGCCAGCCAGACTGGTGTACGTGGCAGAAAACAACAAGGAAGAGATTGTCCCAAAGTGGAAGATGAATGTCCACAGCTGAGATTGTCTCCCAACCTCTACACGTACATCACCGAAGAGGTGCAGCCTTATTCACAGGCATGGACACATGCACACATACACACAAAGATAAATAATACTGAGAAGGAAAAAAAAAAAAAAACAGATCTTAAAGGTCTCCCTACCCGTCAAGCCCAGAGCAAACTTTAATTTGCCCCAAAGTATGGACTTGTGGGTGGCAAGCCCCCCTGACTGAGTCAAGCGTTCAAACTAAGAGCCGCTTAGCTGAGTCACCATTACTCAATGTTCCCAAGGTGGGCTGCTGCTTAATTATTGCTTCCAAATCTGGACAAAAGCAAATTCTTTGGCCAGACTTCTCACGGGGCAAAGACAATGCCTACAGAGCCAGTAAATACTGAACAATTCAAAGGCCTCTCTGGTGGGAAATCCAGCTTTCTTGTATATCTCCCATCTACTAAATTGGTGAAGCAGGGACTTATCCAAGTGATTAATATATCCTTATGATTGCCGACGGACAGACACCAGATCTGCCAATGAAGCCATATTAGAAAGGAAACCAAGAAGCAACCAGTGGCCACGGACAGTTACTCGGGAGTTAAGGAGTCTCTTCTCTGTTTTACCGTTCTCTCCATCACTTTTCCATGTTATGAGCTCCCCTCATCCCATTAGGGAAAAACTAGCAGGGGAGACGTTAGCTACTCACAGACAATCTGGGGTATGGGCTTCCATCAAAGTATTGGTAGAATAGAAGGAAGTAGAGATAGTAATATAATTATTGGGAACGTGAGAACTGCTATTTTGGTTAAGAGGGTATAAGGAAAAGTGGGAGGGGCTGGAGAGATAGCTCTGAAGTTAAGAACACTTATCACTCTTGCGGAGGACCTGGGCTCGAGTTCTTGGCATTGTGGAATGACAATTGATATCCAGCTATGATAGTTCCAGGGAAACTGATGTCACCTTTCACCCTCTGAACACCGCACACATGTGCTGCACAGACATCCATGCAGGCAAAACACTCGTAAACAGAAAATAGAAATTAAAAAAAAAAAAAATTTAAAAAGGAAAAGGTGGGCCCTGGAGCAAAGAGATGGAGCTCGCTTTTGGCATCTGGTTCTCACTGGGGCAAGTAATTTGGTCCGTATGACTCAGCTTCCTTGGAGGAAAAATGGGAATGTTAGTGCCTATTTTGGTAGACAACTACAAAGGCTGAGCAAAACAACACAAAGAGTCAAATGTAGTTCTCAGCACCTGGGAGGAATGTGAACTGATTTTCCTCATGTAACCAGGTATGTAGAGAAGGGCTTGCTCTTAAACTGAGAGGTGGCGTCTCCCAGTGAACACACATCTGTACCTACAAAACCTCGTGATTCAATTTGCACGTTAAGATCCACAGGAGTTAAACGTTACCTGCCGGCTTCCTTGCTTGGAGGAACAACTACTTGTGCTTCTTGAAGGTGAAACCAGCTTTTGAGACACACCCAGACTCCTCTCGTCACTCATCGTGAAGAGCTGGTCCCTTGGGTTCAGCGCAATCAAAATGCCATGGGAAGATGGTGGAGCTAAGAGTATGAAGTCCTCGCAGGCAGGTGCCAGCTCTTATCCAATATGTCTAAAAGCCATTCTGGAAGTCTCAGAAGAAATCTCTAAAACCAAAAGAAAAGTAATTAGAGAAGCTAGAGAATTACAGAGGGCAGACATCACCTCTTCTTAGCTACACAGTGGCGAGCCCATGCCGCATATTACAGACTCCAGTGGTCAAGACACTAGGCGTCTCCTCCTATGAGAAACTCTGTATATGTGCTTTTTCAGATAGCTTTGAAATGTGACAGGTTTAAGAACAGTAATATGCTAATTTGAAAACAGGTACTTATAAAACTAGTACCATAGAACACTCCCAAACCACAGGGAGACACTATTTCATATTATTATTATCACTACAATACTACTACTACTACTACTACTAATAATAATAATAATAATAGGAAGAAGAGGAGGAGGAGGAGGAGAAGGAGGAAGAGGAGAAGCACTAGCAGCAGCAACTGGCATGGTGAAGGGTATGAAGAAATTAGAAACCCTTGTTGGTATGAACGTAAAATGCACACCCGTGGCAGAGAGGAGTTTGACAGTTTCTCAAACGGTGTAAGCACAGAATTATCATACAATATACAATTTTATTTCTGAAAAAAATTGAAAATCAGTGTTCAAAGGAAAAGTTCTAGATTATCGCTTGTATCAGTAGTATTATTTATAATAGCTAGAGGTAGAAGCACCCTGAATTAATGAATGTGTAGACTACATCTAAAATAACCAGTGAGAGAATATCATCCAGCTGTTGAATAGAGCAAAGGACTCACACACATCACAACACGGAGAAACATTGCAGACACCATGCTAAGTGAAAGAAGCCATACAGAAAAGGCCACATGATAACACTCTGTGACTATGGCAGACCAGAGTAGGGAGGAGGTCACTTTGTGGCTGCCAGGGGGTGGGGTCAGGGAGAGACTGCACGTGACTGCTTAAACAGTTATAGGTCCCTTACAGGGTGGTGAAAATGTTTTGGAACTAGATAGTGACGATGGTTGTACAACACTGTAAAACTGCTAAATGTCACTGAAATGCACAGTTGGAATTACTGAAAAGATGAGGTCAATGTAATTCTAATCATTTTGAATTCTTTGAGGGTTTTTGCTTTTTTTGTTGTTTGGGGTTTTTGTTTTGTTTTGGTTTTGGTTTGGTTTTGTTGGTTTTTTAAGAGAACGGCAGTGTGTTTCTTATCCCAAAGGAGTTTTTAATTCCTTCTCAAGACATCTGTAATTCGATGTAACAAAAACTGGAGGGGAAATGGGGGTGGGGACAACAGAATCTCCCACATCTGGTAGCACGATAGTAATTAAAGCAGTGATCAGTGGGTAGGGTACATGATACTCTGCCAAATACTGCAACAGCAATTTCCATAAGGGTTCCTGCAAATACTGTCTCATTCTTTAACAATCTGATGGCAGAGTATTATCTTTATTTTACAGAGAAGACCAGAGAACTTCTAGTAAGTTAGGTCTCTAGCCAGATCACACAGATCTAGCAAGATGGGGACACCATCTTAGTCCTTTAAACATGGAGCTGCAAATAGGTGTGCCCCTCCACACACCCCATGACCAGGTGCAGCAATAAGAACTATCACACCACCTCTGAAGTATCAGATGCCAGGTGCAAAGTATGTACGGTAGGGAAAAACACTGACTAGGACATAGACGGTAACCCCTTCCCCCACCCCGTTTCCAAGTAGCCATTAAAGCTGCTAGCTGCCAGCTCTGCAGCTATAGCAAGTCTTACATCAAGAAACAACCCCTCACACTACATAGAGAAGACATCCCAGGAAGCACCATCTTTATCCCCCAACTTGGGTTAAGGGCAATGGATGCGCCTGGCTTGGGCTGCAGAAGCAGGGCCTTACTAAACACACTAAATTCAATTAATTCTGCAACCCCCTCAGAGTGTTCGCATGGTTTAATTTTTAAAGAAGACTGCTATATGATTGCCCTGAAACCAACTAGTCAGATAGGATATCAAATGGGATTAATTATTAAATACTCAAGTCTTATAATGTCTTCCAGGCATTTTGCTCTCTAAAAATGATTATATTAAAGCTATAAGCTAAAATCAAAGCAATTCAGTGAATATCTAAATCTCAGGAAACAAATTAAGGGACCTATAGCCATAGAAGTCAAGTTCCATGAGTGTCCTAGCACTTGGGAGGCAGAGGCAGGTGGATTTCTGAGTTCGAGGCCAGCCTGGTCTACAGTGTGAGTTCCAGAACAGCCAGGGCTACACAGAGAAACCCTGTCTTGAATAAAAACCAAAAAGTTCCATAAAGTGGCTTGAATGATACTCCTCTCTCTACCCTCCAACCCTGCACCTCCCCACACCTTCCTCCCTGCTCACTTCCTCCCTGCCCCATGCCAGGTTCATGTAAGTGAAGACTTGGTCTGTAATGTAGTTGGTGGCCCTGGTTTTGGAGGCTTAGAAGATGTGGTCTTACTGAACAGAGTATGTCACTGGGTGTGGGCTTAGAGAGCTTCAAACCTCACCCTCCTTGCTGTTCTCTCTCTCTCTCTCTCTCTCTCTCTCTCTCTCTCTCTCTCTCTCTCTCTCTCTCTCTCTCTCTCTCTCTCTCTCTCTCTCTTTCTCTCCCTCCCTCCCTCCACTCCCCCCTCTCTTTCTCTCTCTCCCTCCCTCTCTCTCTCCCCCTCTCTTTGTTTCTCTCTCTCCCTCTCTCTCCCTCCCTCTCTCTCTCTCTTTTTCTCTGCTTTGTGCTTGTGGTTGAAGACATAAGCCCTCAGCTTCCAGTTCCTTCAGCTGTGCCTACACATCATAGATTCATACCTCTGGAACCATAAGCTCATAAAAAGCTTCCCATCTATAAGCTGACTTTGTCGAGGTATTTTATCATAGCAACAGAAAAGAAATGAACACACCACATTACTCTAGCATGCTCTCCATCTCTGGAATCATTACAAGTTGGCTCTAACAATGAATAAGCCTGAAAGCAAACAACACTGGCTCTTTATAAAGTTAGCTCTGCTTACAGGGCATGACTAAGTATAGCTGAATTAGAAGCAAATTAAACTAGCTAAAAAGTGCCAAGAAAAGCTGCAAAGACACTAATAGTTTGTTTAGTTAACAGTGTTGACTGTTCTCTAAGAAAGGGAGGAAAAAGAAACCAATGGTACCCCCTCAATAGCTGAGCAAGAGTGTGCGTGCGTGCGTGTGTGTGTGTGTGTGTGTGTGTGTGTGTGTGTGTGTGTGTGTGTGGACAGCCATCACTATGGCAACATGTCCACAGTGGACTAGCAATACTAACAAAGGATTTCTGTCATGTGTGCCAGGCTTTGTTTTTCTAAGCTAGAGGTTCTGATAAAGGAGAGCATGGGAGGAAAGGTGTGTGTGAAATGTTGGGGAGGGACAGGACCTTGGGCAATAAAATGAGTCATGGGAATTATAAAACCCTGCTGAAGGAGACACCCAGACCCCAACTCAGGCAGCAATGAAAGGGGTCGCTTTTATCTCCTGACTCACAATCTCATTTGGAGGGAACTAATCGTAAGCAAAGGCTCTTAGAGGGCTAAAACCATCGAATTTGCACTTAGGGTTAGCACTCACCACACCCCCTATTTCCTCCCACACCCATTACTAAAGCAGCCTGGGAAGATGAGCCAGGAAAATACCACTATTCTGTTCCCCAGGACTTGCTGCTCTCTAAAAGACAAATGAAGTTCATTCTAGGAAGAGGATGTGTTTAATTCTCTGAGCAAAGAATAAAGGAGTAGTGCCTTGAGTCTACAGATCCCAGCACCACTACTGGAGGTCATTGTACAAGGGACAACTACTACATCCCCACTCAGGGACTCTGTATGGCTAAGCTAGGACAGTCAGAAGGAAGGATTCCTGCATCCACTTGCAAGGACTCTGCATGGTTGGAATGGGCCCGCTATAAGGAAGGGCTCAGCCTCAACCAAGGGACATCTTCTACTTTGAGTAGTTGTCTTGCTTGCATTGGCCTACGAAAGCGGTGATGATAAATTCCTCAGGACGCATGTGGGACCAGGAGCCCAAGTTGCTGATTCAGGGATCTCTGAGATGCTGAGACGAGGACTCACCCATGAAAGACATTCAGGTGTTCCTACCTCACTTAGTGACCCTCAGATGAAAAAAAAAAAAAAAAAAGTTTATCTAATTCAAGGAGCATGCTGCTCTGAACAAAATATAATAGCTTCCCTGTCATACACAGAATGGCCACTTATATCCATTTTTCTTTTACTGTGGCTTTTCCAGTAAAGTGCACCAATCTCAGAGCACATATAGAACTGTTCTTTGGCAAATACAGAACTACCACCTGGCTTGAGGGACAGAACAATCTGCAGCTCCCAGAAGCTCCTGCGGCTGATCCTCCCGTAAAGGAAGGTGCTCATAAATCTCTACAAATTCTTAGTGTGCTGGAGGGGCCTCGAAGGTTTGGGGATGCTCTTGTGCATCCGCCTATGACAAGTGTTTGATCTATGACAGAATTCAGGGTCGGACCTGCTTTCAAGTCAACCTTTAAGTCTCCAAGTTAAGGAGGAGGGGACCCATAAGTCTCCCCTTCTTCTAAATCATGGAGCCTGCACATCCAAAGTGACAAATGTCCTGAGCCAACTACAAGTTACTCCACCAGGCCTCAGAGCTGGACTGACACCTTCCTCACCACTGTCCAGCTTCTTTAGAAAGCTCTCAGATGAAGCTGGTGAAAAACCAGCTGTAGCTACAAGTCTAGTAAGCATAATCTATGCAAACATATGCCATTTGGGGCCTTCTACTAGGGAAAAGAGAGTAGAGTTCTTCCAAACATGGGGGAGGAAGGCTGGAGGGGTCTCTTCCATTAAAAGCACTTGCTGCTCTTGCAGAGAGGACCTGGGTTTGATTTCCCACAGGGTGTCTCAGAACCACCTGTAGCTCCAGGTCCAGAGGCTGCCATTCCCTCTTCTGAGTTCAGTATGAGGGTGCTAGGCCCATACAGGATGCACAGATATACATTCAGGCAAAAAATGTTCATGCACATAAAATAAATAAATCTTCTGGGGGAAAAAATGTCTTAGATAGGTAAGAATAGCGACCAACCCATCTCCAAGATGAGCCTAAAAACATTTTTTTTTTAAACTTCACATTCAGTTATCTGGGAAAGAATAGAGTGCGGCATGCACACCACAGCGTACACAGGCCTTGGAGAGAGCCTGGCCTGGTTTGAACGGATACTGTCCCACTTCAAACTGTACCTTAAAAAAACACAGTCAGTGTTTCTCGTTTTGGTAGAGGGTGTTTCCTATGCAAACAGGAAATAGCCCTATCTCAGAACTCAAGTACTCAGTACTCAGTACCTCTCAGGATGCCCTAGGACTGCGTTCAGAAAATGTGGTTAAGGTGTCTGGTTTAGATAGACTAGACAGAGCTGAGTCCTGTCCCCTGCTCTCCTGGCTTCTGAAGCCTAAGATCTCTATGCCTCTTTCAACTCAAAGAAACCAAAGAACTTTCCAAACAGTTACCATCTCCCCAAATGCACACACCATTGAGGACGGACTACTTGTAGACCGTTAAAGCAATGTGCTTCCTCTAGAAGAAGACAGAAAAGTCACATACCTCATCACCACTGTCTGTTCCTCAAAACAATAGGGGTGAGGCAGAAGGCTCAGGCCATAATGTACTTGTTATGCAAGCAGAAAGACGTGAGTTCAGATCCCCAGCACCCACATAAAAGCTAGAGGAGGTGGCGCAGGCCTGTGACTCCAGCACTGGGTAGATGGAGACGGTGGATCCCTAGGGCTATGGCGCAGCTAGTCTACCCGAATTAGCAAGCTACAGAGTCAGTGAGAGACCTTGTTTCAAAAACTAAGGTGGGGAGTGGTTAGGGAAGTCACCTGACCCCAACCTTTGGCTTCTACATGTACGTACCTACCTCTATACCTCCCACCCACACCCACCCAAACCACTTCACATCCTCCCACACACAGCACACACACACCCATACACATCACACACCACACCCCCACACATACCACACCGCCCAACACACACATCACACACACACACACACACACCCAGCTTAATAATGCCAGCTAGGAGAGATGAGAAACTGTAGCATTTAACCCAGCTCCTTGTTCAGCTGTCAGCAGGGCTGGGGTCTGCACTCAGGCACTTGGCCAGGTTTAGCTTGAGAAACAGGTTTTCCTTGCATAGCTGGAAAGAACTCTCATGAAAACCAGGAGGCATACAGTTCTAGCTAATTTACAGTATCTCAGTAAAGCAGATAAATTATGCCCTGAATTGGTACCAGGAAAGAACATGGTACCCACTTCTATGCTATGGTAAAATAAACTATTTGACACAGGTGTGGGATTTTTCAGAGGACATCTCCAAACACCTCTACTTCAGAAACATGTGATCAGATGTAGGGATTTGGTGATGTGATTTTAAAGGCCTTAGAAGAGAAATTCAGGATCAGAAGTTTCTAGATGCAGGTCTGACCTGCTTCTGATATTTGACCTGATATTGGTAAGCAGCCCTGAATCTTATGTGAAGTGCTTGCCGATCTTTCGAACTATCCGACCATAGATCTAGCAGGAACAGCGGTATCTGATTGTCCCTGGGGTCAAGCACTGGAGCTCAGAGTCAAAGCAAATCTATACTATGATCCCCAAAGGGCAGCTCCTGGCAGGACACATTTCACCATAGTCTTTCTCTCCGGGGAAGACAAAGGTCAAGAGTCTACTTATCCAAAGGCCTTATCCACCTGGCATACTCATACAGAATGCCCCTTCCTGGTCCTTCCAAAGCCATGTTGGCAAAGCCCATGGATGCAACTTGGAACAAGGCCCAGTGCTTGGCAATGGTACCCAAGTTTGTGCCTGAACCATTCATTTGCCACTGCTGACTTAACAAAAAGTACAAAGCCACCACCAGTCACTCACAGGACTGTGGGACCCAGAGGTGACCAGAGCAAGCATTCTTTCTACAAGACCTGCACATTATCACTGTTCACCCCTCCCATGACGGGAAGGGCATTCTGCTTTATTTGCTAAATTATAGTTGTCCACTGCTTAGAAGTGAAATTATCTCACTGTAACTTCCACACACAGCTTCTAATTTCCTTTTCCATACACAGCTTCTATTTCTTCTCTGTAACTAGTGAGGAAAGAATTAACCACCTTACCACCGTGACCTATACCAGAAAGACCACCACCTTCACCTTCCACCACTAGCACACAAACAGCCACAACTTTTGAATATGTGTGTATGTGTGTGCCTGAATGTACGCATGTGAGCCATATGCATGCATGCAGATGCCCATGGAGGCCAGAAGAGGGTGTCAGAACTCCTGGAACAGGAATGTGAGTTACAGGGTTGTGAAATAGCCTAAGTGGGTGCTAGGATCTGAACCCTGGTCCTCTGAAAGAGCAGCGAGTGCTCTTAACCTCTGAGCTGTATCTCCAGTCCCTATGCAGGCATGTCTTTGTCAGTCATTTTTCATGGGTCATCTCCAGCCCTTAGGAGTACAAATATGGAACTCTCATAATCTCTTTGTGCTTCCCCTACTAAAAGACAGATTCAGGTGTGTTCCAGAGAGACTATAAGGCTACAGTCACCTCCCTGCCTTGAGCATACTACTGCTAGTGTTTATTTCTTTTTTTTTAAGACTTATTTATTTTTATATGAGTGCACTGTAGCTGTCTTCAGATACACCAGAAGTTATGGAATCCTGTTACAGACAGTTGTGGCTGCTGGGAATTGAACTCAGGACCTCTGGAAGAGCAGTCAGTGCTCTTAACTGCTGAGGCACCTCTCCAGTCCCACTTGTTTATTTCTTCAAACAGCGTCACTGTATATAGCTCAGGCTGTCCTGAAACTCTCCATCCTCCTGCCTCTGCCTCTACGTGTAGGATTCTAAGCTTGTGCCACTATACTCAGCTATTGCAATTATTAATTAGGCTTTGGACCCTGATTTTAGAGACAATCACATCTCTCTCTGGCTCTGTTGTTCTTACCAGGATGGGCAAGTCATAGAAAATGCCGAGAGGCTGGGCTCCGTTCTCCTGAACAAGACTTGTTTGCCTCCTTTGACTGACATCCGGGATGTGACCATTTTCTTATAGTCATTGCTATTAAATTCTATTGTGTGAATGCTGGCCTGCATTTGGATAATTCTGCAAGTCATGGACATTGTGTACACACTGCTAGGGTGATTTGTGTGAGCACTGTTTGAGACATGTATCTAGTATCCTCAATCCATCTTCTCATCCTCTAGACCATTTGTGGCTGGGAAATGGCAGACATTCCTGTGTCCTACCAGACTTGTGCTTTTTCAAAGGGTGGTCCAAGGACTAGCAGTATCAGCCTCATTTTGGAACTTATTTGAAATGGACAGTACCAGACTCCAACACAGATTACAGAATCTCAAAAGAGGGCAGAGCTCGGGGGACTGTTCCAACCTGGCTTCCAGGTGATTTTGATGCACAAATTGAGGCACCACCTGCACAGATTAATATTTTATCCTCAGCATAGGACCCAACGTCTCTGGGGTTTATTTCTTCGGAGGTTGGAGAAGACCCTGACCACCATTCCAAGTCACATTGGAGCTGGCTGTTTATCCATTGTTTAACCAGTGGGTAGCAAATACCAATTCCACATGTTTCTAATCCCGGTTCCTACTCTAAATCATGAGCAAGGGTGGCTACCTTTAAAAACAAACAAACAAACAAACAAACAAAAAACCTATCCCAATGGCATACTTCCTCTCCAACAAGGCTACACCTTCTAATCCTTCTCAAATAGTGCCACTCCCTGAGGACTAAGCAACCAAATATAATAGCCTAACGGGGCCATTCTCATTCAAACCATCACACTAATCACCTCTGTGGTATTGAGAAATCTTTCCTTCCCGGTTCTGAGACAGGTCTCTCCCTTCAACTGTCAGGTTTAAGATTGAAGAAATATGAGTACTTCATTGTGGTATTCTGATGATCCAGTAACATAACCACAAAAAGAATCTAGGGTGACTGTGCACATCTTAAGCAGAACTCAAACTGTTTCCTTTCCTAAGGGTCTGCTGGCTGATTGTCATTCCAGCATTTCAGAGTGGATGGACAGAACCCTGTGCAGAGTTAGGATTCACCCCTGGATGCCAGTATCCATGGGAGCTTGAACCACATCAGCCATAACTCCAGAACAAAGCTGAGGTAGAAGCAGCTCCTTGTAAATTCTTGTCTGGAGATCGAAGTGTGCAACCAGGGTTGAGTATTAGTCTAGAGTTTTCAGGTTGCTCCTTTAACAATCTTCCCAGAGACCATCCATGCCAGTACCTGGTACTAATCTCAATCATTATATCCCACAGTTCTCTACCCAACTCCCAAGAAGACTGAGGGAACCTGTCTTCTGCTGTGTGCTGTGGCCAAACCACACCGGATCCCTTGACTCAGCCGAGTACCTGTCTCCAGCTGCCTCACCAGAGCGGGTGATGTTCCCCATGTTCAGCCTGTGCTGTCCAGTTAGCTCTCCTTAGAAAACAGATGGAGCAGCCTGATTTGCTGTTTTGTGGGGGGGAAAAAGAACCAAACCCAGCAGCTTTACACCCTGCGTCTGGGCTCCAAGCTTATAGAAGTCTTCAGGCTTTCCAGCTTCTCTTATGAGCCCAGCTCACTCCAAACCTTAGCTCTGCAGACATGATTCTAGGATGCTTGTGCAACAACCCTGGGGCTTTTCCAGGTCATGTGCTAGAGAATGTGTTTTCTGGTTCCTCTTAAACCTATATCTGTAGGTATAGCAACTAATGGGTTTTGTGTGTTGACTGTGATTGTGGTCAGAGTACTTAATGTGAAATTAGCAGACTTCGGGTATATTGCACAGGCTTACTATCATCTACAGGGAGGAGGTTGCTCACAAGATCTCCAGAGCTTACCTTGCAAAATCACAACCCTGTAACCAGCACAGCAATGTCCTGTTCTTTCCCTCCTCCCGTCGCTGCGTCTCTGTGTGGGACTATTTCAGACAGCTTACGTAAGTGAGGTTGCCCAGTGTTCCTCTTTCTGCAACTGGCCAATTTCACTTAACACATGATCCAGCTTTTGTCTGCAATAGGATTGTTTGTATGATAGGCCACATGCTGGCACTGTGTTCTTGACACACTCACTGGTCCCTGGACCTTAGGTTGTTTCTACGCCTTCGCTATCGTGTGCAGTGCTCATGGGAAGTACAAGTGCTACCCTAGGGATCTGTGGAGGTTTTGTTCTCATGCGTTCTTCCTAGACAATTCCACTCTTGGTGTTCTTATCTGCGTCCAGAGGTTCAATAAGGCAGCTGACACCCAGCTCTTTTCCCTCCCTCCAGCCTGCTGAATGGCCCTGTACTGATCCCTCCAACACCAAGGCTCCTAGTAACTCCCTTGGAGGTAAAGCTGATAGCTGCTTCTGATTTTCCCAACCAACAACCGATCCTCATCCAAACAGACTCCTCCCATTTCCTCAAATACCATAAAGTGTGGCTTTCCTGATGCTCATCGCCTCCAACTGGCTTTATATTCTATTATTCTCAAAACCACTGATCCATTTTCGGCCCCCACAACGCTATGCAATTAGTGTTTCTCTCCTTGCTTACTTACTTATTCATCTCATAGTCCCATGACCTAGTCCAGGCTTTCCCTCCTGCTCCTTATCCCTAAGCTACAGAGGGTAAGTAGACACTGAAAAGCTGGCATGTGAAACTTGCCACAGTACTGATGTACTGAAGCCCTTGGACTCTAACTCTCTGCCACTTGATGCACATTACTAAATGGGCGAGTTGTTTTCTCACCTGACAACAGGTGTTGATGACAGGGCAGCATCATCAGGTTCTGTGACGACTTAAACGCTCAGCATGATCCCTAGTAGATGTCAGTCAACTACATTTTCGCTGCTACTACCCAAACTCCATCTCCAAAAGCTCATACTCATAAAAGCTCAGGGTATCCCACCCTCCCACAGCGACACCCCTTTATCCTCACTCATCTGTCTTCATGGGACCCCTCCTCACCCGTTTTCTCTCCCCTATCTGCCGAAATGTCCTCCATCCTCCTGGAGCCATTTGAGACAGTGCTTTCTCCGTGAAGCCTTTCCTCCACCTCTCCCCAGCCCCAAACAGCTTGGTTTCCCCTTTGGACCCCAGCTTTACTTTGGGACTATGAAAGTATTAGTCATGCTTCCTATAGTCGGAGTCACTCTCTGCATCCTGAAGGCTAGAGGCTGGGATACATCCTACTTACAGGCGACATTTTATCTGTCTCAGCACTCTGTAGAAAAGCCATGTCCAAAGATTGGTAGCAGGAGTTATTAGGATCACAGGCATTCCCACAGGCACATGACCCACTTCCTGTCCACGGAACTCATTTGAGACAGACTCAGGGTTACAGAATCTTGTGGACATGTTTTCCTTTTCATGTGTCCTATCTATAGCCATGTCTAAAGCATTCTTCTTTAGTTCATCATCTCTCCCTGCCACTTTATGTCTCTGGCCAAGGCTTCTCTGTTGGGCTGGAGGGAAACACAAGGAGACCGGCCCTGTGTTATTTTCTCAGGCTTCTTAGGACAGTAACTAAAGGAAGAAGTTACAAGTTCATCGGGAATAAGGAGAATAAAGCCTGCAGTGGGAAATTAGCCATCAAACCTCCTTCTAGCAAGACATTTGGCATCCATTCTGACAAAGCTCCATCTCTAGCTGCCTAGGGATGCACAGTCCCAGTCCTGCTGAGTCTGAGGACATCTGCAGCTTCCTCCTAAACTTTCTCATACTCCTGTTCTCCACTCTTAAAATTCTTCCACTCAACTCTCTTGATCAGGTTAGCAAATCTCTCAACAAACACACTTGCCCTGTGATTCTAACTGCCTCTCAAACCGTATGGACCACAGTTCCCTGCACACGATTCAGAGCAGCCTCCATTCCAGTCTACTGTCCCTTGATGACAGAAGCATCACTCTGTGCCTCTGGTCCATCAATTTTCTACCAAGGCAGAACTAGGCCCAGAAATCAGAGCCATTATTTCTGGTCGCCATCCCAGCATCGAAGTAACTGTTATTTGCACAGTTAATGAAACAAAACCAGAATTCAAATCTATTCTTATGTTTTGAGTTGCACAGATTTAGCATCAATGTCATCCCTATGAAGATAAAACTTGCCTTACAATTAGGTTTCTTGGGTTATCTCTGTGCCCCTCAGCTGGGAGTGCCAGCCACTTCTTCCCTGATTGGCTTCTAGGACAGAAACAGGGTGTCCTGGGGATAAGAATCTTCCTCCTCCTTTGCACAAAGAGGGTTTTCAAGTTCCAGGTGGGTATCATGCTTGCCTGAAATAATCCCTTTTTCTGAATCCAGCTGACAAGGGAGATCCAATCCTCAGTCAACAGTGCAGAGCCATTCCTCCAATCAATACGTTTTCTTCAGTAAACTAGCACCCTTCTTGCTGCATGATCACCCACGTGGTCCCAAGAGCCAGAACAGTTCTGGTTGGAGAATTGGAAGCTCTGCGTTGAATGACTGCAACAGCCTGCATTGGAAAGTCGAGCATGGCCCAGTCTCCTCATCCTCCTGCCGTTTTTTTGTTTGTTTGTTTTTGTTTTGTTTTTTTGTTTTTTTGTTTTTTTATGATTACTACTTATTTCTCAGTATCTCAAAGGAAACATTTGGGTGGGAAGGCACAGCCTGTAAGCTTAGCCCTGTGGAAGGGGTCCCAGGAGAAAGGCTAATTGAAGCCATGCTGGGCTTCCCAGGGAGACTATCTCAAAAAACAAAAACAAGGATGGGGGCTGGGGGGTTAGTACCAAAGTAGGTAAAATGGTTACCAGACAGAAAAACGGTTTAGCTTGGTCCCCAGCGCCCATGTTAAGAATTGGGCATAGCACCACACATCTGTAAGCCTAGCGCTGGGAAGGCAGACAGAAGGGTCTTGTGAACTCCGAGTTCAGCAAGAGACTGTCTCAAGACAGTGGTGTGGGAGGTGCTTAAGGAAGACACTCAACACAGACCTCTGATCTTTACACACACCTGCATGCACACGGACACGTAACACACACATAAACAAAAGAAAAGAGACACTTATAAGACAATATGGAATGATAATGGGTGCCACAGTGAAAGACAGACAGGTTAAAAATGAGCAACCACACTGGAGAACTTCCATTATTGAGCATCTGGAAAGTACCACTCTGGTGCTTTCCCCCAGCTGCTGGTCCCCCAGCCTGTGGCAAAGGAAACTAGCTCAATCCCAGGATGGAATCACTCCAATGAAGAAAATGAGCAGCACCTGAGTGAAAGGAAACAGACACAGGCTTCTGGCAGGTGTGCTGGGTGGAATCTAGAAGATGGGGTGGGGCCTAGCTAATCAGAAAAAAAAAAAAAAATGTGCCCTGCAAAGAAGGGGGCTGGACCAAGAAGGCCACTTCCTGTAAAATTTCTCAATCTTAGCTTCAGTACAAGGTCACCATGGAAAGCTACAAACCCCTCAAGCCTGACCCTACTGGATACTAAGGAGCTTGCCAAGCTCCCTAGCTCTTCCAGGGGGTTGAGCTACAGGCTCACGTGGTCTTCCACAAAGACAGATAGGTTTACACGAAGAGCTCCCTTCTCTTCTTGGGGTGTTTAATTTCACTTGTGCACCAGACCTATGCGGTGGCATCTAATTTATAGCAAATTAAAATGCAGAGCAGGATGTGACTTAGCAGTTTGAAGGGTAAGGAGAGCACCACCAAGAACCTAAAATAGCACCTGGTGGTTTGGACTCTATCCGTGGGCGGCGTTCCCCTCCCTTAACTGATGAATGCTTGGGG
>NW_022196903.1:45191933-45298091 GCF_008632895.1 Mastomys coucha
GGGGTGAGGGGAACAGGATAGAATTTTAACAATTGGCAACTGCATGCTGCATTCTATTACTTAACTTAAAAGACTATCAACCGAGTCACTACATAAAATGCAAATGCATTTTTTTAAAAACTTCTCCATCTCCAATAAAAAATGTACTTATCTTTTTTGAAATGTTAAAAGAAAAAAAAAAAAAACTCAATGACTAACCCTCTATAAATACATTAACCAAGGGCTCAGACAAGAAACTAAACACTCCAGCAAGTCATGGATCGGATATACACACCTCAAGTTTGTTAGCCACCTAAGACTTAAGCTTGAAGCTGGCTCTGTAAAACGAAGCCCCCGAGTCATATACTGTGGATGTATCGTTCTGATATCACCTGGGCAATAATAAGCAATACCTCGTGAGGGAAACACAACTTTCCCGAATGTAGGTGGTGGAGAAAAAAAGAAAAGGGCCACATAGCAAGTTTTAGACTTCGCAGAAGGATGGCTGTGAAGAAATGAACAGGAGTTGCTTTTAAAGTGTTCAAGCTGGAAAAAGAAGGGAACGGAAGTAGAAACAGAAGGAAAAGACAGAACAAAGCAAAAGAAAAACCTGGGGTGGATTTTGGCTGCTAAAAGCCAAAAAGTTAAGAAAACTCCAAAAGCACCTGTTTCCAGGGTAGGCTCTGGCGCTGTTCCTCACTCTGACCACTGAGGTAAAGCGTGCAGGACTTCTGCAGGGTGCACACTCTCTTCCTCCCTTTTTGCTTTGTCTTGAATGTCTATAACCGAT
Source organism: Mastomys coucha (assembly GCF_008632895.1). Taxonomy (NCBI): domain Eukaryota; kingdom Metazoa; phylum Chordata; class Mammalia; order Rodentia; family Muridae; genus Mastomys; species Mastomys coucha. Next base: position 45,192,703 of record NW_022196903.1, read on the forward strand.
ACCAGGGCTTGGTAGCTGGTGAGTTGTTCCGTTGGCATCCAAAACACACTGTGGTTTTGTTTTGGTTGAGATATCCTCATTATGTAATCCAGGCTGACTTTGACCCTACAATCAATCCTTCTGCCTCCCCGAGCTGATGACGTCGGGGAAATGTCACCTCACTCATACAATGTCCCCCTGCTCCTCATGCTCTAGAAAAGCAAGAGTGTTACCTGCGTCTTCCAGGACGATGTCAGGAATGGCGGGCCACACAGCTGCCATCTCAGACCAAGCCGCCCACCCTTCAACTTGGTTACGGGTTTTTTTTCACTCTTTGTTTTCACACTCTTTGTTTGTTCACTCTTTGTTATTAAATATCTTCGGCTAGTGTAAGGTCCTTGGAGGGGGGACTGAATGGGTACAACATTGATTTGGGTCTGTGATTTCTGTAAGGTTTCAGCCTATCATAGTGGGAAAAAGAACAACAGCAGAAGCTGCCATCTGTAACACAGAGAGCAGGAAGGGCAGAAGTGATCGGCTATCACACTATCACACTCAAAGGCCTACTTTCCAGATCTACTTACTTCCAGGCCATACCTCCTAAAGCAACTTCATCCTGCATAATAACATCACAAGCTAAGGAGCAAGCAGTCAAAACATGAGACCCTGGGGCACGCTTCTGATTCCAGCTACCACGTCCAGGGTAGCCAATACAAAGACAATGCAGGGGAAGGCAACTGAAAACAGAGACGAGCCCTGCTCACACCAGCATCGCACGTCAGCACACACATGTGAACTTGTATGAACCAGCAAGTCTTCAAATGATTCCAGCCCCTAGCCTACCCAGGACCAGCTGACACTGAACAGGGCAGAACACAGCCCCTCTCAGCGTCCTGCCATCTGTAGAACTGGGGGCTAAGTAAACTTGGTCACCCTTGTAGCTTGCCAGCCTGTGGGAACTGAATGCACACACCCATCTAAAATAGTAACGGACCATGGATCAAATGAGTTACCAACAACTGTTGCAGGAACTGCCCCTGCTTCCCCAACTCAACTCAACAACAAACTGGGGGTATGTTTTGCTTGAAGTAGAGTCTCATTATGAACCTAACCCAGGCTGGCCTTGAACCATTAATCCTTCTGCCTCCCACATATTAGGTTACAGGTATATGCCACCACACTAGACTTTATCTCTAAGTTTTTACTGGTCATCTTGATGCGTGCCTATAATCCCAGCATTGGGGAGGCTGAAGCCAGTCTGGGCTACATAATAAAATCAGTCTTGAAAAAAATACCCTTGTTTTCTTAGCAGCTGGTAATGAAGTGTCAAGTAGGACCTTAAAACAAGCTTTATATACTGACTGTTACTAACCACCAGCCAGAGCTTACCAGATTCGAAAATACACATGAGCTTCCTTTCAAACTATATACATACATATGTATACATATATGTATACATATGTGTATATATATACATTATATATACTCAGATTCATCTGTCCCTAATAGACTCCTAGAAGTGTTACTTTCCCTATTGCTCAGCTAAACAGCCAACAAGAAGCAACTTAAAGATGGAAGGATTTATTCTGACTTACAGTTTGCAAGTACGGAAGCTAAAGTGGCTGGGTCCATAGTGGCGGGAGTCTGAGGCTGCCTGCCTGCTCACTTCTCAGACTCAGCTCAGGGAGCAGCAAAGAGGAAGTCAGGATCAGCTATAACTCTCATGGCCCAAGTCCAACTGACCTACTTCAGCTAGGCCCCACCTCCTAAAAGTTCCACAACTTGACAAAGTGGTGGCACTGGCTAGGGACTAACTGTAAATATATAAGCCTGTGGGGGACATTTCACAATCACATTGTAGCACCCTGTGATCTTGCGTTTGTTCCTTAGCCATGCCAGAGGCCACCCTGACCTTTACATATGTTGATGGTTGCACTTCTAAGTCTCACTGATTCCCATATAAAACATTTTGTTTGGAGAGTCAGCTTTGCCAAAGCGTTGGTATGTTTGTTATACAACACCAACTAACCTGCATCCCTGCCGGGCTGCTAGGCTAGGAAGTAGACATTGTGAGAGCATGGGACCACAGAGCTCAGAGTGAAGTGGGCAGCCTCACCTACTCTCCTCCCCACAGACCACCAGGCTCCTTCTACCAGGAGCATCCTACTCCTGCCTTCCAGGGCAGACTCAGAAGAGAGCTCCTTGGCCATCAACCACAGGCCTCACCTTTGCCTAATACAAGTCCCTTAGGTGAGACAGAGTCTAGAACATGGACCTATTGGCTGATCAAAGCGAGCATGTGATGATAGTGATTGACAGACCATGAGTGTGGCCTTGAAATTCAAGACTAGGTAGGCACAATGAGGATATGGAAAACAAGTCCCTTAGATGTCTACCTTTTGACCAGATCTCAGCATCTCTTCACGTGTTACATAGTGATACCTTTGTAACAGTTTATTCCAGGTTGTGAGCGCATTCTTAACCGGCAACTGAGCCTTAAAGAAAATGCCTAAGATGTCGAGGTCAGTCAGTTAGGGGACAACAAAAACGGAATCCAGCTCTATCCTTTCCAGCAAGGACATAGTGCCACTGGAAAATAAGGAGCTAAAGCAGAAGTTCTAAGTGATGGATGTATTTAAATAATTGTAAAGAGCAAATCTATTGTGAATTACAGTCAAAATGCCCATTCCAGCCTGTGGTAAAAACATGTAAACCTTATGTAGGCCTTAGCTGGGGGGTGATCAAGTAAATCCTGTACTGCAATGATCTAGTCCCACCCCCTCCCAGGATATCCTGAAGGCTTTATGTGACCTGAAAGCAGAGGGTGCCAACAAGGCCACAGGGAAAGCAGCTTCATAGTGTCACCTGGGTGGAACAACTGGAACCAAGGGAAGGAGGAAGTTGCTGGAGAGCCACTCATCCGAACAGAGACAGCACCAAAGGGTCAAGGAAGGGGAAGCCCTACATGGGGAATCAGGGCTACCAAGCAGTGGTGCTGACACTGGAGCCTGGAGACATGCTGGCCATCCACTGGAGCCCTGGATACAGGGGCTACCTATGCAATAAGCTAAATGTATGTTTCATGTAATTTAAAAATCATTTCAGACAGCTTTAGGACATAGCAGCCTAAGTCACTTACCCCTTCTCCCTGTCTTGTTAGTACAAACGAGAACATGAGGATACCCCTGCACATTTAACACCCATCTCCCTCTGACACAGCCAATGCTGAGTACTGCTGAGTCATGGACAACTAGGACAGCTCCATCTTCAAGTGTTAATTCACATCCAGGCAATCTGCTCTCTGTTCTGACTTTACTGGGCAGTCAAAATGAAATAAAGGGCAAAAAATGATACTTGTTTTCCATGTGGCAGCAAGTGATTTGTAGCAATAACAACCCCCCCCCCAAAAGAAGCATGGAGTTCACAGAATGCTAGCTGTAAACACTGCTCATTATTAACACAATAGCTGGTGATACAAGGTGAAAGACTGTCTTCTAGAATAATGGTAAGGACAAAAAAGGTCAATTGAAACAATATTACCAGCTGCCAATTTGTAGGGAGCTGAAATTATTGACTCCTTTCCATTATCTTCAGATGGCTACAAACACTCGCCCTGACCAGCAAAGAGTCTTCACAACAGTGAGAAGGAAAGGCCAGGAGCTGATCAAGAACCCCCCAGGCACGTCACAGAGTCCTAGATATTCGTAAAGCTGCCCAATAGTCATCATCATTCCAAGCAGCAAACACCTGAGAAGTTCACCAAGAAAACAGCCCGTTCCGCAACATTCAGATTTATCCATAATTGATGACTACTTTACAATTCAATTTTAGCCACTGCTCAATCCATATTCCACTCCTGATTCTTAAATGTCTTCCCATTCAATGGACTTAGCTCCCATGCACAATGTCCTAGGTTTAGTCTACCCACTGCATCCATATTCCAGTCCATACCAGGCATGATGATGCATGTCTGCAACTGTAATACTCTGCGGGAAGTGGAAAGACCGGGATCAGAGGTTCAAAGTCACCCTTGGCTACAAAGACAGATCAAAACTAACCTGGAATACTTGAGACGCTGTCTTTGACAAAAAAAATCCCCCATTTAAAACAGGAACCCTATAAATAACAATATAAATTGTCTTTAGAAGATAATTTGACAGTAGAAAAGTTGTCTTTCAAAATAAAGACATTAGGGGTCTGGAGAGATGGCTCAGTGGTTAAGAGTGCTGACTGCTCTTCCAGAGGTCCAGAGTTCAACTCTCAGCAACCACATGGTGGCTCACAACCATCTGTACTGATCTGACACCTTCTTCTGATGTGTCTGAAGATGGAGTACTTGACCAGCAAGCAGCCTATGGGTTCCACACTCTACACTAAACACACAAACATGAGTGACAGTCCTGAAAAAGGAAGAATTCACAAACTCAGGGAGTAACACACCTAAAAACTGTTTCAAAAAGTTAAATCCGCCAAACAGCAAATTATTAAAATAATAAGCCGTGGTAAAAGGGGCAATGGTTAGCAGCACATTAATTAGAGCCACAGAATCAAGAAGACATTAAACTCTAACAGCATTAATTTAAAAAAAAAAAAAAGGAGAAAACAGGGCGGGGATGCTATCTCATAGTACTCGGGCTATCCTGCCTCCCACCAGCTAAGTGGCTTCCTTTCTGAACCCAGGAGAAGGCAGTCTAATAATAAAAAATTGCTTCATAAGGCAAGGATTAATACTTGAGATTGACCTATGATCTTTACATAAAAGCTGTGGCACATGCATGCCTGCATTCACACATGAACACACACATGATTATGAACTTGTATATTTTACACACACACACACACAAGCACAGAGAGAGAGAGAGAGAGAGAGAGACCCCTAACTAATACAAACTGCCCAGGAACTAGCTTAAAAATATAAATTTCCTCTTGCTCTTTCTTGGTAAGTAGAGAGGGAAAGTTGGGGGTAAAAGATGTTTATTTTCTAAAATATTTGATAAAATAAAGGATATTGTCTTTCTTATTAATCTGCAAAAAAAATTGCTTCATAGAATATCAGCCATCCTTTCCCCTTTGTTAAATAAAAAAAAAAGTTTCATTTTAGAATACAGACTTTCACAGCTTTACAGGGCTATTTCTCTGTTCATCTCTCCATACTGTAGAGAAAAGATAAATATTCACCATGAGGATTTTCTAGCTTAGATTTGGGGTAATAGTTGACTTTCTCCTTTAAACTTTTTCTTCTGATTGATCTTTCAAACTTAAGAACATACCACAGAAGTAAAACTAAAACAGAAATCATTTTCTGGAGTTGTGTGGCCTTCTTCTCCAAAAACCCTTGCCTCTCTCTCTCTCTCTTGCTTCACCCTCCACTTACCAGCCTCAGGTTCTCAGCCGCCCCGACAGTCTCTGCACTTGCTCACCCTCTGACTATGTCTCCACTTGCTCACCCTCTGACTACATCTCGGTTCTTAGAGAAGAGTTACAGGTCACGTGACAGGAGAGAGGCTGCCTAGTATCACTTCTGGGCCTGAGAAACCTCAGATAAGTATTGATAAGAAGCAGAGTGGGGGTTGACTCTTCCGACTGAAAGTATGAACCCCACCTGCCTGCCCTGGGAATCCCGACCACAAAGCTGTCACATCACAGTGGTGACACACACCCCACCAGCTAGTAGATTTACTGGAAATGACGAAGCCAGTCAACCGAGATGCCTGGTTGTTGTCACTTCCATTTCCTCCTCTTTCTTACCCCTTCCCACTTCCTCCTCCTAACTTTTTTTCTATTGTATTAGTCAGGACTCTCACAAGTCACAGAACTTACGGAATGTATGCGTGAAATTTACATATATGTAAATATGCATATATATAAACCCCATATGCATACATGTATGGGTAATTTATTGGATTGACTTACAGGCTACAGTCCAACTAATACAACAATGGCTAGCTGTGGGTATAAAGTTTAGGAATCTAGTAATTGCTCAGTCCCACAAGGTTGAAGATCTCAGCTGGTCTCCTGTATTCAGCTGGAATCCTGAAGTGGGCACCGATGTCAGTGAAGGAATGGATGTGCTAGAAAGACGAGGGCAAGCGGGCAAAGAGCAAAACCTTCCATGTCCTTATATAGGCTTCTAGCAGAAGGTGTGACCCAGACTAAAGGTGTCTTCCTAACTCAAGATCCAGATTAAATGTGTGTCATCCAGCCTTAAGAACTGGATCAAAAGCCTGTTGTCTTCCTGCCTCAAGATCTCTGGATCACAGGTATGCCCTGCATTTCTGGATTGTAGTTCATTTCAGATATATTCAGGTTGACAACCAAGCCTTTGTATGTCTTAGGGTTTCTACTGCTGTGAAGAGATACTATGACTACAACAACTCTTATAGAGGAACACATTTAATTGAGGTTTATAGTTTCAGAGGTTCAGTCTATTATCATCATGCCAAGGATCATGGCAGCATGCAGGCAGGCATGGTGCTGGAGATGAAGCTGAGAGTTCTATATCTTGATCTTCAGGCAGCAGAAGGAGACTGTGTGCCACACTAGGCCTAGCTTGAGCATATGCAACCTCAAAGCCTGCCTCCACAGTGACACATTTCATCCAACAAGGCCACACCTATTCTCCAACAAGGCCATACCTAATAGTGCCATTTCCTATGGGCCAAGCAGTTGCACACATGAATCTACTGGGACCATTCCTATTCAAACCACCATATCTAGTTAAGCAAATAACTTCTATTAGAAGCTGGAAGTGTGTGGGTGTGGGTAAAGTGGAGGAAAGAAGAGGGCTTCTCAAGTTTAGAATAGTCTGTGTGCCCCTACACTTGAACTAGACATGTTTTTTCTCTTTGGTAGGACTTCAGGATGCATCCAGTCACACCAAGTTTCTCTGCAGCCCACACCATGTGTTGCCTATGTTATTCTATTCCATAGAAGAAGGCATCAGTTTGCTTTTCATGGGTCCAACTCTACCCCCAGTTGCTCTGTCCCCTGTAGTCATCAGGAGTATTGGGACAAATGTTGCAGAAACCTACCTTTCAAATCATCACACTGACAATTGTCAGACACCAAACAAAACAGGCTTTCCAAGTAACATCTCAAAACCAACAGCAAACCTAGGTGTCCTGGTATCCTGGCACATGTCCATAATCCCAGCACACAGGAGGAGGAAACAGGAGGATTGCTGTGAGTGCATGGCCATTCTAGGCTATATAGGGAACACCAGACTCTAAGTAACAAAGTGATACCATGTCTCAAAATAAACAAACAAACAAACAAACAAAAAACAAGCAAAAAAACCCAAAACCCTCCAAAACAAAATTAAAATAAAATCAAGTATTCATAGCCTATAAATTAGAGTATTTTACAAGTGCTGTGCACCTATACATAGAGTTAGATCAGTTTGGTTGCAAATCCTAATTTAAGTTCTTAGTGAGACAGTAGATACAGCTTCAATAAAATGTATTATCACAAATAACCCAGTCTAAAAACAAGAGCAGAGAAATCAAGAACCTTGACTGTTTACTCAAAAGTAAAGTTCTCACTCTGCATTGTGATTATTTAAACGGCTAACTCCCAAGACTGACGGGCTTTGGGCAAGGAGGATATCCTGGTAATTACCAGTACTGAAGGGCTTTGGGTTGAGTCAGTAATCAAGACCCTAGTGGCACCCTTTGGGGCTATGTGTCTACCTACCTTCTTGAAAATACTGTGTAACCCATCTTGGCACACTAAAGACTCTCAGAAACCTACAGGAGAAACTGCAATTACAATAACCACAAAACCCAAACTGCTACCCAGGATGAACTCATTTCTGAGCTACTTGATAACACAATCCACGCTTTGAGGCAGCACCCGTTTCTCAACATGCCTTCAGCCTGACAGCTCTGTCTAGCTTTCAAATGCAATTATCCTGAGTCCAAAAAAACAACTCGGTCTCTTTAGATAGGTGGTTTACCCAGGAGGGTTGTAATGGCTCAGTGAGCACAGGCACCATTCTTTGGTCATGAGTCAGGCTCACCTCAGCCAGTAAAAACTCTGGGGTGATCTTTGTTCATTCTTTCATGTCTAGACTTTGGTATGGAGAATCAAGGAAACCCATGATTGTTGCATAAAGTCCACAGCTGTATTTGGAGATGGGGACATGCGTCCCTGTGGCCCCATCCTCCTTGAGCATCCTATCCTCTCTCACATTTTTGTCCCTCTCCAACTTCCCTACTTCCCCTTTCCCCTTGTGTTTTAAAGCTTATTACTGAGAACCAATCCTTTCTAGTTGTCTCAAATTGGCTTAAAAAGGAAGACTCTGGATGTCTTAAATATGTCATTTGTAGAGAGTTATGCTGCTTAAGAAAGCTAAACATGTACGTCATATGGAAAATTATCCCACCAAATCTTGTGGGAAAGATCCTTGTACTTGAATATTCATACAAATGATAGAGGGGTCACTTAGAACACGTGCAAGCATGCAGCACTGTATTTCTACAAGCGGATAAGATAGTACGATCAACAGCTGGGTTTCACTTAACAAACTGTTTACTGAATGAGCGCTTGCTATAGGTCAAGCTTGCTGTGATAATTAATCAATCCTGATCCTCAGCTCAGCAGGATTTAAGGCCACTTCAGAGACACGCCCCTGGGCATGCCAACCTGGGTGTTTCCAGAGAGATTTAACTGAGCTTGGAAGACCTACCCTTGTGGGTGGGTAGCACCATTCTTCATCCCAGACTTAACAAAAGGGAAACGTAAGTGGAGTGCTATCACGTATCTCTCTGCCTCCTGACTGAAGATTTGATGACTGACATGAGCTGCCTCATGTTCCTGCCATCATTCCTCCTCTGCCACAATGGACTGTCCCCTCAAAACATGAACCCAAATAAAACCACCTTTCTTTAGGTGACCCTTGTCAGGCATTTCATGACAGGAATGAGAGAAGTAACTTACACATTCAGTTCCAGACAAATTGATTCTACATCCCAGGATATGTTCAAGATTCCCCCAAGACAGAGTCATACAATGACCTTGGAGAAGGCAGCTTCTCCATGGAAAAAGACTGGAGAACGGGAGAGGCACCTGATGAATGTTTTGTGCCTGGCATGTCTGGGTACCATGCTAGGTGCTCTCATATCATCTTTAGTTGCCAGGATATCCTTTGATTTGCACTTTCACTTTAAGGTTAAGGACTCAATGGTCAAACTTTTATAATATATCCAACTCCGTCTAAATCCATACTATTTACAGAATAATGAGGTCTGACCAAAAAGTGAATTCAGGATCACTTCAAAGTAACGTTTCCAATATGACTCACAGCGACACAAGAAAGCCTCAAAGCATGTGGTGTGGAAGAGCAGGCATCAATCACATCAAAAAGTAATCTTTCCCAAATGGAAAGGACTTACAATTCTGATTTTGAAGTCACTACAAAGCTGCAGGAAGCAGCACTGTGTATTGATGTAAGACTGCATAGATAGATCAGCAAGACTGACAGGCCATCATGTTTATGGTCCAGCTATTTCTTTATTATGAAGAACAGAGGTGTGTTATTATGTATAGCTGAGGAAGTACAAGGCAGAGGCTCACATCTGACGGTGGCTTTTTTGATGGCCTAGAGGAACATATGGCAAGAGAAGAGAGAGTACATGTGCATATCCAGTGATAATTTTTGTCAAAAAAAATATACCAAGACAATTCAACAAGTGATAGCTGGATGATGTGAAATCTACAGGCATAAGGATAAACTCAAATTAAATTAAATTATTTAATTCATTTAAATAAATTAAAATTTTATATAATATCATATGAAAAATTAATTCAAAATGGACCAAAGACTTAAAACCAAGAGCTGGAAGTGTAAGACACTTCCTGACCTTGAATGATGTCTTCGTCATTATTGCTGTGAAGAGACACTGTGGCCAAAGCAGCTCTTATGAAAGAAAGCACTTAACTGGGAGCTTGTTACAGGTTTGGTTTATTATCATCATGATGGGGAGCATGGTGGCATTCAGGCAGGCTCTGGAGCACTAGCTGAGGTTTACATTATGATTGATAAACGGGGCGACTCTAAGCTTGGCATGAGCTTTTGAAACCTCAAAGCCCAATGACACGATTTCTCTAACAAGGTCACACCTAATTCTTTTAATATTTTCCAATAGTGCCATTCCCTAATGACTAAGCATCTAAATATATGAACCTATGGGGGCCATTCTTATTCAAACCACCACAGCTGAGGTGTGGTCTTCTTCCATAGGACACCTGAGGATGAGCAACAGATAGAGAGAGAAGAAATTAGATTTCATCAAAATTAAAGATGCCAATTTTTCAAAGGATAACATCAAACGATGAATCTAAACCCAAGAATGAGGAAACTGTAGCTCATGTGCTTGATAAAGTTCTGGTTTCCAGAATATATTAATACAAACCATGTTTACAACTCAGCAGTATTAGGGCAACTTTTAAAAACTAAGATAACTACAGAAGACACAAAAACGGCTGCTAGACACACAAAGTTCAGTATTATTGTCATAAGGAATATAACTTAAAACCATCAAGACATAGTCTCTTATATCTTAATATATAACCACCCTGTAAAGGCGCTATAACTTATATTTTTTGGAATTGAACAGAAATAAGTGTTATGGAGGATTTGGAAAAATGGGAACTTTTCTGACATTCTCATAGAATTGCATTCTTTGGATAGCAATCTGACAGTCCATCAAACTATTGAAGATGGAGTGACAAACGACCCTGCAATGCTGCTCCTAGACCCATCCTCAATCACATGGAAGCATGCCCACTTATCCAAGAGTATTCACGGCAATATAATTCACAATAGCCCCAAAGTAGAAAGTATATGTTGTTAACATCCCTTGGGAGCTTCAAGAAAGTCTTTTAAAATCCTACCAATATTATTTTGAAAGAGCATGCTTAACTGAAAAACAGAGTAAACGTAAAATCAATGCAGAAGAAGCCTATGACCTCACATCAGTCCATACAAAGCCCAATAAATCTCTACTATCTGGGAGTCTGTGGGAAGCAAGGACCATACAGCAACAGTAAGAGGTGAAATCAGCTCCAACACACGAGAATGCCCATACAAGTCACTAGGCAACAGTCATCCTGAGACCAGAGAAGCAGCTGGATAGTCACACAGAGAAGCTTGGGGTTTCCATTGGGGTTTCCGTGATGTCAGACTTTCTTCTGTCTTGGGGGTTGGAGGGGGGCACCTGCTTAGATCTCTGCAGGCCTATTTGCATGCCATCGGGGCCCAATTAAAACCCTTACAGAATGACTAAGGGCCCAGATCCAGATCAGAAGGAAGAGATGTTAAAATGTGTTAAAATGATCTTCCCACTCTGCAAACAACTGGCTCATCTCTGATCAGTGCATTTGCTTCACCTTTAGCAGTGATGTTATCCAACATTTAAGGAAGGGGTGAGGGGAGTAAATTCTCAGAAATACCAACACCTAAGTTAAAAGAGGCACACACATTTACACAGATTCGCACAGACCAACCCTTTACTAGTCAGTAAACACACAACTTAATGAGCTCTGAAGTCCCATCATCTTCCGTCCAAAGCCCAAGACAAACAGAGCAAGTGCATATAATTCCGACTTTTGAGAATCAATTGTTTGAAACCACCATTTATTTATAACCCAGTTTCCCACAGATGTCCACTGGTTTGCAGTCATGGGCCCAGGCCAAGGCAGACCTGAGCAGCTGTTGAAATGTGCTTCAAACAGTGAGGCACATTTTCTAGAGGAAAAAAAACACCTTCAGATTCAACTCCACACATTCTGGCCACAGCTTAAGGAGACAGAAAGACCTCACACCCTCTCTGGTCCCAGGAACCCCAGGCTGGAGGGAAAAGTGTGGGGCACACTGCATGCTAAAGTTACAAGAAAACCTCCCCAAGGGACCTTTGTCTGCAGGGTACTACCCTTGTACTACCACCACATAGGTCTAAGGTCAGCCTGTTTGGAAATGAAAAGAAACATGAATTAACATTATGGTATTTTAAACTACAACATTTACACAGAAGGTCAAACTGCTAGATTTCTCAAACTCACGATGTGGTGTTCGTTTGGCACTTTGTCAGCAGCGTCTAGACCTGAGTGTCTTAGTTAACTCTTCTCATTCCTGTGACAAAATGCCTAACAATGGTTAACTCCAAGAAAGAAGAAGGGCACGCAGGAGAGAGGGATATTAGCAGAGATAATATCCTAGGGATAATTCCTTTTTTAGGAAGAAATCCTTTTTTAATCTGCTACAAATTGGAGCCACCCACAATGGGAAGGGTGGGGCTTTCTGAATCAATGAAGGCAACCAGGTGAGGTTCCCTAGTCAGTGGTTCTACTTTGTGGCAAACTGACATTAAAACCAACCAAAACTGATGATAAAACAATACCTGTACACACTCTACTATATGTTATGAGAAGTTCCACAGACACAACTAAGTACCCCTGTGATAAGACAGCCCACGGTGTGCTACTCAGTAGATTTCAAACTTGTTCCAAAGTGAGGCTTGCCCTGGCCAGCAATGTGACCTTAAAGCTTATCTGCCTCCTGGGGCCCTGATTTTCTCAACCAGAGATCAATTCCCTAAGCAAGGAATCACATCCCTAAGTAACCAGGCGGGAACATAACATTTTTCAGGGGACACTGAACTTTGGAGTTTGTTTCTATAAACATGTAGGAATTAAAATGCATCCTCTCTAACATCAAGTGAAGGTTGGGGAGTGCCTGGCAGCCTCTCCCCCATCTCCTATTCGCTCATATCCAGTGAGCCACCAGCTCTGCCCCGGCCTCAGTCTGGCATGCTCTCAGTGGAGCACCTGCTTCTGACTCACAGCCTCGCTGCCAACCCTAATATTTGTTCCAAATTCCCCAGCCTGGCTTCAGTTTCCAGGTCAAGGATTTTCTATTCACCCCTTGCTTCTCTGCCACCCTTGAAGCAAAAGGAATAATAGATCACCCACCCAAGGAGAACCGCAGGGCCATGTGGAGTCTAAAACCAAACTTTACCCTAGGCTAATGCCAAAGGAGAAAAACAGGGAGGAGACCCTGAAGTGGAACCCCACCCCCACCCCGCCGCCTCATGTGGAGCATGGGAGATGAGAAGGACTAAGCAAATCATCCTCACCTAGAAACAAGAGGCATCCCATTCACCGTAGAGGTGACTGATGATCCAGGTGTCCCTGAGCTCTCCTGGCAAGGCAGGGAGCAAAGCTGCCCCAGTCCATGGTGCCCAGGACAGACTTCTCCCTGAGTCCCTAACCTCTCCCCTACCTAACCTCTCCCACTCTCTCCACAGCTCTACTGCTAGCCTCTCCCCTACCTAACCTCTCCCACTCTCTCCACAGCTCTACTGTCTAGGTGGCCGCAGGACACAGGCAGCCCCTGAGGTGACTAGATCTTCTTTCTCAGATTCTGAGAGCTGGACATGGGGACCTAGTCAGGCTCTGATGATTGCTGGATCTAGATAACAGTTGGAACCTGCAGGGTAGTTATTACAACTCAAGTGTGGAGAAAGTAGGGAAGGGACAGTGGCAGAGAGGGAAGCACACTTAGAGGGACAGGATGAAAAGAAGAGAGATGAGCCACCCAATGAACCAGTCAGACAGGTAGAGTGACATGTTAGTGTGTATGTGTGTGTGTGTGTGTGTGTGTGTGTGTGTGTGTGTGCGAGAGAGAGAGAGAGAGAGAGAGAGAGAGATAGAGAGAGAGAGAGAGATAGAGAGAGGGAGAGAGAGAGATGGAGAGAGAGAGAGAGAAAGACCCAAGGGTGGATGAGTGGTTTGGTGGGAGCAGGAAAAGTTGCTACTCTTTCTGTCTCCAGGGGGTCACAACACACACAAACACACACACACACACACACACACACACACACACACACACACTCACACTGCTTGTCTGGGGAACTGAGCTGCCACTGAATAATTCCAGTAAGAACCCTCCCATATCTGATCCCCTTTCAGTTACTACTTAGAAAAACAGTTTTAAATGGCAGTGCCCAGAGAAGAGAAGGATGGGAGCAGACAGATTGACAAAATATCTGGGAAACTTGCTGGGCCATCAATAGCAAGAGTTTATAAACATGGTCTTACCTTTGGCTACATATTTGTAATAAAAGAAAAGAAAGAGTGTAGATACAATCCCATGAGCAGAGGCAGCAGCAAGTTAAACAAAGACCAGACTACATTAATTCATCTAGCAAATAATGAAGCCTCTAAAATAAATGTTTGTGGCTGAGAACAGGACATTAACAATATAAAACTGCCTCCCACCCTGTTTTTCCCATTTCCTCTTCACAGCACCTCAACTGCATGGGACTATGAAAAACACATGTGCTGCTTAGGTTTTTTTGTCAACTCAACACAAACTCTGGGAAGAGAAAATTTCGACTGAGAAAATGTCTCCATCAGACTTGCCTGTAGGCAAATCTATGAAGCATTTTTTTAACATTAATGATTGATGTGCAAGCACCCAGGCCATTGTAGGTGGTGCCTCACCAGGACAAGTGATCCTGGGGGGTATAAACAAGCAAGATGTGCAAGCCATGGGGGGCAAGCCATGAGGAGCGAGCCAATGAGCAGTCTCTGCTTTGGGCACTGCCTCTGCTTCCCTTGATCTACAAGAGTAAGCTAAATAACACTGCCCCGCCCCAAGGTGCATTTGATGATGGTGTTTTATCACAGTAGCAGAAAGCAATTTAGGACAACACAGGCTAGGAAAAACGGACATAAGAAAATATCCAAAGACATGGAAAGAATCTACACCTCATTTCTCCCCTTTCTTATTGTCTGGATTTTCAATATTCAATTTTCAATAACAGCTTATTCAATATTCTATGTCCAAATATGTAAAAATAAAATGGAGAACTGTGAAAATGTATCCCTTACATGCTTTCTATGGGGGGAAGGGGTGCTGGCGTGTGAACCCAGGGTCTCAGGCACGCCAAACACACATGCTACCACTGAGTAACGCTTGGGTCTCATGTAGCCCAGGCTGGCCTTTGAGTTCAAGGTCAAAGATGACCTTGAACTAGTGATCCTCTTGCCTCTACCTCTCAAGGGCTGGGATTGCATCATGAACTCTTGATTCCCATATGATTTTCTATTTGTGGTTATGAAGTTGGGATTTTCCTAGCTCAGTGGCACCAGGATGGGTTTCTAAGCAGAACTACTGAACTCTGGAAATGGCAGTCACTCAGTGGTCCTTCTTCTCCACTTTGTCATGGGGGCAATATTTGTTAAACATTTCTTCCATGCCTGCCCCTATACTCTCTGCTGGTGGGGAGCTAGTTCCATTTTTAAATGTTTTGTTAATGTCAATTCTCTTCAACCTAATCAGCTCTCCTGAGGCCCAAAGGAGCCACTGGCAACCTGACTGTGGCCAGGAGGCCCTGAGATGGCACACGCTCCCACCCTCTAGAGCTCTGGAGGCCTGGAACTGCTGACACTCCTGTCCTGGAATGAGTGTGCCCTGCTTGCTTTTCTCATCCCACTATAAGCACCCTCTTCTGTTTCTGTGTGTGGCACATGGGCAGGCACGGTCACACTCACACACACACACACACACACACACACACACACACACACACACACACACACACACACACACACACACACACACACACACACACACACACACGAGGGGTTTGGAATTTATTTTTAAATCCCTTTGCATGCACACAGTGTTGGAGTAGAGGAACCACTACTGAGACAGAAATCCTTCTGGTATGGTCTTCACTGAGCCACAGTAAGCTACTCCTCTCTATGAGCCCTTTGACACATCCCAGGAGCCCGTGCAGCGCAGACCAGCAAGCTTTGAGCTGACATGGATATGAACACCTGACTTGGTTACTTATTGTCCAATCCTTGGAGCACTGAGGATCATGTCTCCTTGCTATAATGCACACTGGTATTTTTTTCTTGAACAGAAGAATCACCCCCAACTCCAGCATAAACACCCCAATACTGAATGAAGCACCTTGCTGTCCCTCTCATTCAATGGCAAAGTCACCTTCCTTTCAATGGCCAGTAGGCAGGCCTGGCAGGTTACAAGCAAGCACAAACAAGGCCAGCTTTCCTTCCACACTAAACCAAGGAGAAAATCCATCTGCCAGGAACAGCCTCAGCTTCTAGGGGCTTAAAATGCAGCTGGCATTTGCTGCTCTGCCTGGCACACTTCATTGCCCGTTTCTTTTTCTAGCTGTAGCAAACAGAGTCATGGGTCTGTATTAGCGATGAAAACAGGAAGTGAGATGGGTTTTCCAAACAGTGTGACAGAGAAGGCTTTCTTCTTCATGCTTTAATGCTGGTGGAGTCAAGAGAGCGGCTAGCTTCCCATACTTCCATGGCCTCTGCTTTACCCATTTTCAAACATGGAAAAGGATGATGTGAACAGATACTTTGGTTCTCACAACTTCTGAGGCAAGATGGTTTACCTGAGGCTCATTGCTTTACTCAGATGGTCCTTGAAAAACTAAAGGAGCCCTTGTTGCCTTCTGCAGAGGTGTCATGGAGACAGCCAAAACCTGCTAGTGGGTGGGCTCCTAGAACACACTATGTTGCAGTAACTGGAACCAATTATCTTGTGTGTATACACTTGTGTGTACAGGTATGTATTACCTATAGAAGCCAGAAGAGAACATTAGGACCACTCCACTATTGATCCCTGTTTATTCCCTTGTTATTAGGTTTTTTTCTTTTTCACTGAAACTTACCCTTCCCTGGCCCACACCCCCCAATACTAAGGTTACAGACATGTGTAAGACTGAGCCTGACCTTTTATGTGGACGCTGGGGATTCAAATTCAGGCCAGCATGCTTATATGGCAAGTGCTCGTAGACTTAGAGCCATCTAACAACGGCCTTCTTGGTTTTCAGAATGGACGCAGCCTACAGTGAGCTCTTCACAGCCACAGGGCGGTGTTGATAAGGTAGACATCACTTCATACCAAGCACTGTGGAAAAGGGCATGACCTTTGCTTTCTCTTAATTAAGGATTAAAAAAAGATTTGAGTAGATATGGGCACTGATGATTATTCACTTAGTTTTTCCACAGTGAGTCTCGGGTACAAGAAGCACAGAACAGGGGAGCACTCTTGTGACTGGAGGTTGGGTGGGAACACAATGCCCCATTCTCTCCACCTTGGCCCCACCTTTGGGGACTCACATACCGTCAGCTTGAGTCCTAGACATTTCAGAGACAGCTCTGAAGCAAGGAGCTGGCAGGGGAGCTGGCAGAAGGCAGACATATATTTTATATGCACTTTAGAGGTTTCTGAATAGCAGTTTCCTAAGCTCCAGGCTTACAGGATTTACATTTTATGACTCAGAACACTCACTGTGATCGCCAACCTTCTTATTTTTAGACTTTTTAGGCAGAGAATATGACAATAAATTCTACCTACTCTTTCTACAAACCCTCTCTACTTCCTCCAGGGAACAAAAAAAGCACTTGGCATTTTCTGGGTGTTATTTTATTTGCATATACAGGTATGTAGTAAAAAAAAATTGGTAAGTAAAGAATTAATAACTGGATCTCAAAGTGATTCCTACAATTGCTGCATAAGTTGGCAAAATATCCTAGGGGTACAGAAATAACTTATGTGCATGGGTGGACTTTTCAGTGTCTTCACAGCATGTTGGCTCCCAGTTCTGTCTGTCTGCCTCAGACGAGTGGCAAGGGACAATGACAGAAGGACCACAGTGTGACAACAAAGGAGACCAGAGATGAGTCAATGAAATCACAAAAGTGATTTATGCTTTAGACCAATAACGCTTTGCTCTCCAGAGCCTTACCTGCCCTCTGTTCTTTTTAAACTAACTTTTATTAAGGTATAATCTATATACTAAAATGCACTCCTTTTAAGTGTCAGTTTGATGAGTTTGTAACAAATATATCCACCTACATAACTACCACTTCAGTCAAAGAGGGAACATGTCTCATTCAAAACCTCCCTCACAGTCCGTGATGAGCCCGCAGCTCCACACCCGAGTCCCCTCTTACTACTATTATGTGACTGGTCCTAGGACTCCTTAGCCCTGGGATAGAACAATGTATAAAGCTTGGGTCCAGCTTGCAGTGTCAGTTGGATTCCCTATGCTAGCGGTTCCTTATTTCCACGGCTCAGCGTATACCAGTGCAATCTATCTGATCCGGACTGATGAACAAACAAATGAAGGCTGGATTATCAACATTAACCTGTTACGAACATTTGCATAAAGGTCCCTCTCTGGGGCAAATGTGTAGGCCACTGGGTATGTTTAACTTTACAGACTGCAACGTGCTTTCCAAAGTGGCTGCTCGTCTTTATACTCTCATGACTGAGGACAATGCTTGGGATGACTGGCTTCAGTCAGTCATGTGGATGAATATGTAAGAGAACTTCCCTGAGTTTAATTTATGATATTCAAAAGTTTAAAGCATCAACTATGCTTTATTCATCCTCATGAAGAAATCCAAATCCTTAAGGAACGGGGAAAATTAGGTATAATGAACAGGGCTAGGGGCTTGAATGTCATGACCAACTTTCTTACTAAAGATCTCTCGGGTGTCAGAAAAACGAACTGTCTCATCTCATTTATTTCTCCTATTAGTGATAAACAATTAAGTAAAGAGGCATCTAGACGGCTCAGTTGGGGGAGAGGGCCTGCTACCAAGCCTGATGACCTGAGTTAGGTTCTCCAAATCCCACATGATTGAATGAGGGAACTAAGTTGTCCCCTGATCTCCACATGCAAACCCTGCCACAAGCATGCTCCCCTCATCAATAAATAAATATAAAATAAATAGCTAAGTTAGACCAAATAATGCTGAGGTTCTTGTTATAAATCAGTTTGGCTGAGAGTGTCAGAGTCCTTTCATAGGCCAGCATTATTTTGCATGACTCCTGTGGTTTTCAGAGAGAGTTGCCATTCCTAGTCAATAAGCCAGGACTAACTCCCCCAATACATGTGCATGGACATCAAGACTCCATCAAGAAAAGCAGCTTCATTTGATCACCCTCTGCTTGGGTCTTCAAGAGGCATTGCTGATTCCTAACCATTAATGTCCTCTCTTTTGTGGTCATCTGAATTTAATTTCAAATTATACCTACTTCTAAACCATTCTCAGTCAGAATGCATAAGCACGCACGTCCAGCCATTCACATTTTCCTTCTGAAGCCTTAAACTGCACAGGATGACCCCGGTCTCAACCTCTGCTGCTGTGTTTCTCTGTAGGTGAGGTAACCCTACCAGCTCGCAGGGTAAGAACCCAAGCAAATGCCTGGAGTTAGGTCTGCCTCTTGGCTCCCTTAAGGAAAGGGGAGGTTAATGGAGCAGACAGCCGAGGAGGAGGGCAGGAGCATGCGTTCTTTACAAAGAATCGCGAGGAGTTGAAAGACTGGGTCAGAGGTGGCCAAAGGTAGGAACAGATGCACAGCAGAACACCAAAGGAAATAAGGGCACTTTTGGGTTTTTTTGTTTTGGTTTGGTTTGGTTTGGTTTGGTTTGGTTTTTAAATTGGAAAGAAGTACGTACTAAAGAAAAAAATTTCAACTAAGACATCTGGTGTTTGGGGATAGTGGAGAGAAAACCTTGACTTTTTTTTTATCTTCAATTCCTGTCTAAACACACAGGTCATACATTACCTATCCAAAATTCAGAATTCACTGAGCAAAGACTTCCCATATCTTGTTCTAGAGAGAGCTCACACTATGCCAGAGGAAACTGAATAAGACTTTTATCACTGATGGCAACGACATGGGCTTCGGTGGGAAGTACATTTCACATGAATGAGGAAACTCACCTTGCTGGCTAAAAGATTATGTTCTAAAAAGAAATATGCATATATTTTCAGGGACCTTTACCCAAGGAAAGATGGAAGATAATCTACCTGCTGCCAGCCATTGACCTTTCTCAGATCACTACTTCTTGAAGATCCAATGACAGTCAAGGTACATTCTCTCCAGAAAAGTAATCATTAAGTTAGGTCGGTTCCCTGAAGGTCTGGTGATGTCTCTAGGGTTTAAAGGACCCAGGTCTGTTTATTTACTCTGAAATGCCATCTCTCTGTGTTGCCCAGGTTAGCCTCGAATGCACAATCCTCCTGTTTCACTCTCCCTGTAGCTGACTACAGGCCTATGTCACTGCCAGTCTCCGGACCCTGGGTTTAAATGAAGGACCAGCTCATGAGCCAAATTTGCCAGTGAGATTTCACTGACAATATTTCAAACAAAAGCAACACCTGGAAACAAAAAACCAAACTTCCCTCTCGTCCAAATGCCAAATTCAAGTGTGGCTGGATATGGAGATGTCTTCTTTTTTTTTTTAGCTCCAAAAATTACTTAACATTCTCACAGGAAGTACGTGTTCAGAGACAGAAAAAAGAGCTGTGGGAAGACACCAACCCCAGAAGTCCATTCCCCTGCCATCTCCACGTGAGCTGGCTTGTCTGTAGTCACTGGGAATGCACAGTCAGAGCCTCATTTCTAGAACAAGCCTATTCTGAAGGGGTCATTCTCTGTGGGACACTAGGGAAACAAAGTGTCTGGCTAGAAAAGTGTACAAGAATAAACTGCAGCCGGGTGGTGCTGGCTCACGCCTTTAATCCCAGCACTTGGGAGGCAGAGACAGGCGGATTTCTGAGTTCGAGGCCAGCCTGGTCTACAGAGTGAGTTCCAGGACAGCCAGGGCTATCCAGAGAAACCCTGTCTCGAAAAACCAAAAAAAAAAAAAAAAAAAAAAAAAAAAAAAAAAAAAAAAAAAAAAAAGAATAAACTGCAAAGTGTGACTAAATTTGAAAAAAAAGTCAGAATAGAAAGAGACAAGAAGAATTTGAGAATTGTGGATTGTGAAGCAGGTTCCTATCTGTAGTCTACAGACTAGCACCAAATATGTCTGCGTCCAATTCCTAGACCCACAGATGTCTATCTTAAATGGCAAAAGGGACTTGGCAAGCATGGTGATGATAAAGCCCTGGCTGTGGGAAGACTTTTCCAGGTGATCTAGTTGGGCCCTGCCTAAGCAAGAGCGCCTTTCAATAAGGAAACAAGATGAGCATTAGCAACGTAATCACAGAAGCAGAGGAACAAAAGCTGGAGTGACATGAGACTATTAGCCAAGAATGGCAGCAGCTTCCCCTGCCAGATGGAGAGAACAGTGAGTGTGGCCCCTATCAGGACCTCTGAGAGACACTGTCTTGCTGGCCCCTGGTTGTCGGCATCTGACTTCCAGAACTGATCCATTAGAGCACCCGTAGGAAATGAATGTATTGCCTACCTTGTGTTAAAGGGAGTAGGTGAAGAAAAGTGTAAAACAACCTATAGAAAAGTAACTTGTGGTAAATAAAGAAAATATCTAAAATAAAAATAAAAAAAAAAAAAGAAAAGTAACTTGTGCTAAACAACAAATACTCCCATCGACCAGGTGGAGCGGCGCGCACCTACAACCCCACTGCCCTGGTGATGAGGTGGGTGGATTGCAAAGGCCAGCTTAGCCTATGTAGTAAAAACTTAGTTAAAAAAAAAAAAAATGAGCCTAAATAACTCAACCGTTGAGTCTGAGCCAGCAGCATGTGCAGAGCTACAAGGTTTAATGATGATAACTCTGGCAGTTAGAAAGTCTAGGTCTGATCCTCTTTCCTCCACATACAGTGATGTGCCACTAGGCAAGCATATTGGTCTCAGTGACTGATCCATATTCAGAGACGATGAACTCTAATGCCTCTGAACAATGCCAGCAGTCTAGGTCTAAGCCATGGTCGGTGGGTATCATCAACCAACTCCCGCGTGTCTTCTCAGGCTGGAATGCTACTGTGAGACTGGGTACACCGCCCCCACATCTGGTCTCTGTGCTTAATGAGACTTTTGTCATTGCCTCCATGATGGGACCTGAAGGCAGGCCACCTTCTCATCACTAATTCCTATACTATCTTTCCTGGCAAGACCACACTATGGGCCGTGGACCTGAGATAGGCTTGCACTCAAGAGTGAGCCAAAACCAAAACGTGAGAGGACCCCAAATATGGGAAGAAAAACTCAAGGAGAAAGGGGGTGCTGGCTTCTCAATGACTAGCTCCCCTGGTTTACATAAGGTAAAATCTTATCACCAATCTGATGGCAGTAGGAGCTGGGTAAGGGATCAATTAGGTTAGGAAGGCAAAGCTCTTAAGGATGAGATCAATACCTCCTGCTTGAAAGAAAAATGGGTCCCAAAGTGCCACCTGCCCCTTCCACCCGGCAGAGACACCCCCAAAAGGGATGACCCATGAATCAAGAAACAGCTCTCAGGAGACGCCACCCTGCCTATCACTTTGATCTTGGGCTTTCTAATCTTTGGAACAATAAGAAATACATTTCTGTTCTTTTTTCAGCTATGCAGTTGTTGGTATCTTGTTGTAACAACCCAACCTGACAAGTTGACAGAGTCAGGCACTTGAGACACCCCTTGTAAGAGTGGCATTTCTGACATTCTTTTTAAAACAAAAGAAACATTTCAAACTCGAAGTGGCCCCTGCAGACAGACAGCCTACTGTGGAGAGGTGAGATGCCCCGCCTGTAACTAGTCTGCTGCCTTCCCTTCACATTCAAATTCCACACGTGACCAACGGATCCTGCTGCAGCAACTCCAGGCTTCACGGTTCACGGGAGGAGAATGGACAAACCGCTGCCCAAAATAGTTTAATAAGGCCAGCAATGACTCACAGAGTGACAACGGGCCGAGCCAGCAGATGCCTGCACAGGGCAGCCCAGCCGTGAGGGAGGCTCAAGGCACAAAGTTAAAATTTGGAAACACAAGGACAGGAACATCCAGCTATAGTCCATGAGGACCACCAAAAACTCAGACAAAGTCAAACAAACCTTTCAGCTTCATAATTCACTAACACCATCTTGGTGTCAAAAACAACAGACCCATGAATGTCAAAAGCAACTACATACACCTACCCAGGAATGTCTTTCCTCCCGCTGGACTCTGAATAGGTCCCACGTTTACTCTATAATTATATGTGTATAACATTTTCCTTTGTATGTGAATAATTATGAAGAAGAAGAGAAGAACAAAACTCCCAGACATCAGCAAGGACAGTGGTAGGCACGGGTTAGTCTAATTCCCAGAGCAGATTCACCCACAGTGTGACTGCTTAGATCACTGATCATATTTCCCATTCTACTGCTATTCCAGAGAAAAACAAGTCACTTCATATCACTAGAAGTTTTTTAGAGCATAACACTGTAAGGTTTTTTTGTTTGTTTGTTTTAGAGAAAACAAAACAACAACAAACATCAACAACAACAAAAGCCCCGTGGGCCAGTGCGAAGGCTCATCAGGTAAAGATGCTTCCTACCAAGCCATGCAACCTGGATTTGATCCCTGGACTACACAAGGTGGAAGGAGAAGATTGAGTTCCACAAGTTGTCCTCTGACCATCATGTATGTGTTCCATGCATGGCACTTCCCTCCTCCCTCCCTTTCTCCCTCCCTCCCTCCCTTTCTCTCTTTCTCTCTCTCTCTCTCTCCCTCCCTCCCTCTCTCTCTCTCTCTCTCTCTCTCTCTCTCTCTCTCTCTCTCTCTCTCTCACACACACACACACACACATATGCGCGCGCGCGTACACACAGCTACAGAAGATCTTCATGGGTATTATGTATACAATAAACAGAAACCCTAAAACAATAAATTGTGGAATCGTTGGCATGATTCCAGCTTTATTTTCTATAAATAGTCCATGGATAAAATGGAGAAGACAAAGCTTGGAAAAAGAAAAGAACAGAATGTGATTGAGTTTTGCAGAACACACACGCACACACAAATGCACAGGCACACATACACACAGTTAGACCTAGTGTGTGATAGTTTTATAATGGAAACCTGTGAGAAAGTCATTTTCTCTGCTGCTGGAACCAAACGTAGGATCAGAAGCAATGGGACAGAAGGTCATCCCAGAGTGTTGTTTTGATATGAAAGTTGAATCTCACACTGCAGGGCAGACCTCATTTGAAAGACACCTGTACCAATCATCTTAGTAGATTTTTATTTTGAAAATCCCACAGATAAACACAGCATGCTCACCACTGATCCTCCTGGCAAGGGTAAGTCTCCTTTGCTGTGTGTCTGGAAAGCAGTCATCGTTTTGTTAAAAACCCTTTTGTGTGTCTCAGTCATAAGCTTTTATGACAATCAAATTCCTTGGATCAAAGACAGAATTTTCATTGAATAGAAGTGAAGTGAAGTACTTGTCAACAAAATAAAACACCTTCATCACCTGCTGGAGAAGAAGGCGCCTGCTGTGCCCAGACAGAAGGCAACTCTAAGGTAACATAGTATTTACTAAAATCACTCATGCCTCTTGGCTCCCAAACACCGCGGAGGAGACAAATACTCAATAGTCTCACTGGGGCCGAGCAGACTCAAAATTAAGTTGGAAATCACAAAGATCAATACCAGAGAAGCTTGGCTAACTGTTCAGAAGGCCTCAGTTTCTATATGGAGCCTGTACACTAAGTTTTCCAGACAGCTTCCATCTGAGTGGATGGTTCCTAGGTGTTTGTCATCCTTGAAATGCAGTGGAATGGAGTGTGGTATGAGTTGAACTAAGTTAGCTCTCATCTATTGTCTATTTCTTGCCTGTCATTCAACACTTAGACTTTTTTTTTTAAGATTTATTTTATTTATTTTATGGGTATGAGTACACTGTAGTTGTACAGATGGCCATGAGCTATCAAGTGTGTGGCTGCTGGGAATTGAACTCAGGACCTCTGTAGCTGTCTTCCGATGCACCAGAAGAGGGTGTCCATCTCAATATGGGTGGTTGTGAGCCACCATGTGGTTGCTGAGATCCAAACTTAGGACCTTCAGAAGAACAGTCAGTGCTCTTACCCGCTGAGCCATCTCGCCAGCCCAACACTTAGACTTTTTGAAACAACCAGATAGGAAATCCATTTTTAAAAAAAAACCACTTTTCTGACTTTATCTCTGTTGTACGGGTTCATTTCATTCCATGTAACACATGGTCTTCAAAATTGTCGGTAGCCATTCGAGGACGGTCACAAGGACTGTACAGTAATCTGTTCTCTCTTAAGACCTCTTTGAAAAATAGGGCCAGGGTTGCCCGTGGCTTTTAACAGTCGATGGTGCACTTACACCAGTCTGTATAATACCCACTAAACTACTAAAACAAGCACATGAGATTTTTTTATTTAAAATAATTAGATATTCATAACTATTAGGTCTCAAACCCAGAACAAATGCCTGAAGTGCCTCTTAACATATCAAAGCAGATTCTGCCAGCCTGGTTCTCCCAGCATCCCTCAGTCTCTACCTGTTAAAGGGTCCTCTTGGCTGGCACACCCCACCCCATACCCTGAACTCTCCAGCCCAGCTATTGGGCAGAACTTCCCTCCCCCAGCTCCTCTGGCCCCTATATAACTCAATCATTTTGGTTATGCTGGTCTCGTGGCCCGGGCCACCCTTCTTGGTCAGCAACAACTTCCCCTCTGGTCACGTGGCCTCACTTGTTTACTCCAGACTCTCCCAGATATCTCTGCCTCTGGATGCACTCTCCCTATCTATAATAAAATAAAATAAAATCTAGACAATTACGTTACCCTTCTGCCTGAGCTTGAAAAGAATGGCACCTATCGATTAACTTAATATAGAGGTTTGGTTATGTTGGAAAATGTGTTGGACTTCTTTCTCATGCAAGGCATCGCTGTATTTGGGGATGCCCTTGCCCCCTATAAACATTGACATTTGACTTTCCTCTGTAAATTTTATTTTACATTCTCTGATATTTATCTTGCAATGAACAAAAATAGCATCAGAAAAACAGAGTGGGAAAGACAGGAGAGAAAGAAAGGAAGGGAGGAGAGGGTGTGGTAGCTAGGCCTACATCCCTGCTCTGGGGCAAGCTTCAGCAGGAAGACCCCATGTTCAAAGCCTGCTTGGACTACAGAGGGATGTGGGGGCCTAGGCAATGGAGTAAGACGCTTTGCCAAAAGCTATACACTGTAAAGAAGGGACTAGGCTGTAGCTCAGCTGTGAGTACCTGCCTTGCTTGGACCCAGAACTGGGGTCAATCCACTGCATGGGGTCAGCACAGCCTCCTAAAAGCAATCCCTTATCATTCTGAGAGTCCTAATTCATTCTGAGAGTCCTCCTGGCAGAAGAGTCATCAGCATGATTATTTCCACTGTTCGCTAAGATACAACCAACCTCTGCCAGCTTTGTGATGAAGGGGTCCAAAGCTTGTTGTTTTCCTCAAAAATTAGTTTGAAAAGTCCTCCTCAACCTGATCCCAGACAGGGAGGGAAAACAGTTTGTTTAGGAATGGTCATTCCTCTCACAATCTGTAAGAAATAAAGACGGTCTCCAATGAGACCTTTAGTGCCCTCACCAGTGCACAATAATCTGGCAGAGCCTCGAGGCCCTAAGATGGCTCTAAGAACACTGCCCTTAACAAGGTCAAGCTGCAGACCAGTCCACCTTCTTACACCTCCGGCGAGAATGAAGTTCTACACATCCATGAGAATGTAAACATCCACGTCTGACCCAAAAAACAACCCTGGCTCTGGGCTTTGAAGATTTCTATGTAGGCTTCTGCCCGGTGAACAAAAGAAGGCAAGGTGAAGAACAGTTATTCCAGCCACAGACAGTGCCTGCAGGCACTCGGCTGCCGGAGAGGCGGATGGGGCTGCTGAAGACAGGGTGGCATAGGCTTAGAAAGATAACTCCGGCAAACATCCTGACTGCCATTGATGTCGGCCTGGATTGACCCACATGCAGCAGGAAACCAAACTGGTACTAATGTGAAAAGCAAGTTGAAATGGAAAGATTGGCAGATAAGATAAATAAATAGTTGAGCTCTTAAGAGCATACCTAGTGGATATTAGAGAGGCTTTTGGTAGGGCCAAAAGTTTTAAGACACTTGTGAATAATTTTCATTTTAGCTAATGACTTTACGCTATACAGAATCAACAGCTTATGTTTCTGTACATTCTTCTTCAGTCTTGCCCATAATGCCACATGTAATTCTGGTTGTTTCCTCTTAGCTGTTCTACAGAAGTGTACTGGTAAAATACACAGAATTGATCCACCTTCTTCCCAGACATTTACATTGCTTCCCGTTTTGTGTCCAAACAATGCAGCAGCAGACAAAACATACATATGACATATCCACACACCTTTGTGACACTCTATGCATCTAGAAGCTGACTCACTGCTAGGTTCACAGTGCTACAGGCTCTGAAGCATCTCTCACCAGCTACTTAACCACCAAGAATCTCTAACCTACCACCCTGTCTTCAGCAGTCCCCTACCCTCACCCCCTAGCCCTGGTGCCTGCAGGCACTGTCTGTCTGTAGTGGAATCAAATGATAGTTCCACTAAGAAAACACAAGCTTTCTTCATTTCACATGTCACCCCTGCTTCGAACAGCCACACGACTTAATGTGAACAAACCTGTGGATATTCAATAGCTTGTTTGTTTCCCCACCACCACCAAAGTATATCCCATGTAACAGGTTTCAGACAGTAACGTTGAAAGGGAACTACAGAACTATGTTTGGCTTAGGCAACAGAGCAGAAATAGCTGTGAGGAGACGTATTTGGCTGACATTAACAGAGATACCCACCTACCCTCAAAGGGTGGACTTAGCCCTTCGGAGCTTAGCTGATGTCATGACCTGAATGCCTGTGTCCTCCATTCTTACCCCCTGAGTTCACAGGATGACACCTAATCACCACAGTGATGGATTAGGTGAGACCTCTGAGCAGTAATTAGTCTATGAGCAGGATTAGTCTGATTTTAAAGGGTCCCAGTATGTAGTCTTGCCCTGCTGTCTGTCCTGAGACAGAGGGAACACCATCTGTGAGGCACAAAGCCTTCAACAGACATCAAACCTGAACTACCTTGATAGTGGAGTATCCAGCCTCCAAAATGATGAGTGATAAACTTCTGTTGTTTATAAATTGCCCAGTTGGGATGGTTTGCTATGGTGTCCTGAATTAGACCACCTGTCACATAAAAAGACTTTCCAAAATTGACTGGTCAGCTCTGTGGACATAAAGTACCCAGCATCCTTCCTTCTACCCTGAATTCTAAGACTTCTACCAAGTCCAGGACAGCTTCTAAATCTCCGTCATCTTCAATTTTAAGACAAAATGAAGGGAAAAGAAAACCAGTAAGGATAGGCTTTCAGTTAAACAGCTGTCTTTTTATTAGACCACCTGCGAGGCCGCTGAGTCAATCTGTCTCTGTCTCTGTGACTCTCTCTCTCCCTCAGACCCCCTCTATTTTGCGTGTGCATCATACACATCCACACACTCGGGTACGCACATACCCAGGTGTATGCTAGCTTTAGTCATATGACAATACCTAGCTGCAAGAGAAACTGAATAAGCTGTTTGTTTGTTACTCGGGTATCTATATTTTGAGATAACATGCAGGAATGAGAGAGGAAAACAAAAAGTCTCATACTTAAGGGAAAGCATGTAACATGGGCAATAGCATTGGTCATCATAAATGAACTGATTAAGCAAGATGCCAAACATAAGAATAAGGGGTGGGGGTGGGGTGGGGAGGCAGGATGCAAGGGGCAGATTCAGAATCTGGAGATGAGGACTATCAGATGAAATCATAGGAATCATTAGGAATACCAAGGTCAGCGTAGAACAAGAAAAGCCAGTGAGGGACACACAACAGGGAAGGCAAGACTTAAGAGAAAGAGAGGAGCAAAATTACTTCAGGAAATGACACATTGTCCATACCAAAGAGCAAAAGGCTTCGGGAGAGGCAGGGCTGTGAAAGCCACTGCAAATAGTCTAGCAGTCACCCTCATAGGCGCCATCGTTCCCACTATACACAAAGTCATTGGAAATATATGTATATAGACATATATATGTGTGTGTATATATATGTATGTATGTTCCCATTATACTAGAGAGCTGCATGCTTGTATGGAGCCTGAGTTCACTTTCAACCCCAGGCTGTAAATGGAGGATTCTAAACCTCTGAAGTAAGCCCATGCCTCTTGCCATAGATGAGCTTAGGCAAGCTCCTAAGATCCAACCCTGGCTAGTGAGCCTCTAGGCACTGCTTGGAGGAACAGCACACAGGGACTAAAGAAGGAATAATACATTTGCCTCTTCAGACAATGAATGGTGCCACCGGGGAACTGGAAAGCTTCCAGACTTCTTCTTGGGTTTTCTGATACTTGCATCTAAAACCATTCACCCAGGAGAGAAGCCTTGGGAGACGGGAGATTTAGAACATAGGATCCCAGTTCAATCACTGAGAGTTTCAAAGCTCTAAGGGCTGGAGATAGACAAACAAAGCTTGGATGGCTTCTCCTAGTAACTCTGTATCTAGAAAAAAAGAAACAAAGACACATGCCAAGGCTGAAAAGGAGATGGGAAAGACACTCAGACTTTTGAAGCTGCAGGTGTGGAATAAAGCAGGGACAGCCTGGGAACCTGGAATCTGCAAGAAGATTTTAAGATGCTGTCCAGGAGGGCTGGAGTGACGGCTTCGTGATCCGTTAAGAGAGCTGGCTACTCATCCAGAGGTCCTGAGTTCAATTCCTAGCAACCACACAGTAGCTCACAATCATCTGTAATGGTATGCGATGCACTCTTCTTGTGTGGATAGCTACAAGTGTACTCACATACACTAAATAAATAAATAAATAAATAAATAAATAAATAAATAAATAAATCTTTAAAAAAAGTTGATAAAGGAGTAAAAAAAAATCAGTTAAAGAGTGAATTCAGAGACAACAGTAGTAAATAGCTGGGCTGCATGTGAACTGGAGGTACAAGAGAGAAATTCAGAGGAGGAAGATATGGTATCCATCAAGGTCCCCATGATAGGCCAACAGAATGGCTGAGTTGACAATCCAACCACATCAAAGAACATAGCAAGATGCAGATCAGGCGCTCAATCCCGGTGAGTCTGAGGAAGGACTCCATGAGAGAAAGCGGCTAGGCAGAAAGGAAATCCTGGGGCTATGTATGACAGAGAGGGGCATTTCAGAGGTCACTGTGATAGGAATACAGCCACTGAGTGGGAGGTCATTGAACCAGGCAGATAGGGAACAGGAGATGAACAAGTCAAATCCCAGCAGGTCACATCAGAGAACAGCCACTGAGGGGATGAAGGTAGGCAGGGGCAGCTGGAACTCTTCCCACACCAATCTTCTCAACACTTCTTTAGGGAGAATAATAATGGAATATAGCAGAGTCTCTGGCAATAGGCAGACAGCGAGCGTGTTATAAACCCTAGAAAACCCAGCCTCTATTTCTAGGCAACACCTCCTCCCCTGGTCCTCCTCCTCCTTCCTAGTAGAGCAATTTCCATGAGAAATTAAAGACACACAGGAGGAAATTCGTTGCCTCAAAGATGCCTGTCGTGTCTCTGCCACTGGCATTTATTTGCTTTGTTCTATTCTGGCGTACTGCCTGGTTCAGGGTGCAGTGATTGCTTTAGCCTGGAAAACTGCGATAGCTCCAGCCTGTCTTGCCCACTCAAAGCATCTCACGTGTTACCAGATGTCCTCCCAGAACTGGGCCCTGCTCTCCTCACGGCTTCCTGCTGTGGTGCATACCCAGGTCTCCCAACCCTTCAGGAGATGGGCCACCATGTCCCACCACTGAACCACTTGGTGGCAAACTATTCCCAAAAGTCACAAATGCCTTTCCTTCAGTTAATCTTCTCTCCTTTGTATTTCCTCAGCCTCCAGTGCCAACTCCCATTTGTGCACAACTGCCTCTGGGTGAGGAGATTATTAATATAGCCTAATACATTCAGTTATTTGGCATACAATATATCACAGCGTGGAATTCTTTGCAAGGTAAATAGGTAAATGATGTAAAGGCTTGACCTGGGGATTGTTGGGTTTCAAACCTGGGACAAATAAATGGCTGAGGTGCCCATTAACATAGCAAAGTGGACCTAGCCACCAGGTTCTCCCTGCACCCCTCAGTTCTGACCTGTCAAGGGGCCCTCTTTGCTGGCATACCCTGCCTCCTACCCTAAACTTCTCCAGCCCAGGGGCTTGGCTTCCCTTCTCACAGCTGCCCTCCCTATATAATTCAACCATTTTGGTTACCTGGCCTTTTCATCTACTCTCTTTTGGGCCTCCTGGCTGCTGCATCTGCTTCTCCTCTCTCTCCCCTCCTCTCTCTCCCCTTCTCACATGGTTCTGGGTCCTGTCTACTCTGGACTCTCCCAGATGTTTCAGCCTCTGGCTATGCTCTCCCAAATGTCTAGAATAAGCTTTTCTCTCCCACCACACCTAGCAACCATCATATCCTTTCCTTTTTTATTTCTTCTTTTCATCCATCTGGTGCCAAAACCCCAGACCTGTCATGTTCCTTCCTTTTTATTTCTTTTTTTCATTCAGAGATATTGCCAGTGGTAGAATGGATACTTAGCATATGTAAGAACCTGGCTTGATTTCCAGCATCTTACAAATTTCTAAAAATTTAAATTAAAATAAATATAAAAGTCAAATTATGTAATGATATCATTCGAAGTCCTACACAAATGTGACTCCACTTTTCTTTCTTCCAGTCTTCTCCATTTTGAAATCCAGCACAAGCTTCATAGTCAGGACCTGCCATGTCTTCTCCAGGGCGACAGAAGGCTATAACCTGTTTGGTTTTCTACATAACACGCAACGCAGCCAGAAGAAATAGGCTTTGTTCCAGGAAGCTGCTAAGTATCCACATTACCTGCTATGAGCAGCAGAAAGCGGTAAGCCAAGCCTAGCTGGCCCAGCCTTTCTCCACTCTCACAAAGCTGTGGGAGTGGATCCATTTGTTTGTTTGTTGGACAGAGAGCACAATACTTTCTGGGTTTCTCTGATGCAAACATTTTGCTGCCTGTTAGGTGCAAGGTTTCAGTCTCTTTTCTGAAACCTTAGAAGCTGGAAGCACCCAGCATTGTTTTCTTTAAACTTTAAAGAGGCAGTATGGCATGCATGTTATACACAGCGCCTAGAGCAGCAGCACAGCCTGGCTTACTAATATTCCTCCATATGGGAGCATCCTGATTAAGGAAGATAAAGGCCAAAAGGAGCCTTGTGTTAGGGCACAGCCAACTTGGCCATTAAATGAGCTTAAATAGCCGGGCACACACCTTTAATCCCAGCACGTGGGAGGCAGAAGCAGGCAGATTTCTAAGTTTGAGGCCAGCCTGGTCTATAGAGTGAGTTCCAGGACAGCCAGGGCTACACAGAGAAACCCTGTCTCGGAAAAAAAAAAAAAAAAAAAAAAAAAAAAAAAAAAGCAAAACAAAATAAACTTAAATAAAAAGTAAATAACAACAAACTACTCCTATTCACAGCTATAGTACAAAACTGTCCTGCGAGTTGGCTGTGCACACATGGAGCTCATGGAGCTGGGCAGCACGGCTCCTCTTTCTGGACTCAGCTATGACACTGCGTGTTTGGAAGGCTGTCGTCTGTGTAGTCCCATAGGAAATATTAACCTGAAGCTAGAAGAAACATCCAGATAACATGTAGGCTTTCAGAAAACTGCCCTCATAAAGTCACACTATACCACTACTTTCTTATCGTCCCATTTCCACACACACACACACACACACACACACACACACCCTAGCTGTGGCAGAGCCCAGGGACTTATGATTCAACCTGTTGCACCCCTTGCATGGTTTCCCTAGTGCAGCACCACACCCATGGCTCCCACTGGCTGTGTTCAAGCTGAGACTCTGCCCTCTCTGTCTCCAGTACTCTGGGTCAGACCACAGTGGGTCCTGTGGGAGAGACCAGAGCACTTAAACTACAGAAGCAGCCTTCATACCTGCTTTTATCTCAGAGGTTTTAAGAAAGAAGAAAAAAGAAAAAAAAAAAAAAACCCTTTCAGGCTGCCCATTCAGTCATTTCATTCCAAAACAAAACACACAAGCAGTTTCCAGCTTTTGGTCAGATCCACCTCCAAAGAACCTGAAGCTGCAGAAGATACCCATTCTGACACTAAGCTTTCAGGTCCCTGGGTCGCTGGGAAGGCTACACTGGGGGTCAGTTACCAGCAGGTTCCTTGTCAAAAGATTTGAAAAACAAAAAGCAATCCATAAAAATAAAGTGGCAGAAACTGGGGCATCTGCCTCCTCACAGAGTGAGCGAAGTAGGCTGAATCCACATTTGTTGAAATACATGACTAACGGAGGAGCCTGAGGACTAGAAACGCAGTCATCCAGCGTCCACTCGAGATCTGCCCATCATTCCTAGATGGTAACTGTAGATGTGTGTTCCCACAGATGAGGCCTCTCCATCCAAAGGCGCACCTGCCCAGGGTGTGGTTTGGAGGAGACGAAGACAGCGTGTAAGGAAAGAGGATCCCGTTTAAAGAGAAAGAGGATCATCTAAGAAACCTTTGTAAACAAGGCTCTCTCTACACTTCTCTCAGGTCCTCAGAGGTTTGCAACTAAGAACATAGAGTCCTTTTTCCCATTAGTAATAAATAGGAAACGTCAGCCTATGCCTGCTCTCCTCAACAGTTCCATAAACCTGTGAAATTACTGGCATCGGGCTCAGGATTTTTCCCAGGTACACTGATCCAGTCTCCTTTTGAATAACACACTTGAAATGACTCTGGAAAGTGCCACCATTTCTTCTGCCCCCTCCCTGCACATTCAAAGTCAGTACTGTAAATAAGGCAGTGTCCTCCCTACCTAAGACATATCGCAAGCCTTCCCTATACAGTGGCCACATGTGCTTCTGCGGGGAATCCTTAATAACTTAAAAAGAAATCCACCTTTCTAAAGGTTTCACTAAACTACTTAAGACCAGGGTTGGCACTCTGACTCAGCCTGTATTTATAAATGTCTCCGAGGAAACCTAATATTAGTGTAGTGCTAAGAAACAGATTCAATTATGAAGCAGATCACACAAGTCAAATTTAATAAACTGGAAACACAAGCTCTAGGAAAGCAGTCATGTTTTCTGTGCTGATTGTATCTCCACTAGGACACAGTGAACTGGGGCGGATTGTTGATGATGACACGGTCCTGAATGAACATTGTAATCAAATGTAGTCTAGGCTCACTCATTTTCATTCTGTATCTTTTTTATACCACTGCACTTCACCCATTCCACAAGCCATACATGAGTTTCAAGAGTAAATATAACCGAACACATGATATCACAGTAACAGCAATAATGATCTAACAATCTGTTAGTCATTCCCCATTCCCAGTATGGACAGACTGTTAGTGCCCAAACATTCTCTCTTTTCTTGTTTTTCTATGAGTTCACTGCAGCTATGTTCAGACACACACTAGAAGAGGGCATCGGATTCCATTACAGATGGTTGTGAGCCACCATGTGGTTGCTAGGAATTGAACTCAGTACCTCTGGCAGAGCAGTCAGTGCTCTTAACCACTGGGCCATCTCTCCAGCCCTCTCTTTTTCTTAAATGATTTATTTTTGTTTTATTTTATGTGCATTGGTGCTTTGCCTGCATGTGTATCTGTGTGAGGGTGTTGGATCCCTTAGAACTGGAGTCGGATTGTTTTTCTTCCTCTGGAAGAACAGTCCGTGCTCTTAATCACTAAGTCATCTCTCCAGCCCCTCAAAACAGTCTTTTAATGGATATTAAAATGGATACTTGGGATATGAAAATTAAGAAACAAATTTGAAACTTCCCAATATAAAGAAAAGGATGGCTACTTAAGAGAAGCCAAAGATACAAAAACTAGGGTTCTTTGTACCAGGCAATGTGGTGTGGAGCTCTGGTAACAAGAGTAGTTACACCAGCTACACTTGTCAGCCAACGCATCTATTCTCTCGTTACATTAAATGTACCCTCGGTTACTGTGGCTCTGAGGATGCTAAGAAAAAGACACCACTTGCAGACACCATAACATCACAGAAAGACCCAAACCCTCAATTACCTGACTCTTCCTCTTCAAGAAAGGAAGTGTGCAGATGATCTCCTCCTGGCACCATCTTATCCAAAGGTATGTACTACAAACTAGCATTTGTGCTTTCACTGGCTAAGGCTTAGAACTCTGCCAGAAGGTGGCTTCTTTTTCTCTTCAATGCTGAGTAGAAATCCATTCATTCTCATTCATGTTTACCCCTCTTGGTGCTTAGTTTGTGTGGAATTTATTCTAGCGCCTTAACTTTTATTTTGTCTGAGGTATCTTTTCTGTGCAACCGGCTCCTCTAACTTAGCAACAATTTGCTCCTTTTAAGTGATGAACATCCCAGCGTAGCCAAGGGAACTCACATCTGCACTAATCTATCTCTGGGCTCCATCAGTGCCTGTGGGCAGGCTCTCCCTCTATCAGTGTAAGGACCTACAAGCAGGGACCCCACATCCGCATCCTATGCTCAGCCACACTTTCTGCACTTGGACAGCAAAGTATCAATGCTGTTTTGAGGTGACTGTCCTGCTTAGCCCCACCTCTGGCCTGGCCATACTACCCTCCAGCATCACACTTGCCAATGGCTCACAGTGGTTCTTTGAAGTGACACCTGTCAGATACTTGGTGGTTTTTCAGATATGCATCTCCCAGGCTCGGGCCTCCTGATTTGCATGCCTTGGTGGGGTTTTCTGCATTAGGAGAGTAGCTATTTCTTCTTAGAAGAAATCCACTTCCAGGAAGAGGATGGTGACACCTTAAATGAGTGACTCAGTGCACTATTCTAGAAAAAAAATACAAACCACAATACAAGCGTAATAATTCTGGCCCAAAGGGGTCAACATCTAATTTCTTTTTCCTGACCAATTCCAAGATTAGGTTTTGTTGGTTTTTTTTTTTCTTTGTATCTGAGTAAGTCCAAAACCATATGCCAGGATATTTAATAGTAAAGATTGCCTAAGACTCAGCTATTTTTACAAAGAACCAATCAAGAGAAAAACACTTTAAGTACCAGCTGTATCCCGTGGTATCCCTCGCTGGCAGCTCTTCTTTTTCCCAACATGAATAAACACCATCCTCTAAACTGAGATTGGTGTTTCACACATGTATTTATAGAAATTTGGGAGGCTGAGGCAGAAGGATGGCTGTGAGTTTGAGGTCAGTTTCAGCTTCAGTAGTGAGTTTAGCCTAAGCTGTAGTGAAAGACCCTGTCTGAAGTTAATCAGTTAATCTAAAACATAAAATAAAAACAGAAACATCTCCTTGTAATTTTAATCATTCTCCCCCAACAGATTCCAGATTTTTCTCTACCACAGCCAATCTTTTAAGGACAGAATCTTTTTTGAGTTGCGTTCCAGCCACCTCACCACAATATCATATGTTTCTTCATTCAATAAGGGATGAGCAAACACCAAGTATTATTCTCAGAATAGGGGGCACATTTGTGACAGAAATCATCGCTGGGAAGTTCTCACCTAGCAATGGTTGAATAAGCCCAGACACAAAGCCTGCATTCACCAAACACTTGCGGAGGCATTCTGCATGGGCTGGGGAGCCAGACTATGAAAACAATGACTTCACATGTGGTTTAACGTGTTGAAGTGGCTCATTCAGATACGCTGAAACAATCCCTGCAAGGGAAAAAAGCAACCTGAAATGCACACAGGATACACAGATCATGGAGATCAAATGCAAGTTGCCTCAATCACATGGTAGGATGCTCACTGTTGGGCTAAGATGCGGGAACTGAGGAAGGTCATCAAAGGAACTCACATCTGCATGAGTCTAATGCAGGCCCTCCATCAGCCTACAGATCCTCTGAGCAGGGAACCCCACATCTGCACCCTGTGTTTAGCCACACTTTCTGCACTTTGATTCGTGGGCAGCAAAACTTCAACACTGTGTTTAGGCCACTGTCCTGTTTTACCCACCTTTGGCCTGGCCCCACTACCCTCCAGCATCACACTTGCCAATGGCTCGCTCACATTGGTTCTTTGAAGTGACACCTGTCAGATACTGGGTAGCTTTTTCAGATATGCATCTCCCAGGCATGAGTCGCCTGATTTGCATGCCTTTGTGGGGTTTCCTGGCTAACTTGTGGTATAAACCTTTAGATATATCTTAGTTAGGGTTTCACTGCTGTGAACAGACACATGACCAAGGCAACTCTTATGAGGACATTTAACTGGGGATGGCTTACAGGTTTAGAGAGGTTCAGTCCATTATCATCAAGGTGGGAACGTGGCAGCATCCAGGAAGGCATGGTGCAGGAGTTGCTAAGAGGTCTACATCTTATTTCTAAGGCAAACAGAAGACTGGCTTCCAGGAAGCTAGGATGAGGGTCTTAAAGCCCACACTCACAATGACACACTTCCTCCAACATGGTCACACCTACTCCAACAAGGCCAGTCCTCCTAATAGTGCCACTCCTTGGGCCAAGCATATTCAAACTATCACAGATAAAATAGTGCAGGGAGAAGAAGAGAGACTGTACGTGTCTTTTCTCAAGGAAGAAGAGAATGCAGTTACTGAGGCTCCAGATCTTTCTGTGTTGTTATGGTGTTTTGCATCAAGGCGCATCCTAAGTAGCCTCAGTAATTGGCCAACAGTTCCCACAACAGTGGAAGAGCTTGTTGTGTTAACAAGCACTTGTCTAGTACACAAGAGACCTGGATTCTAGCCCTAGTATTGAAAAGGGGAGAAAATGTGCATCGCTCATAAGAGGTTCAAATAATATCTAGACTACTCAGAAGCAAAGTAAAGCACAGAAGATATCTCATACTACAACACCATTGATTTTACTTTGTTTTTTGTTTATTTTTGGTTTGTTTGTTTGGTTGGTTGGTTGGTTGATTGGTTGGTTTTCTGAGACAGGGTTTCTCTGTATAGCCCTGGCTGTCCTAGAACTCACTCTGTAGTCCAGGCTGGCCTCGAACTCAAAAATCCGCCTGCCTCTGCCTCCCAAGTGCTAGGATTAAAGGCGTGCGCCACCACGGCCCAGCAACACCATTGATTTTAAATATTTTTATTTCTTGGCCTATTGTGTCCTCCAGTTACTAAGTAGCAAAGTACCTTAAAACATAATAGCTTGAAACAACCATCTTACTTGGCTTATAACTTGAGGGTCAAGAACTCAGACACAGCTGGGTCAGGCTTTCTCATGGGACTATAATCCTTCTCCAGGTGTGGCTGGAGTCTTCTGCAGACGCAAGTG
The DNA here is from genome assembly GCF_008632895.1 of Mastomys coucha. Classification (NCBI taxonomy): domain Eukaryota; kingdom Metazoa; phylum Chordata; class Mammalia; order Rodentia; family Muridae; genus Mastomys; species Mastomys coucha. Next base: position 45,230,762 of record NW_022196903.1, read on the forward strand.
GATGGCTGTCTGAGACAGTTCCCCTCAACCTGCTGCTTGATGGTGGCTGTGAACTGAGTCCTTAGCTGGGCTTTGGGCTAAGGTGGCTACGAGTGGCTTCTCCTACACGGGAATCTCTTTCCATGACATTCTATTTCTCTATGTCAGCTAGTATCCCCAAAAGCAGTAAGCAGACTTCACAGAACCTTTACAACCCTAAGCCACACCCAGCTTTGCTGTCATGCTCTCTGAGAGGCAACTGGAGCATACAGGGACTATCTCTAGTCTTGGGGGGGGCACTTCCAGGATTAGGGGTTTTGGGTTGTTTTGTTTCTAGAGCTGGGGATTAAAGCCAGAGCTTAAACATTCTTATCACTTGTTCTTTTACTTACCTGTGTCTCTACCATGGCTATTAAAAAATAAAATAAAATACCAACAGGGTATATGAAGAGGTAAATTAAGTTTTAATATAAATTAAAGGTATATTAGTTTTAATATAAATAAGTGGCTGGATAAATTTTTTATTTGTATTTTAACTGTGAGTTCCTATGAGGGAAGTGGGCTATTTTGTTCCCTGCAAATGCTTTCTTTAATTAAAGAGGCTAAGCTTAACTAAGTGTTTTTTTTTTTTTAACAAAAGAATCAGATAACAGTTGTCGAACTTTGGACTTTTAACCAACAAAGGCTTCATTGGACTGTGCAGGCTGCCTGTGTGCAAGGGAGCTCTTGGGGTATACAGGGCTCTCCTCTGTTCAGCACCTGGATGATCACACCTGCTCTAGGTTCAAGGGTTGTCAGCAAGTGTGTAGGGGTGAGAGCCATTGGAGGAGAGGCAGTACATCCACGGTTGCTAGACTGTAAATCCCAAGAACCCTTACGAAGCTTCTGTGAGTCTGTGAAATGGAATTTAGAAAGTAAAGATAGAACTGAGACTCTTCACTATCCTCCTTCCAAAAATGAGTTAAAACGGAGAAAAAGACCACTATGAGATTCGAAATGGAGAGTTCCAGGATGAATCCAAGGTCTACAGAAGGATTCAGGCCCCAGATCTATAGAGCTGTACTGGAAGCTCACAGTCTTTGGTGCTGCCTTCCCAATTGATGCTTTGCCCTCTGATGCTCCCGGGACAGTCCCCTGGAAAGTCACACACGCTCACTTTACTTTTTTACACAGTGACTCGCATGACACGACTCTCAAAGTCATATTTGAGCCTACTGTTTTATTTCTAACTGTTAGAACATAGACCAAGATTGGAGTTGTATGAGAATTCTGAGTTCTTGTGAGAAAACTCTAAGAAAATAGGAATCTTTGTGACCTCAGTTTCTTCAAAACACAGAACTGTTCTTCGAATGTGTTTTTGTGCCCCTTCCAGGTGTATCAGGTAGAAGTGAGTTTACGTCAGCTGCTGTTATTCATGTGCCTCTATGGAAAAGCATGCTTTTGCCATGTGTGGCCGGTCCCTGTGATTGAATACCTCACTCATGTGATTCTTCTTAACCCTCATAATATAAATTGTCTGATACTCTGACTACAGTTAGCTATTACATGAAACTTCAGTCCACTTCATTTCTAGGTGCCGCTCTGAAGTGGAAACTTACGAGTTCTTTGGACAGTCAGTTGGATGTTTTGCTGGGGCAAACACGTGAAGGAACATTTAGCTGAAGTGGACTCGGGTAAAAGACTAAGGCAGACTCCTGAAGGAACTTTAGGCGGAAGCAGACACAGAAGAGAGGATGTTCTGCTAAAGCAAGCACATGAAAGGACATGTGATGAAGAATTCTTTACTAACAACAGGCATGTATTGGTCCACCTTATACTTCGTAGTTGAGCTTCATTTGTTAGGACTCCAAAGACAGAATTGCACCAAAAAACTTCTGGTGGTGTGCTGCAGTTTCTTGCTGCTTCTGAGAACTCAGGCTGATTGGCAGACTGATGTCAGCTGGGACAAGACCCTCGCTGTGAGACAAGACCCATGGAGGACACATGATATTTGGAAGGTCTAAATAAGACTCCATGAAGTGACAGAGACAAAGCTTGGCTTGCTGGTACAGCTGGCTGGGCAACACTTGTGGGTCTCGAGTCTTTGCTGATCTTTGCTTCACTGAGAGAGGCACAGCTGAGAACTTCCCCTGATGTTCCTCCTGGCCCCTCCTGCTGACTCAAACCGAGGCTGAGGCTCTGCTAAGTAGTGCCACCACTGCTGATTCATGTTTGCTATCCTGACTCTACTGAACTGGACTGCTGGTGTATCCATGAAGTGTTTGCAAATGGATCGAGCCATTGCCTGCTGACCTGTGAACTGAACTGCCAATTTCCAGACAACACAGATAGAAGTTGCTCCAAAGAACCTTTCTGAGCAGGTCCACTTCCCCTGTATCTCTTCTTTCCCACTATCTCTAGTGGATGGTAGGCTAAAAGGGAGGTTAAAGCATTTAAGAACCATCACTGAAAATAGGTTTTGAAAAAAATTAAAGTTACACTGCTCTCCTAGGTTTATGCTATCAACTAGAGCAGTAAACATCTAACCTAGCCGAGCGTGGTGGCGCACGCCTTTAATCGCAGCACTTGGGAGGCAGAGGTAGGCGGATTTCTGAGTTCGGGGCCCGCCTGGTCTACAGAGTGAGTTCCAGGACAGCCAAGGCAACACAAAGAAACCCTGTCTCGGAAAAAAAAAAAAAAAAAGTAAACATCTAACCACATAACTTCCATCCTTACCCATGGAAGGGAGATGGCAAGTATTAGCAAACATATCTAAGAGTCACTATTTCTGAGGAGACAGCAGAACACTGCCTAAAACTTGGACATTGAAGTAAGCTCTATGGCCACTAGAAAGATGCCTCAGAGGTTAAGAGCACTTACTGTTCTTTCAGAGGACCCAAGTTCAGGTCATGGCATTTATCCCAGGCAGTCAATACCACCTGTAGCTCCAGCTCTGGGGGACCTGATAACATCTTCTGGCCTACACACACACACACACACACACACACACACACACACACACACGCACAAAGGTAAAAATAAAGCTTTCATAAAAATAAAATAAGCTATACACTAAACTATTGTAGGCAGCTGCTTGGACGATAAGATTCAAGATGGCACCTGTTCCCGATACACTGTAGCAGTAAACCAGTTCCACTGCGCATGTATCAACCCCTCCCAATCGGGCTCATGCAAATTAGGTGTCTCCCGAGCGGGTGCATGCTAATGATGCAATTGCTGAGAACCAATCCAGGAGGACTTGAGAGCTCAAGCTTGGGTATATAAGGATCTCTCTCTAGACAGTCAGAGCCCCACTCCACAGAAGCAAGCAGACCTGCAGCACCTAGGAAGAAGAAGAAGCAGAAACACCAAGAAGAGCCGTGACATCTAGAAGAGCTGTAACACTTAAGAACCTAGGAGAGCTGTGACACCTAGGAACCAGAAAAGGCTGTAAATTAGAAAAGAAATTTCCTGAGTAAACCGTCGAGAGTAGTAGTCTCGGTGTTCTGTCATCATTGATGCTGGACAGCAAGGAGCGTGGAACAAACTATGACATGAACAGAAGTAAGACATATATGTATACATATGTTAGTATAAGTGTATTTATATGTGTGTATATACATATATGGGTACACATGTATATGTGTGTATATATATATTTGTGTATCTGAGTATATATCTATGACTGTGTATATGGTTATATGTGTGTTAATATGCACATATACATGTAATATGTATGTGTACACACATGTGGATATATGAACATATGAATATGTATATGCATTCACTACATGTCTCTCTTGTATCAGATTCTGGGAGGGATACTGATGATTCCACAGCAGGCATACATTCCATCCATCAGTGTACTTCAAGATTAAGAGATTATATCAGAAATTAAACACTAAGAATAGTTGTCTTTTAAAATCCAATGCTAAGTTCTAAATATTTTACTGGAAATAAAAACAAACAAGCTCTAAATAGCATGCATACAGCAAACTCACAGACTCTCAGAGAAAATCTGACCTGAAGCTGACAGCAGGATGAATTACAGGTCATAGCTTTCCTGAGGGTAGACACACACATACACACACACACACAGCTTTCTCTGGGCTTCCTGTCTGAGAACACTGACCTAAAAAAGAAAGTCTTGCCCGATATAGTGGCATATGCCTTTAACCCAGCACTTGGGAGGCAGAGGCAGGTAGATTTCTGTGAGCTTGAGACCAGCCTGGCCTATGGAGTGAGTTCCAAGACAGCCGGGGCTATACAGTAAGATGTTTCAAAATACAGCCATTCCCAACTCCTCTCTCCCCAAAAAAGGCTTACAAGAAGAAAGAGAAGCTAGAGTTACTGTTTTCAAATATTTGAAGTACTGCTAATCAGAAGGCGCCGGCTTCCTCTACTTCAGACTGATGCAGACTGACTGATGCACTTCTGCAGAGAAGAAATTGTACCTATCCTACTTCAGATGACAGGGCTAAGGCTGCCAGGCAGCCATGAACGCCCCAGACTTAATTCATCACTAATAGGAAGACCCTCTTAGCAATCCAAAGACTACAGCTGAGCCACTGAAGAAGAATCTTTTACTGACAAAATGATGTCTGCTGTTGGAGCTGTGACCTACGGCAGCAGAGGCACGGTGCAGTTGGTGATTGTTCCGACCCCGAGCGACTCTTCTCTTTTTGCAAAGAACTTCCCAGGACCTTAATTCTACATCTATACTGAATTCATGCCTCCCTGCTTGAATGTTAAAAGACAGTGTCACTAAGAACTGTTACCTCAGTCATCAAGCACACGAGAAGATGCTAAAAGCATTGACAGCTGATAAGGGACTGTCCCCAAGAAAAATACTTTCTGTGTATACTAAGTGTTCGCCTCTGTGTGGCTCATCAAAGGGAGGCAGCTCTTCTAACGACCTGTGTGCTGCTCGGGTGCACAGAAACACAAGGATCTGGATAGCAGCCACTGGGTTTAGACCTGACCTGCACACTGTCCATGACTCAGTAAACAGCTTGGTAAACTGTGACTTCCCCAACCTCTACTGCTCTGCCTCTTCCTCAGCTCCACGGTACCACATACAGTCCCCCCTGTAAAGACTGTTAGCAAACCCATCATGCTGTGGAGAATTCACGTCAGCAATATGGTTATGAATTCATCTCAAACATATCAATGTTTCTTCACATTAGAACAATCATGCTTTACACACTATGATATAACCCTTATTTATGTCCATTATCTTTCCATCATAAGACATGCACACACGCACAAGCATAGTGTCCTATCGCCTATCCTATGCCAAGTTTCATCAGTTCTTAAATGTACATTTTCACATTCTAAGGTTTCTAACATAGGATGTGTGTCACACCGCTAATGACCACCATGTCTTCCTCATCAGCCTGTCTATAGTGTCTGGCTGTATATTTCCCTTCTTAGTGTTAGGTGAGTGGTGGTCTCCTAAAAACATACAGTTTTGGTTCACTGAAATGGTTGGCTGTACTGCACAGCCAACCTGATGGCAATCAGTGAGAATAGGTGCTCAGAATGGCTCTTCTCTCATTCCATCAGCCTGGCTCTTTCCAATTGTAGCCACAGTGAGGGGATCCCAGCAGAAAGCTCTCACCACGGGGAAGGTGGGGTCTCTCTATCTCTTCTCTGGGACAGAGTTGCCAACTTAGCTAAAAAAGCAAACCCAGCCCAGAAGCATGGGGACATAAGTGGCCGCTGAGAGCACAAGGTGACTGAAGACTACCGTGTGACTGTAAATGTTCCAGCTCCCATCAAGCAGAGAGAGCAATCGGGGTCAGAAGCAGATAGTCAAAAGCATCGACCTTCACGGCACACTTGCCATTAACTCTTCTCTGTCCCTGTCACTTCAGCCCTCCTTCCTGGGATCATCTGGAAAAACAAAACAAAACAAAACAAAACAAAAAACAAAAAACAAAAACAACCCTACCTGTACTCAGATCCTTGCTTCGGGCTCTGATTTCCTGAAACCAAACTTGGGCAAACTTGAGAGAACCAAAACAAAGTCCCAGGCTTAGTCAACTATTTAACAAGCAATGCCTTAGGAGCCAAAGGTATGCTTGCAAATCAACTGCCTGGAATTTGAGATCTATTTTCCAAAGAAAGTCTATTGTAAATTATTAGCTTTTCCCAACAGACCATAAAACTCATTTACTCTTTTAAGTGTACAGAGCGCCAACACAAAAGTTCCTAAGGAAGCGGATAATAACTTCGTCACACCTCACTTCTTTACCAGGAAACAAAAAACAAACACCTTAAAACATACCCATGAGAGAGAGAGGTAAAAGATGGTTTCTACAGAATCAAAAATGCTTGGATCAATACTCATTTAAGTTGTTTAACAGCTGAAATCCAAGACAGAAAGAAAAAAAAAATCAAACTCACTAAAGCTCCCCAAAAGGGAAAAGCAGAAAGAAGGGAGTTCAGCAAGGAAACGCATTTAGTTCCTTGTTTGACAATCCTGAAGTGCAGCCATTGTCAGCTCTCCTGAAGAGTTAGTGCCTATCTTTCCAAACCGAATGACTCTCCCTCAGACTTCCTTACAGGAAAATAATGCCAGCAGGTTCTTATATCCATCTCCTCAGGAAAAACTGCTCTGAAGTTGGGCTTAAATGTCTGCTATTAAAGAACTGAGTGTCCATGAATGACGGCCAAGATGTCAATTATTCCTCTTAAATAGACACTTATTAAGCAAGTGCTGGTTATGCCTCTCGGTATAAAAACCAAATAGATTCTCAGAATAAAATAAAAGAGAATTAAGCACATTAGGAAACAAAGGGCATGCATCCTGACTAAGCAATTCAGAGCCGCAGAATATAAAAGGGTGCTAGGGACTGACAGTGGGCCCTTGCTTATTATGCTAACCACTTGGTCCTCCCTTCAGCTGCATCACCACTCCTGGAAGCTCCCTTTAAAGGGAAGCTGAAGATGCAGTCACAGACTATTTCAGGCCCTAACAGTGCAGATAGTAAATGTTATATGAACAAACATAAAGACAGATGGAGTGGATGAATGAAAGGAAACTCCAGGTCACTCACTTTAGACCAAGCCAATGAGACTCCATTTAAAAATGGCCAGTGTCACCCGACACTGCTTTAAATGTTCTATGGCATGACCTAGGACATAGCATGTATCCAGACTGGAGACAAAACAGCACACAAAGAAATTACTATTCATGCCAATCAATGTGAGAGCCAAGAGAGAAAAACTGTCAGGGGGATGGGGGGGGGTGGCTTCCTCAGACACTGAGCACTCTCAGGGAAGGGATGTGGGAACAGGAGTCTCAGACAGCTGCACGAAGTTTCCATCCATAAAACGCCTCTCTTCACTTTCATGGTATTTATTCCACTCGGCTTCATCCATAAAACTACAGATTTCATGGGAAACAAATTAACAATTGTTCAAGTACTCGGTGACTCAGGTGACGCACACTCCCCATAGGCTGAACCATCTGTGTATCTAAACACTCAGGTTTATCATTGTTATTATTATTATTATTATTAATTATTATTATTACTCAAATTAAACTATCTTTAGAGTTGAAGTTATTATTCTCTTCATCAAAAGACAGTTATCTTTTAATCCTTACTCCATAAGGATATCAAGTCCCAAGGTAAGTCATCAAACCCAAACGGCTCCAAACCGCCTGCATAATGATGGAGATTTTATAGCTACTAATATGCTAAGAACCATTTACATGCCTTGAATGCACATAAACACCCACTGGAGTAACACACTTAGCCTGGGCATATCGGCTGCAAAGAAAGTATTTAGATAAGCAAGTGATCTCTCCACTCCAAGTATATGAAGTCGGTACTGTTGGCCAGTTGCTCACGTAGCACAAACAAACCAAACAAGCCCAGAGGGTGTGCATGTTATGGTTTGAGGATGAAATGTGCCCCAATAAGGTCAGAGTTTGAGCAGTTGGTCTCCAGCTTGGTGACACTATTTTAGGAAGTCAGGGATCCTCTGGGATGTGGTAGTGTAAGCTACTAAGGGGTTTAATTTTCTTTGGTCATGGTGTTTTATTATAGCAGCAGAAAAGTAACTGATACAGGAACCAACACAGGAGAGTGACTGGTTCTCAACCTGTGCGTTTCAACCCTTTCCCAGGGGCCACCCAAGACCATCGGAAAACACAGATTAGGAAGTAGCAACAAAAATAATATTATGACTGAGGATTAAAACAAGATGAGGAAGTGTATTAAAGGGTCACGGCGTTAGGAAGGTTGAGATTCAATGCCTCAAAGTCTACCTAAATAGTACAAAGAGCCAAGGGCTAAGACTCAGAAAGTATAACAATCTAGAAATTCATGTTCTTGCTTTTTAAAGGTAGGCTGCTGAAAGCTAACCTGGGGTTTGAGGAGATAATGAGGGCTATTACTAATGACTGGCATAAGAAGAGAGAACAGACCTACTATGCTAGCCCTGACTTGCTATGCAAAGCTCTCTTTGATGTTATAACATAGCAAGAAGGACCTGTAAGAGATGCAGGGGACCCGGATTTGATTTCCAGCATCCACGCAGCACCTTACAACCACCTGTAGCTTCAGTTCCAAGGGATCTGACACCATCTTCTAGTCTTTGCTGGCACCAGGCACACTTATAGTGTATAGACATACATGTAGGCAAAACACACGTGCACATTTAAAACGGAGAAAAAAAATGTTATTCTATGTCTCCAAACTGGAAGACTTTAGCAGGAACATAATGACCAAAAACTGTTTTCTAAAAATTACAAAGGCAGAGTCAGGCATGAAATTCTAACACTTGATTCCAGCCCTTGAGAGTTCAAGGCCAGCCTGGCCTACATAAAGAGTTCTAAGCTAGCAGGGCAAAAAGTGAGACTCTGTCTCTAAATTAATAATTTAAAAAGACGTATAAGGGTAAAAGATGCTCTGAAGAGTCTTTGGCAAGAATGTAAGCAGCACTGCCTAAGCTCTGGTAATGGGCCTCACAGAGCCCCTGCTACGGTGGTAAAGGATGAATCTGAGGACAGAAAGGAGGGTATGGCCAGCAACGGGTAAGAAAATGTGACCAAAAGCTCTAAAATATGTCTTACACACAAAAAGGCTCATGAGGTCACAGGTGGTATGGACCGTGCATACACTGCCAGCATTTAAAGGTACACAGAAGGCTTCTAATAAGCTTTTTTTAATTCAAATATTGTAATAACAAGTTATTTTTAATTAACATGTTGTTATAACTCTTTTGTGCAAAAAGACACAAAAGACAGTAGCAAATCTACCAGCTGATGCTCATCACCAACTAGGCCAAAAAACTAGAATTTTCCCACAATGAGAGTGAGTACTTCCTTTCCTGTGTCATCTGAGGACGCATGTCCTGGGATGTGGTACTGGGACACAGCGTTCGTCAACAAGACAGATGTAGTTTCTGTTCTGGTCACTCTCCCTGGCTTTGGGCTAGAGCACAGCCCTCTGGAGAGTGGCCCTGGGGGCTCTGCACTTTTATTTCCTCTACAGGACATTTCTGAGACCTGGGATTGATCTCTTCAGATCTCTGCTTAAATGGTGCTTTAGTAGAGAGCCTTTTGACCATCCTAAGTAAAACCGGATGCCAACTCCTATACATCCCCAAGTTTCTTATCTCCTCTTAACATCTTCCACAGAACTTATTAGATATGACACTCTTAACTATGAGTTTATGCTGGGCCATGGTGGCGCACGCCTTTAATCCCACCACTTGGGATTAAAGCAGAAGCAGGAGGATTTCTGAGTTTGAGGCCAGCCTGGTCTACAGAGTGAGTTCTAGGACAGCCAGGGCTACACAGAGAAACCCTGTCTCAAAAAACCAAAACCAAAAAAAAAAAAACACAAAAAAAACAAGACAAAACTATGTGTTTATAACGTGAAGGTCGCATACTCCTGTTACATTTCTAGAACATACAAGGGACAGGGTACCGAATTCACAGGCATAAGTATCTACAGAATGGACGTCCTTCTTTAAACATCCAATCGCAATGAGCCACAATCATTTAGCACAGCCACTTCTGTGCAGTTTCATTCAAACTACTTTTGACCCTACAAAGAAAACCCTGCCTGTGTAGCTATGATGCCAGGCTGTTTCCCAACTGCCTCCAACTTACCAACCAGTTGTACCATCTGCCGACTATCAGAGTGTAATTCCCACTTCACATTCCAGAACACTAATAGGTCCATTTCTATCAAGACCAGGAGCAGCCTGCATGTAAAGCACTTTCTGACTCCCCGTAGGATAAGGGTAAACCACAGTCAACATCTGGATGTGAAATCAGGGTAAGTCCCACAGCCACTCAGGTACCTGCTTTGTAGTGCCAAGCACTGGATCTCAAGGCTTCAGTACAACTTCTCTGGGTGAGAGAAGCACTGTCAAGCCTGCCTCAGGCTGACCATGGGCCCTGCCATACCCCCAGCTAACCAATCCTTTTCTGTTCTTTCCAGGTGCAGCCACGTTTGCCCTTACAGCAGCAGACAGGCTTGTTTTGCTCACTAAGCAATCAAGCCAGTCAGACTAAAATACAGCTAAGTTTTAAAATAGTACCCTACCACACACCATTCTTCTCCACCCTGGCTTTATTCCCCACCTGCTTGTCTGATGTAGCCCATCAGTTAAAGACCATGGTCTTTACTGACACAGGGCATAAAAAAACTGAGAGATAAAACTGCAGGATTGGCTTGTTCACACCTCACAACCGCAAAGCTGCAGGAAGGCGCAGACACGCAACGCACCCCCACCCCCGCCCACAGACAAGTGGTCAGTTTATAAAGCAAGTCTCTCCTTAGACCTACACTGTTCAGATATTTTGCCTGTCAGTCCCGGCAATGTGAACTTTCCTTGCACTTTCTAACCTTAGCATCTGTCATAAACTACTTACATAGTTGCCATATAGGAATATAAATGTATTCTTCACTGCAGAGAGACTATTTTGTTTCTTTACAGGGAAAAAAACCTAGCTTGTATACTCTTCGTTCTTCCAGCCTTCAAGTACCACTTTCTCCTCCTGGTGTTCCTCTTTTTGGCTGAAATCCCTTGTTCTATTGCACCTTCAGTACCTGGTTTGTGATCTGTTCCACCAGTGAAAGTCTTGGTAAGCTCCTGACTACTTCCCCTCTCTCTTCACACACAGTTCTGGTTGCTCATTAACATACTTGGAATAAATTACATTCTACTAGCTTTAGGGAGTACTGTCAAGGGCAAATACCACATCAGTAGAACTGCCATTAAAGCATTCTAGAAAGTTCCAGAGACTATACCTGACTAAGTTCGGTACTTCTGCAAGAAGGCAGGCAGTATTGTCAATGTTGCATTAATCTCTTCCCATGGTCTTTACTGACACAGGGCAGACCTGACAAAGAAAAGTGAAAAACAAGTTGCCATCACTAGAGCACTCTGAGGTCTGGGAAAGAAACCCTTCCCCAACAGTTACGAAGAAGATGAGAGTTCTAAACACACTCCCTGCCCCAATCCACATCTTGCATTAAGCAAAGGCTCATCGCGCCTCCAACCACCTCTTAATGAGTTCCAAATTTGCTGCTCAGTGCTAATAAGTGTGAAGCTGAGCCCTGATGAAGGTTGATGAGCTGAGAGGGAGCCGTGGCAACAACAAGGAGGGCAGACATCGATCCAGAGCAAAGCTTTAGTTAATAAACCTCCTGGCTATCAGTTCATTTCACTTGAAGAGTGCTTGAGGGGTTTGCCCTTTGTGCTTTAATTTGTACATGCGAGATGAAGTTATTTCTTGAACAATCCACTTAATGTTCTCAATTAAAATATAAGCCACTGAATGAGTTCATGCAAATTGTTTAAAAAAAAAATTGGATCTGAGCTTCCTTATCTGAAAAGCAGCAAAAATTGTGGCTTCATCTGATTATTGTGGAAAGATTAGGAGATCAAGAGGCAGAATGTGCTCTAGAGAATGTTGTAAACGCTAACGTTTAAAGGTTTGCCTGTCACTCAAAGGCAACTGCAGTCTTATTCCTTCTATGGTAAGCAAAGGTATGACAAGGTTATATGTTTTGAAACTCAACACACCGGTCCTCCAGCCACAGCTCTCCTCTTAGGAAGAAATTAAGATAACCGATGCCATCTTTATTTTCTTTCAGGTAAAAATTACATTCACTTCCCCTAATTTCTAAACAAATGTATCACACAATGCACACAAGGTCTGCACAACTTTGGGACTGAACCACAGATATGCATGAGACAGGAAACTGTCTCAAGTAATTATGACCTCTATGGGAAGCCATTAAAGGAACAGACCACTATTTCCTCACCACCCTCCCACACCCAGTTATGTGCAGTCTCTAAGATCACAGCCTACGTCACCAGAGGTTAAGCTCAGGTGGGAGGTGCATTTGCCTAAGCTGCACTGGAAGGATGCACATCTTCAACTTAGAAAAAGATTTCTAGATTATCCTCCAAAGAGATCTGAAGCACGTGACCTATGCAGGCTCCATACATTATTAACCTGCTATCATAACAGAATGAAGGCCAAGATTTAAAAAAAAAAAAAAAAATTCTAGTGTTTTAATTATATAGACTGAGCAGGTTGTATTTATGTACATAACAACAACTAATGAAAAAAGAGAACCTGAATTTGAAAAGGAGTAAGAAGGAACATAGGGGACGATTTGGGGGGGACAAGAGAAGGGAGAAATGATGTAATTATGTGATAATCTTAAAAAGTATTCAAAATTAATTTCTCAGAGATACTAAGATGGCTCAGTAAAGTGCTTGCCAAGCAAGTGTGAGGATCTGAGTTCAGATTCTCAGCACCATCACAAAGGCATGGTGGCCTGCTTGTAACCCCAGAGGTAAAGAGAGGAGCTCCTCACAGTATGCTGGTCCATTAGAACAGACAAGTCAGTGAACTCTGCGTTCAAGTAAAAGACCCTGCCTCCATATATAAGGTGTGGGCAGGGGGCGGGGGTTGAGGAAGACAACCCACGCTGATCTCTAGCCTACACGCACACACACACATGAACACACAATACCACACATCTGTATACATGAGAAAAAATAATTACTCTTTAAATATTAACAAAATCGAGGCTGGTGAGATGACTCAGCAAGTAAAGCCCTTGTCACACAAGCCTAATAGTCTGAGGTCATCACAGATGCTCCTCATAAAGGTGGAAAAAGAGCAGATTGCACCGAGTTCTCCTCTGACCTCCACACATACACCACACACACAACAAATACACCATACATACAACAATATCAAATAAACATAACTTTTCAAGAACATGCATGGCACACTCTGCCACTTTCTTCCTCTACATCCCTCCCTCTCCCCCAAACACACACAGAGTAGCAATACTAAATAGATTAAGACTTCTGGGAAAGCGCCTTCCCTCTCTCTTCCATTTACAAAACCTCTTGACAATCAGGTGGGGAGGCATGTCAGTGGTTATGCGACACTGTTGTCTCCTCCCCTTTTTCGGGTACCCAGGGCGAGTCTCTAGAGCTTTGTGACAGCATCACCAGCATCCTCATCTAAGCTCCCTGAAGATCAAGGCTGCCTCCTGAATCTTTGCATCCTCCACCTGTCCAGTATTCTCACTCCAATATGAGATGGCAGATTGGTGGAAAGAATGAATTCATAATTGTATACATATTCTTTTTTTGAATATTTGTTTTATTGTCGTTTGTGTGCACTCATGCACGTATACATGCCACATGTGTGTGTATACATGCCGCATGTTTACACATGTGTGTGGGTGGATGAGAGAGCCAAGAGGGTGTCAGGTCTCTGGAGCTGGAGTTAACAGGCATTTGTGAACCATGTGACATGGGTGCTGAGATCTGATATCAGATCCTCTGGAAGAACAATAAATGCCCTGAACCAGTGAGCCATCTCTCCAGCCCTCATGAATATGTGTTCTTTTTTTTTTTTTTTTAATATTCCAAGCATCTTCTAAAGATTTTATTTATTTTTTTAATTAGATATTTTCTTTATTTACATGTCATATGATTTCTCCTTTCTCAGTTTCCCCTCCAAAAAACAAAACAAAACAAAACAAAACAAAACAAAAAACAACAAGAACAAACCCCTGTTGCCTCCCGCCTCCCCCTGCTTGCCACCCCACCCTCTCCCACTTATTGGCCCTGGCATTCCCCTACACTGGGGCACAAAACCTGCACAGGGCCAAGGGCCTCTTCTCCCATTGATGACCGACCTTGCAATTCTCTACTATACACATGCTGCCAGAACAATCAGTCCCACCATGTATACTCTTTGGTTGGTGGTTGAGACCCTGGGAGCTCTGAGGGTACTAGTTAGTTCATATTGTTGTTCATCCTAAGGGGCTGCAAACCCTTCAGCTCCTTTGGTAATTTCTCTAACTCCTTCACTGGGGACCCTGTACTCAGTTCAATGGATGGCTGTGAGCCTCTACATCTGTATTAGTCAGGTACTGTCAGAGCCTCTCAGGAGATAGCTATATTTGGCTGGATTGCCCTTCCTTCAGTCTCTGCTCCATAGTTAATCGCTGCAACTCCTTCCATGGGTATTTGTTTCCCCCTTTTAAGAAGGAATGAAATGTCCACATTTTGGTCTTCCTTCTTCTTGAGTTTCTTGTGGTTTGTGGGTTGTTCTTCCTGTATTCCGAACTTCTGGGCTAATACCCACTTATCAGAGAGTGCATACCATGTGTGTTCTTTTGTGATTGGGTTACCTCACTCAGGATGATATTCTCCAGATCCATCCATTTCCCTAAGAATTTCATAAATTCATTGTTTTTAAAAGCTGAGTAGTACTCCATTGTGTAGATGTACCACAATTTCTGTATCCACTCCTCTGTTGAGGGACATCTGGGTTGTTTCCAGTTTCTAGCTATTATAAATAAGGCTGCTATGAACATGGTGGAGCATGTGTCCTTATTACATGTTGGAGCATCTTCTGGGTATATGCTGAATATGTGTTCTTAAGTGTCCCAAACAACACTACAAATCTAGTGATGAGAAAAGTCAGATAGAGCTCTAGGGACCCATTGGCTTAGAAGTGCATGCCACAACTTCATAAATCCTGACAAATCTTACTTCAGTTTGTTATCCTCACGTTGGCTGGGACTTAAATGACTGAAAGGTACAACTGAGATCAAAATATCTCTTAAACCACTCTACTAAGGCCCAGTAATTCTACAAAAAGATCATCAACTTCTTTACTAAAGCAAGGTTATGCAACTTAAAAATAAGAAGATACGGTAAACAGTGACTGGCTGAAAAGAAACTAGACAGGCAGTAGTAATCACCCACGCCGAGCTGCCGAGCCACAGAAACGCTTGTGTGCTACTCAAGGAGACGTGCACTAGAGTAACCACCAGTCGACCCTGTTTAGAGGAATGTACTGAAACATGTGGCTAACAATTCCATGACTAGGTATGTACTTGCGTAGTCACCAAAGCAAGATCCAGGAATACACATAGCAACACGAATCAGCAATGGTACCCCAGAGGAAAACCCTACGTTTGTCAGTAGTAGAATGGGCACACTGTCATATATAATCAGACAGTGGAACTCTAACAGCATCCAGACTGAACAAACAACAATGGCACACCGAGACACACAGAGACACACACCAAAACACACAGAGAGACAGAAACCGACAAGAGAGGCGGAATGAGCCTACAGCTCATCCAATTTGCGTCCCTGTTGCAATACCTAGAAGGGCTAATCTTACAGCTCTGCGGGACAGAGAGTGGAGCTTCTGAGCTGTCGGTGATGTTCTGCTTCTCTGTCTGGAAACCTGTCACAGAGATGCATCCGGCGTGTGAAAGCTCAGTAAGCCAGATGTTACGGTTTTCATACTTTTCTGCATGGATGTTCCAGTCAATGAACATTTCACCTAAAGTAAAGAGAAACAGGCTAACCCTCTAGAAAAGAGAACATGTTCTCTTTGAAATGCCTTTCATGAGTTCATGTTTTTCACATGCTGTGGTGACTGTCACCCTCCTGCAAAACTGATTTGGCTTACACTGGTTTGACCAAGAGACTACTACTGTCAAGAGATGTCACACAAAGTGATGTTTTTTACTTTTGAAAATCAGCAGGAGTCACAAATGGTGCTCAAAAAAAAATTTTTTTTTTAATTAAGAAACAAGATGACCAGCCAGGCAGTGGTGGCGCACACCTTTAATCCCAGCACTTGGGAGGCAGAGGCAGGTGGATCTCTGTGAGTTCAAGGCCAGCCTGGTCTACAGAGCAAGTTTCAGGACACTGGGACAACACAGGAAACCATGTCTTGAAAAAAAAAAAAAAGGAAACAAAAGAAACAAGATGAACAAGATGACCAAAGGAGGTGGGCTACTAAGTAATGGTGGTAAAAAAAAGATGAGAAGAAAATACCAGCCTTAAAATGGTACTAAGCTAGCTTTTACTCTTTAGAAACATCTTCTGTTGAACTACCAGGAAAAAAACAACTATGTTTTCCAGTGCAGATATATGCCTCCATACCTAGCTTTCCCCTCAATATTATTTTAAAGCACAGTGCAACACAGAAAGCAGGAATATGCCTGAGGCAGCGACAATTATTAGCAAGCGCAGGTGTCTGAACAGAGGGAAGCTAAGGGAAATGAAACACAAATCCTTCCGCCTCATTAGGGTTCTAAAAATAGTCTCAAAATACAAAGGCATGGGTGCCGCATAAATGAATGGGAAATTTAATCAAAGGGGTTTTTGTGAATCTTGACCACAGCCCAGACAAGTATTTTGAAGATTAAAAAAGAAAGGAAAAAAAGAACAAAACAAAACAAGCAGGGCTTAAAACAAGCAGAGAACTCAGACAACACAAAATCAATACAATGACTGTGAGGACAGTTTTGTTTTGTTTTTTTTTTTTAAAAAAGATTGTCCATATTTAGCTAGGAAATATAGAAATAACAGGCGCGCTGAGGTCATGAACAGACCTGAAGGCTTAGCTCTCTTCTAACTAGGTGTTAATTCTTTCTGAATTGGATTCCCAAGGGATTCAGGAGGGGGTAAATGAGCAAAGCTCGAGCATCCAGGCAACCCCAGGAGGAGGCAGCCCTCCACTGCCTGGAGTACTAGGAGATGGCAAGCATAGGATTCTAACAGCACTCCTTCCAACTCCCATTGGTCAATGAACCAAACTGGCTTTGCGGGGATGTGTCCCCAAGTGGGTGTCACTCCAGAAAGAAGATGTAGCTATGGCTTTAGTAACATCCTTTGATATCACCTTGTCTCTGTCACTAAGAGGCGGTGACATTTGCAGAAGGCAAGTGACAGCGAGGAAAACCAAAATAGTCAAATAGTCAAATTTTACAGTATTTTAAAATTCTGAACTAAGAATTCTTGGTTCCTGTAAGTTTCTAACCTAGCGATCTATACTAAACACATTATGTAAGGAAAAGGGAAGAGTCGAAGTCATATTCCTTCCATCAATAGCAAGTATCTGTCACAACCATGGCCAAAGTCAACCACAAATGACCTGCTGTAAGACCCTGTGAGACCCTCAGAGAGTCTTAGCTTAGACATGCTACCTCACAAATCACAACTTGACAACGCATTGCTGCAATAACATGAGGTTTATTGATCCAACGTGCGTGATCAATGCACATGGGGTTGCTCATCCAAGTAGGAAGAGGCAACCCCGAACTCAGAAAGCACACATCTCTCATACTTTACAGAGGTAACAGGGCTAGTTGGCTTATTCCGATTGGTACAGTATCAAACAAAGGATCTGTTCAGGTATTGGTTGGCTTGCTCATGGGGGCTGCTTTTGGCTTCATTGCCCCCTTACCTAATTCTTGTACCTGGAAGGCCCCTGGAACGGGTCAAGCTGGAAAGTCCTGGAATTTTAGTTAGTGGGGATCAGGGTGTTCTCAGAGTTCAGTACAGGGAGGGAAGAACATCTAATCTTGTTCTTATAGGTCTTATCAGTTATTTTATGTTCTAGTCAGCTTTAAGTTCATCCCAGCCCTCTTGACCTTTAAAAACTTTGTTTTTCTTATACAAGCAGATGTCTCTACTATAGGTAGTTTTGGCTTATTATTTCTTTCTCAAAAGTCTTGTTTTTACCTTTATTTCTACACTGCCAACACTCCATTCTGATACTGCCGTCTCAATCTTTCCTTAATTCTATAGGACACACACGACCCTTGCCTGGCAAGTAAGTTCCCTGACAATCCTTATTGCAGCAAGTGATTTGGATTAGATCCATGACCCAGGCAAAAAACCAACAGCCCACAAACATCGACGGAAGCAACTGTTGCTCCTGTGTGTGGACAGCTAAGAGGCACTGGAGAGGGGAAAGCCTGACTGAGATAAACCCAGATGAAAACAGACAGTCTGTGGCAACAAACAGGACAGCAAAGCTTGGGCTTTGAAGCTAAGCTTACTGTGCATGGTTTCTCTGCCTAGCCCTGGCTTGCCTGGAACTCACTCTGCAGACTCAGAGATCTGCCTGCTTCTGCCTCCTGAGTGATGCAACTGAGAATTTCTTAGCAACATCAACCAAAAACTTTTTTTATTGTTCTGACCCTAATGAATATCTGTCATTTGCAAACAAGTGGCCTCAGACATTACTGATTCCTTATCCCCTTCAAAACTTTTGAAGGATTAGTTTTTAGAGCCAGATAGTCCACCCTGGATTATAAATATAAGTAATAATAAAAATATAAATAAAATAAACAGCAGTCTTTTGAAATGGAACACTGTGTCAGCCTTGTGTCAGTCTCTGACTGTAAGGAGCATTGGGTGGCTATATTATTTCCTCATTCAAAAAGAAAAATGTTGGCCGGGCGGTGGTGGCACACGCTTTTAATCCCAGCACTTGGGAGGCAGAGGCAGGTGGATTTCTGAGTTCGAGGCCAGCCTGGTCTACAGAGTGAGTTCCAGGACAGCCCGGACTACACAGAGAAACCCTGTCTCTGAAAAAAAAAAAAAAATGAAAAAGAAAAAGAAAAAGAAAAATGTTGGGGGCTGGAGAATTGATGGTTCAGAAGTTAAGAACAGTGTCTGCTCTCCCAGAGGATCAGGGTTCAATTCCCAGCACCCACATGGTAGCTCACAACCATCTGTAATTCCAGTTCCAAGGGATACGATCCCTTCTCCTGGCCTCTGCCAGGCACTTAAAGGCAAAACACACATACACATGAAATTTAATTTAAATTTTAAAAAATGAAACTGTCCTTGGTATAAATGGTTATTTGTGCCTGATCCTATTACTAAGCTGCCTCAGATTTGAGAACAGCGAATGTCCACCTGCTCAGTTCAGCATTGGCGGCTCTCTGAGGTTCACTGGATCAGGTTTGAAGGGTTTGCTCCCTGCATTCACTTCTCTCCTGAATTCATCTTATTTGGTGGAAAGATGTGCTCAAAAGAATATGCTGCAATCTAAAACATTTCAGTGACCCACCTGCCCAGGGAAGCCAGGCCAGCCATGTGGGCAAGCCCCCTGAGGGGGTGACTATAGACATCCACCTCTGACTAAGAAACAGGCCACCATGTCACAGTAACAGTCATTTCATCTCAGGTGCTCCCCAGTGGTTATGAGTGAGGCTGATAATGCCTATGGGCATAAATACAAGTTTAGAAGGCAATCTGACAGGCACATCACATCCATCTCAAAAAGAAAACCACAGAAGTTGCTTCCCCAAAGGAACCTTCAACCTCCCCAGCCACAGGTTTTGCTCTGGCTCCCAGTACAGGCTTGAATTCTGTTTTGTGCAGCTGGCCTTAGATCCAATCAGAAAGATGTTGGTCTTACCCACAACAGCCAAGCCACTATTGCACAAGCAGGCACATGCAATTTTGTGTGTTGGTATTTTAGAATGCAGAGTTCATAGCCAAGCAGGAATGTTGGTGACAGTTCACCTGCAGCTGGCACGGCCCCCTCTGGCACTATGAAAGCCAGTCAGCAGGATGCAAGTTTCCTGTTCAGACCCAGCTAAATTTCTCCATGTTCTGAGTGGACATGCAGTGTCTTCAGCAATAGGGTCTGGCATACAACCAAGAGCAGTAGCATCAGTCTTTATGATCTGTGGAACCTCAGGGACATCCCTAGCCAACAACTCAGAAGGAGATGGCCCACCCCAGGCATGGTGATTTTATTCAATGACCTTACAGAAGTGTCCATTCCCATCCATGTAGGGTATACCTTTTGGATATGAAGTCTGGAGCTACTATTTTAACCCATTTTTCTCTTAATTAACCAAGTCCAAGTAGGACTGACTATAAGGGAGGTAGAAGTACTATTGTACATGGTTGCCTCATCAATGGCTTTCCAAATCTGCAAAGTTCTCCAAGGTTAAAACTATGTCTGGATAACAGAACCTTTTCCAGAGGATAGGCAGGACAAGGCAACATCCGGAACTACTGTCTCATAACAGATCAGTGGGGTTCCAAAGATAACCTTGGTGAAACACTCTGAAAGTCAGTTGTCATCTGTCCTCAGCAAGTGTCAGGTGAGCCCTGAAGTTCACAACTAAGAAGATAACTAGAATTGAAATGAGCAAGGTCTACTACTGCATGGGAAGGTTCCATCCATTTGTATCATTTGCTTCCTCCAAAGATCAAGGTCAGGTACAAAGCATAGTGTAATGGCTATTCCTGGTTGTCAACTTGACAATATCTGGAATGAACAACAATCCAGAATTGGAGGGCTCACCTGTGATCCTGATCTTGAGGCTGGAAGACACAAGTTTCTGACCAGGATCTTGGCATGGAAATCTTGAGGCATAGTGGCCATGAAAAGCTTAGGCCCAGGCAAGGTAGTGCATGCCTTTTAATCCCAGGAGATCGAAGCAAATAGATCTCTGAGTTAAAGGTTAGCCTGGGACAAGGCAAGTTACAGATCCAGGTGTGGTGGGTGGTACACACCTTTAATCTGGGCCACACCTTCTGCTTGAGACTGACTTAACGGCATTGGAAGAAAGGAGATTCACTCTTTGCCTGCTTGCACTTAATTGTCAGCACATCTGTTGGAACCTACTTCTAAAGGCCAGCTGGAACAACTATCCTCATGGGACTGAGCAACTACTAGATTCTTGGGCTTTCCATTCACAGCTGATCATTGTTGGATTAGTTGGACTACAGACTGTAAGTCATCACAATAGATTCCCTCAACCTAGAGAGACATTCCATAAGTTCTGTGACTCTAGAGAACCCTGACTAATACACATAGATAGGAGGTGTTAACTTAATTTGTTCTCTGTAATCCTCCGAGATTCTCTCTGAACTATTTATTATGTTTACATGACCTGGGAGCCTCCCTACATTTCTCCACACCCACTCAACTCAGTGGGTCTGACTTAGTCTGCTCAGACCTACTCAGGGCCAAAGGTAAATGTGGCCCTGCTTTCCAGCTGCACCTCTGGCTCACGAGGTCAGAGTGACCCTGGGTTGGCCCATGCCTCTAGCCTCCCCATTCACCATACCTGGCTGTTGGGGGAGTTCTAGCTGGGCTAACAGTCTACACCCTAGCATTATCTTTTGCTGGAGGAAAATGTACCCTCCTTGGTCTTGGGGGATTACCCACTCCTGGGGCATGCTTAATGTTCTTCATCTGTATTCTGTCAAGGACGTCTTCTCCTTAGGCAGAAGCTCCTTAGCATACAATTTGCCTTTCTATCAGTTTTTCTTAGGAACTCCAGCTCGACACAAATCCTGCCACATACTTTCCCTTTTAATGATCTCTGGGTGGCTCTCACTTTGAGGACACTCATCGAATGCTGTTCTAAGTCAGAGATCTGCCAAAGCCCTTCCTGCTTTATAAAGATCTTGCTCCACCAAAGGACTCTGCCACTAAAGCTTGATACTTGCCTGGAGGTTCCTTCTGGACCAACCTTGTTTAATTTCTCTGTAAACAAGAGTTCTGTCTGGTCCAGTGAGCTAGGGTTCAAATACAGCCAACCTTATTTGTAGTTCCCTCAATACCGCCTGCCCCTCCTCTGTAGTCCTCCAGTTCCTGATATTTATGGGGACTTCCAAATATTCCTAAAGGCTTTGATAAGCCAGTCCATAGAGAATTACTCTTTTTCATACTGTCTCAGGATATACAGCCTTTGCCTTAAGGGGGGGATGGGTAGTTAGTTACATTAGTTTTTCTGCCTCCACAGCAGTTAGACTGATCCCACCTGCTCCTGTGTCCCTCAGCCTCAAAAGCCAGGCTCTTTCACTGCTTGTTGAAAAGTCTTTCCTAACTCTAGCAATTCAAGTGCTAAGAATTTCCTGATACACCAGTTAATGTCCCACCTGCATGCTGGATTACAGATTTTTCCTCTCTTTTTCTACAGAAGGTTGGACTTATCTCTTACTGCTTTTACTACCTCTCCCTCCTGTTTATCTAATTTAGTTGCCAAATCAGGAGCAACACAGAATACTAGTTCCATCTCTCTTTCTTGTTGCAATTCCTCTCTTACACAAACAAGCTCCTGCTTGGCTCCATCTTGGCCTCAGGTGCATTTCTAACTACGCACAACACCGGCCAAGCAGCTTCTTCTGCTACACTAATCTCTAGACTATAATCTAAAGACTGTAACGCTTCCTCTACCTTTTTAAACTGTTTTCAGGGTGTCTCCACATTCACACAGTGAACTCCACTCATCTAGCTGGAATGTCACCCCATACCACACAGATGAGGGCTGCTATTCTGAGACTGCCTCCCACAAACACTCCTAATCCTGATGGCTCAGCCTTAGTTGTATGTCTCACTACCTAGAGCAAGAAGCCATACAACCACTCTTATAGCACAAAGGCACAAGAACACCCACCATACAGGAAATGACAACTATATTGGAATTTCCTCCAGGGAAGCTCCCACCTCCAGCTTCTCAACCTCAGTAACAGGCCTTGCTATCCGTATCCATGACCATGCACTTGCTCTTCCCTAACTCATCTTTGATTCTGTCGGGTTCCTGTTCAGACACCAATTATGGTTCCTGCCCCCCACTAAATGTGAAAGTCAGATTTGAGGACTGTTGTTTGAAACACACACATTTACTCATTCCCTGACAGGGATCCCCTAAAAGACCAAAGTATAGATACCACCAAAGTCCAGCTTGGTGAACCAATGAATTTTATTAGGGTTACTTACAGGAATGTGGGTGAGAGGTTACTTACAGGAGCAGAAATGACTCAAAGCCATCTGCATCACCAAGGCCCAGCCCAGCATGGGTGACAGCTCACAAAGCTGGGGACCTGGAACTTACTGCATAGTCAGATTGCAAACTGTCCATGTGACTCTGGTCTAACCCTCTTCCAGGCAGCTGGTCTGGTCTCAAAGTCTTTGTAGTTTTTCTCCTCTGAAAATCTTTGCAGTTCAGCTTCACTTCCTATGGGCGGGACTCATACTTTACTCTGGTAGAGAGGGGCATGGTGGGATCTGGTCAGTTTCAGGGACTTCCTGAAACTAGTTTGAGTTGTTTACCTTTCTGCTTAAGGAGCTTTCCAGCAGTATGGAATGTCTCAATCTCAAGGAAACTTGTTACACAACAGGGCCCCACAATCAATATTTGTACCGGGTGTTACAATGTTGCTGGGGCGTAGAAGCGGTATACTCGAGAAACTTATCGCTGTTTCCTAGTCACATGATCCCCTCCTCTAGCTGGGTCTTTTGCCCAGGGGGCAGTCACCAGGCTGTTTCCTATGGCTCTTTCACATCTATCAAAAGTTGACTAAGGAGGAACAGTACTCAATACCCTTGAGCACGTAGGCAGGGCTGTGACTTGTAAACCTCAGTGCCGGTTACACAGCCACAGCAGGTCCCAGAACCTCACCTCCTAGAGCGTGGATAGCCTGGGACACTCTGGCCGTGAAAAAGAGCCTCAGCATCTGTTGCAACCCCACATCACATTTCACAGAGGAAATCCAAACTCTGTCCCGTGAGCTCAGCACTGTGAAGCAAAGGTGAAACATGTGGGTTAGAAAAGGCAGCTAGCTCTCTTACACAAGTGTCTACCTACATCTGATCGGCATTGTGAAAAGGAGCTGGATGGATGCCAGAGAAGCAAAGAGGCTCCTGAGTCCTAACCAAGGTCCAAGGCATGCAGAACTCAAAGGGATAAACCAGTTCTAATGGTTAATACAAGTTTCCCTCCCAGAGAACAAAGACCAGAAGAACAGGAATTTCCCGTCAGGAGCAGACTACCTCCAGGAAGTCCATACATGCAGTCCTTTTTCTGAATCTTGTTTAAGCTACCACCTTTTCCTCTCTGACTCCTTATTATTGGTATGATTCCTTAGTAATACATGTATAAGGTTAAGATCACTCTTAGTATGGAGCCTTAAAGGGCCCACAGTTTGTGCTATGTGCATATGCATGCTTATAAGATGAGAGACTCGATATATTCTCGGAAGGACAGAGGCTGAGAGCCTCTGTGAACACCTACCGGATACAATGTATATATAAACAATGCACATAACTTTGTCAACAAATCACCATTCACCAAGCTTTGCCATGTAGAATGGTCTAGAAATAGAGCCTCCTTTCCATAAACTACTCTCAGATAAAAACACAAATATACTGCCACACGGGCAAATAAAGCTTCCTTCAAACACCAAGAGACTGGGCTGAGTGTGGTAGCACACATTTTTAATCCCCAGCACCAGGAAGGCAAGGGCAGGTGGATCTCAGTGATTCCTGGGCCAGCCTGGTCTACATGAGTTCCAGGCCAGCCCAGGCTACATAGTCTCAAACAAAACAAGGCAACACCAAGAGACCAGATGTGTAAAAGCCATCTGAGTACCCTTTGTTGCATGGACCACTGTATCATCTAGCTCCCTTTTATATTGTGATTTTTCTGCCTCTAAGTCTCTCTTTTCCCCAATAAGCAGTCCTCCAGGAATGTACAGCTTACCCTTTGCATCTGACTGCCAGTCTTATCAGTGAATACATAATCCCTTGTTCAAACCATCTGTTGGGGCTCCAGCTGGCTGAGAACTGAACAGCCATGCACACCCTGGACTCCCTATCACACCCACCTTCCCGCTACAAAAGATAACTTGCTTTCCACTGTGGCCATCCCTACTTCTCCTGAAACGTCTTTCTCCTTACTTCCCCATTTTCTGAAACCGCACCCAGCTCTGAGGCCCTGTTCTATCAGCATGGGTCCAGCAGATGGGTCCTGTTTAGAATTACCTTCCTCGGTTCAAGGAGTATACTGGAAGCATAACTCCATCTAAAAGGTGGTTGTCAGAACTAAATGTGGTGATGTTCTCTCAGTAAATATAGAGGGCAGCAATTCCTTTTTAGTAGCTACTCCATCAGAGACATGACTATCATTATCCTACCTGTGTGGCTAGTTCTCCTTCTCCTACCCGCCATTTGGCTTACTGTCCCCAAGGAACATCATGCATCCTGCTGTCCCTCCTGGGACCTGCCTGAGACTGGAACCTGCCCTTAGGAACCTCCTCAGCTGTCATAATATCCACTGAACTGCTGACCCAGATAGGATCACAGGCTTTGCCTCTTTCCCAAGTTGCTACTGAACATTCCCATGCTGATAACAGGCCAGCTAGGCACATCACAACGAGAAGCACCCTTTCCCCTAAGAACTTCTGTCTCAGCTCTCGCAGACAAGATCACCGCATCATAAATAACATACTCATGGAAATGAAAGTCTGCAGCTACTCTCTGGATTCCTACTTAAAAATAAGTAACACATTTACTTGTAACAAATTCAAAAAACACAATTCCAACCTCACCATTAATCTTCCTGTTTCCTGCTACCCCTTCCTGGGGGAATTTAGCATTAGCAACCTCTTGTATATCCTTCAAGATATTTTATATTTGTATATATACAGAGAATAAAAGTAAATGTTTACCAAGCAGCTCTCTGGAAAACCACCCTGACTTGCCTTGCTTATTGATTTCCATGTTGTACCTTCTCCACCATGAATGATTCATGCAGCACCACAGGTCATCAGCAAGGACCTGGGAAAAGACACAGATGCCCTGGAGGCTGACTGTGAACCACCAGCTCTGTGGATGTGCGCATGTGTAAATATAGGCATCCATATATAGTCATAGATATATATGAAATATACTATACAGATAGTATACAACCCCTTTGTTGATAGTCTATGCATAACACACATCTCTATATATTCTATATGTTACTTGTCTTTTATCTTAAATGATAAGGCTTACATACTTATAAGTCTGATAAAATTCCTAGAATTCTAACTGCTGATTCAGGCAATGCATATATTTGTGATTTTGATAAATCATAGGCATGAGATTAGCTTAAACTTCCACCCAGTATTTGAGCCCTCATTTCCTCAATCCCTTCCCAGTACTACCATTGCCATGGTGTGTGCCAATCTGGCATGTGAAAAATAGCACCTTATTAAGGTTTTGTGGAAGTGATTAAAGTTTTAGCATGTTTAAGAGTCACTTGGGGGCTGGAGAGATGGCTCAGCTGTTAAGAGCACTGACTTCTCTTGCTGAGGTCCTGAGTTCAATTCCCAGCAACCACATGGTGACTCACAACCATCTGTAATGGGATCTGATGCCCTCTTCTGTTGAGTCTGAAGAGAGCAACAGTGTACTCACATACATTAAATAAATCTTTTAAAAAAAAAAGTCACCTCTGTACAACTTTATGAACAGTACACTCATATTCTTTACCTCCAGAGGAACTAGCCTTTCTCTTATGGATTTGTCAAAGCTCTTTATACTCTGATAAAAGTACATCTTGTAGTATACAATGGTACTCTTAAGTTTTTGTTGTCCTTTGAAATAATTAAAAAGATTTGGTCTTACAAAACATTATATGCAGACAAGCTTCTGGGTTTGTATTGTATCTAGGAAGGATTTCCTATCTCCATTAACTACTAAAGTGGAGTTCTCATTTTACTAGATGTTTTTATGTTAAGTTTTTGTTCCATCTGGAACTTATTTTAGTGGAAGATAGGACACAGATTCCAGTTGCATTATCTCCCCATAGAACCATCTTTGCCTTTCTCTCAACTACCACCACCAGCCCCTGGTCCTAGGAACTATCATACTAACTTTAAAAATATCTTAATAGCAGGGCAGTACTGACAGACACTTTGAATCCCAGCACTAGGGAGGCAGATGCAGGTGGATCTCTGTGAATTTGAGGCCAGCCTGGTCTCCAGAGTGAGTTCCAGGACAGCCAAAGGCCACACAAAGAAACCCTGTCTCTGAAAAAGAAAAAAAAATTGATAACATTTCTTCACTCTTCTCCAATTGTGGCCACCGTGTATCTCTGGCTTCTACCAGTACTAAATGCTTTTCTCTGACACAAAGCTTACCATAGTCACCAGCTGCCATTGTTATGTGTTCTTTGTGTTCATCAGCACCCTTCATGGAAGCATGGTTCCTTCTCTAGAGACTCCCAAGCTCCCAAGGAAGCAAAGCTGGTATATCCACCCACATAAGAAACCAGCTGAAAACTGTTCTGAAGCTGTGAGAACAAAATCCACACTAGGCTGTCACATCCTCAAATACCTATGATGTTCATCACTGTCAATGTGACTAGAGTTGGAGTCCCCAAAGAGATACTCCTCTGGTAGTGCCTGTGAGGACATTTCCAAAAAGGTTTTAGTGAGGAGGAAAAGACCTTCCCTAAATGCAGACAACACCATCTTATGAGCTGGGGTACAGGACTAAATAAAAAGGAGACCATGAGTGAGCACAATCATCCATCTCTGTCTGCCTCTGGACTGTGGACACAACATGACCAGCATGCTCCTGCTGCCATGGCTTCCCCACCGTGACGGACTGCATCCCTTAAATCACCAACCAAATAAACCACTCCTACTTTAGGTTGCTTCTGGTCAGGCATTTTGTCACCACAATGAGGAAACCAATCCATACCCCTAACTCATCTCAGTCCCTGACAAATAAGCTACACTTGAAAGAGAGCCAGCAACTTATTTTAAGCTCCTTTGCAGGGGGTATTCCAGTCAACTCAGGTTGTTAGACCTTGTTCAGCTTCAGTTACAAAAGTAACAGAAACTCAACTCTAGACTCAATCCCCAGTAGCAAATAAACAAATCAGAGAAATTCAAACCTTTCTCCCCAGGTCCACCCGGCCTCCTACAACCTGAAAGATACAAAAAGACAGGACTTGGCACAATCTCCTTCTCCTGGGAGGATCCCCAGCCAGTCTCTCTTCCTCATTCAGACCTTTGCAGCCTGAATCATGACCCACAGGAAAATAGAACTTTGCTCCCCAGGGTCCCAATTAAAATCCAGACTCTTTCTCTTTGAGCCACGTATCACCATGGTAACTAATGAATTCTCTGTTTAATGTCTGCATCTTCTTCTACCCCTGTAAAGTCCTGAAGGTAGAGTCTACTGGTAATTCCCCACCACATCTGTTTCCAGCATGGTGCCTGAGACTTGGAATGGGATCCACAAATGCTTTTGAAACGAATGAACATCAAATCTTACTTCACACATTAAATTCTAGGGAGGCGTTCACTTTGAGTTTATTGACATTAGTGAAATTAAAATCACATTGATTACTTAGTTTTTGCCTCTAAGCATTGCAGCTCATTGCCCAAGACTGATGACTCAGAGAGAGAAGTTTGTTTTAGAAGACTTAAACTCTAATTTAAATGTCTTATGAATATTAGAATATCTGACAGCAACACAGGATTGGAAATCTTTACTTCACTGTGCTTTAACACACAAGTGGGAAAATGTTCTGTTAAGGAGAGCCTTTGGCCAATACAACATCACAAAAAACTAATTTCGGAACTTTAACCAAAGAGTGAAGAAAAAAAAAAAACCTACAGAAACTAAGAGTCTGTGATCCTCTCCTGACCCTTTATTAAGAACCCCAGTGACTGGACTTGAAGCTCTGTTTTTCCCATATCCAAGAAATGGATAAGGAATTAGGGGAATTCATCTGGCCCACCCACACCTCCCCAAGATCTGAACGCATCAGCTCCCCTATCATTCTCTGAGTAAGCAGACATCTAGGCATTCATATTACACTGTATACTTTTGAAAGTGTCAGATGTCCTTAGATTTTTTTAAACATACTAATATGAAATGTTCAAACACAAAAAAAATGAGCAGCAGCCAGTCGTGATGGTGCACACCTTTAGTCCCAGCACTTAAGAGGTAGAGGCAGGCAGATCTTTGTGAGTTCAAGGCCAGTCTGGTCTATAAGAAGGGTTCCAGGACAGCCAGGACTACACAAAGAAACCCCATCCTGAAAAAACAAAAACCAAACAAACAAACAATCAAAAAAGAAAAAAGTACCAGCATTGTCCAACAGACTACAGTAAGATCCCTATATATAAGTTTAACTTAAGTCATCAAGTAAAAAGATAAAAGAAAATGAGATTATTGTTGAATCTGTGCCTTCATATGCCTGGAATATTATTATTTCAACATGTTATTAATAAAAATGTTTCTGAGACATTTTTACATTCTTTCATAGTTGGTCTTCAGAATTCAGTATGCATTTTACACAAACATTTCATCTTGGTAAAGAATGGTCAAATTCAAGTGTTCGGTAGCCACACACAACCAATGACTGCTCAGTGGACAGTGCAGACCCAAGAACATCCCAGAAGCACAGCACCCACTTCAGTGGCTACCTTGTCTTCTCTACACTGCTACAGTATTTCATCCATATTCACACCTCCTTGGTTAGCTCTTTTTTAACTGTTGTTTTTTTGTAGTTGGTCTCTAAATAGTCAAGCTGGATTTGTAAGCTTAGTGACAGAGTATAGGCTTAGCATCTCAAAGGCCCTGAGCTAGGTCCCCAGCACCACAGGGAACCAATATGCTTTGAGGACCTCAACAGGACAGTTTCACTAAAATACTTTATCATTCAGCTGCTTCCTAAAAATACTTTATCATTCATCTCCTGTCACATAGTGCCACATCAAGATTCGAAGGGCATTGCCATTCAATCAAGGGCATGAGTGAGCAGAACTTAGAAAAGTGCTTCAAAAATCCACCAGGTCCTCTAACCAGCAAATGGGTAATAAAACATGGTATATACAATAATGGTGGGGAACTCATGGAAATCTACCTCCATCTGCCTCCTGAGTACTGGGATTAAAGGCATTATGCCTAACTTAAATATGGCATACTTAAAAGTAATGTTAAAAAAAAAAAATAATGAAGTATTGACTCCTGTCATCCCAGGGATCAACCTTGAAAACAAAATCCTGGATGAAAGAAATCTGACACAAAAGGTCACAGAGTCTATGCCTGCCTTTACAGAACAAGTGAGTTCATACAGACACAAAATAGGGGTAGTAAGGTGTCCTAAAATTAGTCATACAACTATATTCATGATACTAGGAGTTATTACATTGTGTACCTTCAAAGGATGAACTGCATGATACATGAATTATGGTTATATGACACATGATGTCTTAGGGTTCTATTGCTGTGAAGAGAAACCATGACCACAGCAGCTCTTATAAAGGAAAGCATTTAAAGAGCTGGCTGACAGTTCAGAGGTTTAGTCCACTATCATCATGTCGGGAAGCATGGCAGCACACAACAGACATGATATTGGAGAAGGAGCCAAGAATTCTACATCTGGATTGGCAGACAGCCGGAAGAAAAAGAGACACTGAGCCTGGCTTGAGCTTCTGAAACTCCAAAGCCCACCCTCCCAGTGACACACTTCTTCAAACAAGGCCACACCTCCAAACAGTGCCACTCCCAATGAGTTGATGACGACCATTTTCATTCAAACTACCACACATGATTATGGCTCCACCATTGTTGTTTTAAAAAGTAGTGGCCAAATACGCTACATACACAAGGTGTTTATACTATATGATCCAGATGTGGATACAAAATGACAAATACAAATGTAATACACATTTAACACAAAACTGCTTATAAAACCACAACAATAAACTCCAGTCACCAACTCAGTCCAAGCCATTTGATCTAGTTATAAGACTGGACTGGGGCTGGACCTGATTCAAAGAAACCTTGAAAATCACATTAAACTTCAAAATATTCATTGGTGAATAAAAATCCACAAACAGAATGAATTACAAAGTGGCTGTAATATATATATATAATATATATGTATATATATATAATAATAGCATATATACATATATATGGAGAGAGAGAGGTGGGGGGAGGGGAAGGAGGGAGGGGGAGAGGGAGGAGAGTATGAGTGAGCAAGTGCATGTGTATGGACATCAGAAGATAACCTGAGATGTCATTCTTCAGGTGCTGCCCTCTCCTTTGACAGGGCTTCTCAAGTGGAGCTTGACAACCAAGGCAGACCTGCTGGCAAGGACCCAAATGTCTCCACCACCTTAGTGCTAGGATTACAATCACCAGCACCAGGTTTCTGGGAATCAAACTAAGGTCCTCATGGTTGCAAGGTAAGTACTTTGTCAAACAAGCCATCTCACACCCCTGTAATAGGCTTTTAATAAGAGTAACATTAGCACAGATAAGCAATGTCATAACAAATATTTAACCTCAGTCAGGGATTTCTACCCCGCCTTGGATCGTTCAGTTCCCAGATAAAAGACACAAAACATGTATATTTATAAAAAGCCTTAAATGCATTAGAGCTGAGCATATATCCACCCTCTAAGCTATTAGTATCTATTTCCCCAGCCATAAGCCGAAGTTGTAAATTGTCATGTTCCATCTGGGCAGCTCTTAACTCCAAATGGCCAGCCTGCATGGCTATGTTTTCATGATTCATCTACCCCATGGTGTCCTCTCCTCTCTCTACCTTCTCTCTCCTCATGGTCCTCCTCAGATCCCAAGCCAGAGAACCAAAACCCACCTACCTCTCTTCAGCCCAGCTATCTCGTCTGTCAGGATCTTTATTCAACCAACACTTTTAAATTAAGAAGCAAGATCACATACCATTATTTGATGTACGTGAGGATTCTCTCCTCCCTGAGGCTATTAGGGCCAGCAATTAGCATTGCAGTGCATAGCAACAGACCAAACCTCAACAAATTAAAAACAGTGTATACCACATACATAGTATTTAATCTATATTTTTATTATATATAAAAATTTATGATTCCCTCTGTGGCTTAAAGGAACTCAGAAAATGTTTCCCATGGCTTTTACTAGATATTCCGTTGCTTCAGCATAAACTTACAAAGGTATGCATTAAAGTATTATGGATCAAAGATTAGAAAACAGGGCTGGGCAGGATGGCTCATGCCCATAATCCCAGCACTTAACAAGAAGAAGTAGAACAGAAAGTTCAGCCTGGAGCCACATACCAACACCCTGTATTTAAAAAACAAAACAAAACAAACCCAAAACTAGAAAATAAAACAACACATTCCAACTGCTTTTTTTAACACGATGTAACCAAATATAATTGTCTAATATTCTTTTTTTTAATTGAGCCTTTTCTATCAAAAGGATACCAGATCCTTGTGTCATGAATAGAAACAAGAGGAATCTACTCACCTTGCCTTCAAGATATTTAAAATCTAGGAACCGGGCGGTGGTGGCGCATGCCTTTAATCCCAGCACTTGGGAGGCAGAGGTAGGCAGATTTCTGAGTTCGAGGCCAGCCTGGTCTACAGAGTGAGTTCCAGGTCAGCCAGGGCTATACAGAGAAACCCTGTCTCAAAAAACCAAAAAAAAAAAAAAAAGTCTAGGAAAGGGGCCTGGGGAGATGAAGACATGAGTTAGGATCCCTGGAACCTACATCAAATTCAGCACTAGGAGAGACAAATATGTTACATGCATGTGTATCTGAATGAGCATACACAAATACTCCACACGTACATACACATACACATCATCATCTTCTTCATAATGTACATAAAAGAAAGGTGATACATTTAAATATAAAGAGTGGGCCAGAAAACAAGGGGATAAAAGGGCCAGGAGAGATAAAGGCACAGAAGAAAAAAAAGGAATCAACAGCATCTTCAGAGATCAGAACTAGGTGTTCATTCCCACTCTAAAAAAAAAAAAAAAAATGTTTTGACAAGACCAGTCACAGTGCACACTTTGATCCCAGCACTTGCTGATAGAGGCAGGTGGAAGACTGAGTTTAAAGCCAGGCTGATCTACACAGAGAGTTCCAGGCCAGCCAGGGACACACAGTTAGACCCTGTCTTGCTTTTGTCTTTGTTTTTAAGTGCTCTGAGAGTTTGGGTTTACAGAGATTATGCTTTCAGAAGTAGTTTCTGAGGTCACCATGAAAGACTTATGCTCTTGTGGTGGTTTGACTATGCTTGGCCCAGGAAGTGGCACTATTAGGAGGTGTGGCCTTGTTAGAGGAAGTGTGTCACTGTGTGGGTGGTCTTTGAGACCCTCTTCCTAGCCACATGGCTAGCAGTCTGCTCCTGGCTTCCTTTGAACCGAGATGCGGATCTCTCAGCTCCTTCTCCAGCACCATGCCTGCCTAGAAACTGACATGCTTCCTGCTATGACCAATTTGGACTGAACTTCTGTACCTGTAGGCCAGCCCCAACTAAATGTTTTTCCTTATAAGAGTTGCCTTGGTTATGATGTCTGTTCACAGCAGTGGAAACCCTGACGAAGACAGTTGTTACAGAGAGTAAGGCAGTGGGAGAGCACTGAAGGCAACAGGCACGCATGGGCAAAGACTAGACGTTCTGGTAACAAGGTTTAGGTTACCAGCACACAGGCCAGGAATGCTGGAGTGAAGGCCAAGGCTGAGCCTCTGATCCCAAACCCCCGAGCTGAGCTAAGAAGTCTACACTAACTGGGTAGTGAAAGGGATTTGGGGTTTGACTCTCAGCTCCAACATTTACTAACAGCAAACAGAACTGAGCCTTTCCTACATTCACCTTGTCACTGAGGGACAACTCATGGGCTCTGATGCAGCTTGTAAAATAGAGAGGTGATGCATGGGTGGCCAACATCCACGACAGGACTTTCCACATCTGAGTCCAAAGTGCTGCTAAAACTAATACTGTTAGTAACTCTAAAAGCCACCCAAGAATGTTTAACGATGCAATAATGACAGTTCTTAAAAAGTCTGCCTTTTACACAGGCTAAACAAGAAAAAGGAAGGAGAATCCACTTGTAGACAGTGTTAGGGCACAGTGATATCCCTGAACAAATGCACTGCTACAAAAGACCAAGAAAGATCCAGAGACAAGGGTGGAGGCAGGAATGTGGTCTGGACAGATGTAACTGAGAAGGCAAAACAGAAGTTTCTAGAGAAAGCCAGAAAGCTGATGAATAAGTGGATTTGGGCAGAACTGGAGTTTGCAGGAAACTGTATGGCTCTCAATTATGCATGGAAAGTGCTTTCAGCTGAACAGCTCCCACCAGTCCCCGATGTCTCACACCCCCCTCACTTCCAGGGCATTCAAATCCAGCGAAATGGAAATGTCAATTAAGAAAAGGTAGCCCTGCCAAGAAGTACATTATAAATCAAATGATGGGTTACCCAGACCCTCACACAGAGAGAACTGTATTACCCCCAAAACTGTCTGGAAGCTGAAGGAAGAGGGATGCCTGCCGCCCTCCTCCTCCCTCTTTGCCACTAGCCCTTCGGGAGGTGATCATACCACCTCCTTCCAAATCTCCCCACACCCTCAGTTTCATGC
Organism: Mastomys coucha; assembly: GCF_008632895.1. Classification (NCBI taxonomy): domain Eukaryota; kingdom Metazoa; phylum Chordata; class Mammalia; order Rodentia; family Muridae; genus Mastomys; species Mastomys coucha. The sequence goes on from NW_022196903.1 coordinate 45,265,244, forward strand.
AAGGGTGGGAAGAGCTAAATGCTCTTACTTTACTGGAAAGTCACTTCAGAACCTTCTAGGGTGGGTGGCTTCTGCATCTGAGAGGAACTACTCAGCTTTCCAGCACTTTCCGAAAGGGATGGAGATGGTCTGCACTGAGAGCTCATTTACCACAGTGGGAAAAAACAGCCTGATTCCTTTCCTCCCTATTAAAAGCCCCTGACGGACCAGGCCCACAAACCATGTACTCAACCACAGAAACTAATGGCAGTGAGACCCAGAACCACTCAGAAACAGTGTATCTGGTACATTTGATGCAGGCACCACAACGCTTACAGCCCAGTCTCAGATAGCATTAGTACATTTAGCACTGGGCTCCATCACTGGGTTAACACTGATTAAACAGCGGACAAGAGACATCAGAGTCTGAAGGAAGGTGCTAAGAGTTTAGTCAGAGAGATAATGAAGAGCTTGGGGAATTGCCACTGACCCCAGGCAAATTCCTGAACCCAGCTGCAGTCTCCTCAGGTGACAGAGCCCATCAAGATGGTGAAGATGATGACATAATACATCCTGTGCAGTCTGGTATTAACTGGCCTACAATGAGTAGTCATTACTGAAAATGGATCTCAGGGATAAAATGGCGACTCTTAGCTGAACACGCCCACTACCTATAAAAGTGGAAACCATATTTTTGTCTAGAAGTATTTAGAAGTAACCTGGGCAATGGTGGCGCATGACTTTAATCCCAGCATTTGGGAGGCAGAGGCAGGCAGATTTCTGAGTTCGAGGCCAGCCTGGTCTACAGAGTGAGTTCCAGGACAGCCAGGGCTATACAGAGAAACCCTGTCTTGAAAACCCAAAAAAAAAAAAAAAAAAAAAAAAAAAAAAAAAAAAAAAAAAAAAAAAAAAAAAAAAAAAAAAAAATGTAACCCAACACAGGGGACAGAACTCTGCAAGGTGAGGGGTGGCTGGGAGGAGCAACATTTGGGATGTAATTAATTAATTAAAAAAATAAGTAACCCAACAAAATAGAAAACAAGCTAGAGTCATAGTACTACCCAGATAACCTTAGGACAACTGCTTAACCTGCAAGAGCCTTAAATGCTAAAAATGTGTAGCTTGGATCAGGGAGACAGGCCCTTGAGTAAAAGGCAGTTGTTATCAAGCCTAATTACTGGAGTTTGCTCTCTGGATCCCACAGTAGAAAGTGAGAACCAGCTCCTAAAGTCCTCTAACCACTACACACCTGTATGTACAGGCACAGGGTTGTGAACACACACACACACACACACACATCTAAAATAGGGGACTTAAAAAATCTAATCAGAGTACTATGATGTTAGTGATCATCTATATGCACCTACACAAAACTCCCAGCAAACACCTTGACGGTTAGTGCGTGCTAACCATCCCGGGTCCCTGGACTCCTCCTGGCAGCAGGAGTTACTGCCATTTATTAATTTTCCCAATAAAAAAGGAAAAAGATGAGAATCCAAACCAGCCTTGAGATCAATATTCTCAGATTATGAAGAAGTTAACATTTACTCATTCCATAAATGTGGATTTGCAGTGTGGTAGGCTGCCTTCTCAAAACTGAGGATAGACAGACGGAGGAATAGGACCGGGTCTCTGCTTTCCCAGGACTTTGCATCCTAGTGGCGGAAGAAGGCTGGCAGATGGAAAAGCAAGCTGATGATCCCAGTCAGCTTCAGGCTCTGTGAAGAGCTGCAAACAGCACGGTGTGGGGTTGATGGACAGAATGGACATTTAGCCTGGATACACTGCAATCTGTCTGAAGGTCTCTGGCGGCCAAAAGGAGGTCCTCGCCTTGTATGATGCTTTTGAGTGTTGAGTGTAGGTGACCAAAAGTCAGACCTCTGCTTACCTGCCTCTGAAACCATCTTTTGCAGCTACAAATAAAATACACTACCCAAACGTCCTCATCCAGTAATCAGATTCCTAGGGCACTGTGACATCCGAGGGGGGCTCCAATGCCCCAGCCCCATTCCCAGACACAAGGAGAGAGACAACTTTATGTCCCTCTCAGCTCCAACAGCCTGGGAGGCGCGCGGCTGGTTAAGAAGTGTCTGAAGGACACAAGACAATGCCACGGGCGACGCCAGAGGCAGCAAACGCCCGCTGAGTGCTGGAAGCCCCAAGGGAAGGGTGCTCTCGGTCCCAGAGCAGACACTGTGGAGCGGTGTGACCTGGCTGGGGAGGCCGAAGAGCGAGGTGCCTGTACCGCCAGGCCCCAAGCTCGCGGATGTGGTAAAGCCTCTCTCCTGGCCCAATTAAGCAGGTTTCCTCCCGCCCCGGCACAGCGCCAGGTTGTGCCCGGGACAGCTCCTCGGCGCGGCATCCCCAAGCACCCGAACGCAGGCTCCTAAGATCCGCTCCTTCTCCGGGTCCATCCCTGCCAGGCTGTAACTCGAGGGGCACAGCTACAGGGTGAGCAGCACCAGAGTGCTTCCTCCTAGAAAACTGGCGCCTACACCGCAGGCGATCTGTTAGTCTCAGGGCTGCCCCGTGCACCGGGGCTTCCAGGGACCACTACAGACACACTCTGAACCCTAAAGACTGGCTGCGTCCCCGAACCTTCCCGGGGCCCCCACCACACCTCAACCCCTGCCTGGCGGACGCCCTGTTGCTCACCTGAGCGTTCCGCTGCTGGAGACTCTGCTCGATTCCCCAATGAGTGCTTCAGACAGGGAAGGACGCAAACCCAGCTTCTCCGGTCCCTGCAAGTCTCAGCCGACGGCAGTTCCAGCACCAGCCGCAGGAGACTGGGGCGCCGAGCGCTGCTCGCCGACAGATGGTGGGCGGGAGCCCGCGCTGCTCACCAGCTCTCCTGGTGCTGGGGTCCCTGGTTCCCTGCTACTGGCCGGCGTGCGATCCGGCGACCAGTTCTCAGTACTTTGCCTAGAACTTTAGGGCGCGCGCCTCCGGGCAATTAGCTGAAGAGCTGGAGCGAGGGGCGGGAACTAGGAGGAGGAGCCTGAGTTCTCCACGGGGCGGAACACCAGGAAAAGGGCGGGGGGCAGCAGAGTGGCTCCCACTCCCACCAATCAGGAGTCATTCGGGGAAAGGGGGTGAGGCGTCGGACTTGGAAGCTGCAGGCGGATTCCGTGACGCCAGCCAGGGTTCAGGGCGTGTGGAGGGGCGGAGAGTGATGGTAGGTGTGGCTGGGCGGGGTAGCGGCTCCCAGCATCCCAGGGCAGGGTGAGTGAGCCCCTTAGGCTCTCAGTAAATGTTTATTGAACGACTTAGGAAGTTGAGGTTTGCGCGAAAGGAGCTCTTTTAAGGAGAAAATTCCAGGGGACTCAAATAGTCCAACGGGCAATAATCACTTAAACACTGAATAGGGCTGAGAATAAATAAGGGGGGGAAAGTGTGGCGAGGGTTAGACACAAGGTGTCGGAAACTGGGTTCGGACATTGGGCACCTGGCCCCCAGAAGCAGTTGTCCAGATTGTTGCGGGGTTACAGAGGAGGCAGGAAGGGAGAAGGGCGTTGCTGTTGTTTGTTCTTGTTGTTGTTGTTGTTGTTACAGTTCCCGTTTGTGGCTAGGAAAGAAGATGCAATGTAGTTGCGATCGAAACACAGGAGCCTCTGGTTAGATGTCCAGACCCATCCAACTTCACCGCCCACTTGCCAAAATCCTCGCTTGGATCCCAGCCACTGATAATTTGAGGTCAATTTGCAAACCGCACGTGAGTCCAGCGCCGCAGGTGGCCCGGTGGGCAGGAAATGATGAATGCCAGGAACAGATGCGACCCTGCACCTGAGGTTTCTGCACACGGGGTTTCTGCCCTCTCAGAACCTACATTTTAGAGAGGACGCAGACAATAAACCAAAGAGTGTATATTTACATGCATAATCAGGAAAACGTTGGTGAACTGTTAGCATGGAGAGAGAGCATGCAGAGAACCTCGGAAGGAAGGGGTGATGGAAGTAGCTCAGGTCCCTGAAGGCCTCTGGGGGAGGCTCTCAAACAGGCTCCCAAAGCAGGAAATACTTAGCAGCTCTAGGGCTCAGGAAGCGCTTTCTGGGCACTAGGAACTGCAGGTGGTGTATGTATTTAAACCCTTTAAGACCCACCTGGCCTGCCTCACAGTACTGGGCATGTTGGCTCCTTTGGCTCAGCTGCTGACACTCTAGAAGTTCCAGAATGCCAAGTACATAAGCAGGTCACCACCTGTGGCTGATATTGTCAGTCTTGACCCTGTATTAACGTTTCTGAGGCTGTTTCTCACATCTGTATAAACCACGTTTCATTCACTACGGGGTTGGATATTCACTTTCTGGGACCTTCCACGGATACACTCTCTGGGACTGTCTTTGGCTCTGGCAGGTGGCCTGGGAAGGCAGAATGCTGTGAGCCCTAGCACTTGGTTGGCGATCTCAATATGAGCGATGCCGGACTTCCTAAACTACCCCAAACTACCCTAAACCAGAAGGAGCACCAACTGACAGCAGGCCTGCGGCACCTTGCCCACACCCAGCTCAGGTGCCTGAGTCACACTCACTTTATGTCTAGTAACTCTCAAGACATCCTCTCTTCCTCTTTCCTCTCCCCACTTCCAAATCATCTTGTCGCATCCGGGTTAGCTTTCCTACCAGAGGCATGCCTTCTATCCCACAGAAATGTCTTTGCTGCAGGGCAATCCAACCTTTGGACTTTGTAAACGGTGTTTATTATCTCCGAAGTTCACACGCCAGATTACACAATCGCATGACTATATACATACACATATTGCTAATTCATAGCTACCCAGAACCCAACGAGGCTGTAGCCTGTACCAAATGGCCTGGTAACCGAAGGCTGGACAGAAAGCTGTGGTTTTGTTGTTTGAACTGGCATCCTGTCCTTGGGTTTTTCTTCAGTTTCTTCCAAGCTGACTGTGTTCCTGTTGGTACTGAAGGCAGTTAATGAGTCAGGATGAGAGATTTGTTCATATTCAAAATGCTTTGCCTCCAAGAAAGAGGAATCTCAGCGAGTCTTTTCAGTTCCACTTCCTCTTCTAAATAAACTTATAGGCGCTCCGCTCCTACAAATCAAGAGGGGAAAGATTAAAGTTGAAACCCACGCAGAGTTAATTATCTTGCAAAAGCTCGTTACCATCCTAAAATTAGCTTCCCCCCTCGCAGTCTTATTTTAGCACAATGATCTGAATGTACTAGAGAAAGATCAATGGTTGCATATAGTAAGTTTCTAGAGTCTCCTCTGAAGAGCTGAACAAATGCTGTTGATCTTTCTAGAGGCTCTACCACCTTGCAGGGTTTTTCTGCTTTGGCTTAGTGCTTTTCTTTTTTTACATTTATCAACTCTGTGTGTGTGTGTGTGTGTGTGTGTGTGTGTGTGTGTGTGTGTGTGTGTACATACACCAATGTGAAGGTCAGAGGACAACCTGCAGGAGTTGTTCTCTCCTTTCACCATGTGGGTCCTAGGGAATCAAACTCATGCTTAGTAGCAAGTATCTTTACCCCCTGAGACATCTCCCTGATCTGACTGTATCTTTTTAGCCTCTGAAGTTCCTAGTAGTTAAGCAGGTGCTGCCTGAAGTTACATGTTTTCACAGTAAAGGAAGCTGGTCATAATGGAGTATAGGCCAAGAACTACATAGGCTCCTAGAACAAGAGCCCCTGGCTTCTTGTCTTGCCATGATACTTCCTGGATAAGCAATTACCTTTCCTACTTTGTGAGATGAAAATAGTCATTATACTTATTGGGACTACATGAAAAGTTTTACAATATGGAAATAATTGCCATGTAGACTAAGACAGAGTCCCCACCAACCTCAGTGTGATTGACGTTTTTGGCCCAAAAATTCTTTGTTTGCATGTGGGGATGCCCAGTGCCTGGAAGCTGCACTCTACCCACCAGACACAAATAACTGTCCTACCAGGTTGTAGCAACCAAGAAGTCTCCAGACATTGTCCAAAGACCCTTGGAGGGTTCCTGATCAAAAACTACTGGCCCGGTGCCACAGAGCAGAGGACAACAGAAGTACTTGCTTAGGGCTAGGATTCTGGCTAAGAACCTAGGGCAAATTTTGCTTCCCTAAACCTATTTGCATAATGGCAATCCTAATGATACCATTTCTTGAGACTGTCTAAGAATTAAATATGATTGTGTAAGAGCAATTCGTGCAGTGCCTTGGTATATATGCACTACAGAAATAAAGCTTCTGCTCTCACTGTCTTCCTATGGAGAGAAGACATTGGCCTCACTGTCTTCCTATAGGGAACAACCACAGTCCTGCATGGGCTCGCAGTCTTCCCGTGGGGAGAGAGCATTGGCCTGCATGCTTTGTTCGATGCTATTCCCTTCCCTGACTCATGGCAGACAACAGGAGTAAGCCAAGGCTGGTTTCATCAGCAAATTCAATTATGGCTGAATATTCTTAAACCTGTATTCTAGGAAGCTGTTACTGACAGAACAGTGCGAGCATGAAAGAGGATGCTGAGGGCCCATTGAGGGCTGAAGAACCTTGACATCCCAAGGCTGAATGTGAGACCAGCCTGGTCTACATAGTGAGTCCAGGTCAGCCAGCCATGCATGATACAGAGGGAGAACTTGTCTCCAAAATAAGAAAATGAGGAGGAGGAGGAAGAGGAGGAGGAGGAAGAGGAGGAGGAGGAGAAAGTATGTGCTACTCATCCCCCCCTTCATTTTTATCTGAAAAATGTATTAAAGTGGTTTTTGTTGCCAAAAAACAGAAGCTGTTGTTCAAGAGTGTTAGTGAGCTCATGACAAAGATTGTACAAGAATTCATCTATTTCTTGATTAAATATAGATCATGCACCACCTTTGTATAAAGGACCATTCTTAGCAGGCACTTTATGACATACAAAAATGGATCAGAGGGTGTTCCTGACTTCAGTGTTTCTACAGACTCCTCCATAGGTCAGATCAAACATGTATATAAATAACTACAGTACAAGCTGCAAGAGGTCAGGTACAAGAGACTGGAAGCTGTCCTAAGAGAGGCACCGAAAATGTGCTCAGGAAAAAAGATGAATTATTTTGAGAAGTAGAAGCAGACAATAACTTCCAGAATGGCTTTGTTGACATTTTTAACTTTTGATTTAAAATCTGGGTTTATTATAGTAAAGCTCTCCTTGTAAAGGAAACTGCCACATTGTTAGAGTTCCTGGTTTAGATCCAAGTCCTGCTTAATGTACAGAGATATTATCTGTGAAACTTAAGGTCAAAGTTTATTTTAATTCTAAATGAGTCATCTTTTAAATCAGATGTCTAACATTTCTGGAATGTTCCAGATTGCTCACCTTTAGAACAAGATAACTTTCAGCTTTCTCCCAAGTGTTTGGCAGAACTAGTTTTTTAAGCATGTTATACGTGTTTATATCATTATATGAACAAATATAAAAATGAACATTACAGGAAGAAAGGGACATTTAAAGGGACAGAATTTCCTTCAGGACTGAACTATCAAATTATCTCTAAGTACCAACTGTGGGAATGCATGCATGGGATCATGTTATCTACAGTAGATTCTAAGGACAGCCCACATGAATTATAGTAAGCACTCATTTGCCAGGCACTACCAACCTGAGCCAAGACTGCTGCTGCTCCTGCCACTATCAAGAGTCTGCCTGTCAAATCAGAAAGTTCTGGCAGAAAGGCCAGGACGTTCCTTCTGTTACAAGCCATACCAGCAGAATGTGTGCTTCAAATCCTGCTGTTCCCCTTATATCATTTCTAGACCCATGTTCTACAGGAACATGTCTGACATATACGTTCCAAATCACACCTGCAAATCTAGCTGCAAGAGAGGCCTGGAAATGTGATTCTTGTCTTTCTAGCCTCTGTGCTGCCTGTACACATGAGAGGGAATGGATCAGAAACTGAGTGAGTTAGCTGGGGATAAAATTGTTGGGAAAGGGCTTGCCTAGCATATGCAAGGTCCTGGGTCCAATCTTAGCACTAAACATTGAATGAACCAAACCATAGCATCCCTCATTTCATACACACACACACAAACACACACACACACACACACACACACACACACACAGACAGAGACAGACAGAGACAGAGAGAGCAATAACCTCAGTCAAGTGCCAATGTGCATGTTCCATGCATGCATATGGAAGGTAGAAGACAACTTTCAAGAGTTATTCTCACTTCCACTCTGTTGAAGCTGGGCCATTCTTTGTGCTATGTAGTCCAGGCTGGCTTGTTCTTGAGCTGGTCTACTACCCTGTCTCTGGCTCCCATCTTGCTATAGTAGTACTGGGTTATTAATATAGGACATCGTGTTTGGCTTTTCATGTAGATTTTGGGGCTGAAACTCAGGTTGTCAGGTTTGAGCAGCAAACACTTTTATCCCCTGAGTTAATTCCCAGGCCCAGCTTGCTTCCTTCCTTCCTTTCCTCTTTCCTTCCCCTTCCTCTCTCTCTCCCTCTTTCCCTTTCTTTCTCTCTCTCTCCCCCTCTCTGACTCTCTGTCTCTTTATTTTTTCTTTCTTTTTTCCAGGTACACAGCAAATATATTTGCAGAAAAAAATATATATGTGATGTATCCTTTTTTGATGAGTTTAAATTTATATTAAGTAAACCAACATGGATCATGTTAGTTCCATCACACGTATGAGATTACTAAATTCTCACCTCTATATCCACCATTTATTTCCTGGAAACATGTAACAGACCAGGAGCTACCTTTATCCTCTTTGTAGTAGTGAGAGTGAGAAAGGCCCAGGACATTTGGTCCTCAGTCGGCAGACTGTTTGGGAAGGATTAGGAGGTGTGGCCTTGTTAGAGTATGTGTGTTTCTTCGGATGAGCTCTAAGATTTCTAAAAAGTGATCTCCAAATCTTTCTGTCTCTGTATCTGTCTCTATCTGTGTCTCTGTCTGCCTCTGTGTGTCTATCTCTGTCTCTTTCTCTCTGTGTGTGTCTGTCTCTTTGTCTCTGTGTGTCTCTCTGTATGTGTCTCTCTGTGTGTGTGTCTTTCTGGGGTCTGTCTGTGTCTCTGTCTCTCTCTGTGTGTCTGTCTTTGTCTCTTTCTGTCTCTCTATGTGTCTCACTGTGTGTCTCTCTGTGTGTGTCTCTGTCTCTCTCTGTGTCTCTCTCTCTCTCTCTCTCTCTCTCTCTCTCTCTCTCTCTCTCTCTCTCGTAGATCAAGATGTAAGCTCTTGACTACTGTTCCAGCTCTTTGCCTTCCTACCTCCTGTCATACTCCCACATTAGTCATAGACTCCCCCTCTAAAACTGGAAGCCCCAAATAAACTCTTTCTGCATTGCCTTGGTCATAGCATCTCATCACAGCAACAGAAAAGTAATCAAAACACTCCCATAAGCCATTCTGTACTCTAAAGCAAATGTTTAAAAGTGGAGGAGGGGCACCTGCAAACCCTCCGATCATAGAACTCTCCCACAGTTTTCCGATTGCTCTCAGGATGAAGAAACACACTCTGTGAGTGGATCTCAGGATTCTGCATGGCCAGGCACCCTCCCCCTTCACCTGCCCCTCTGTCTCTTCCATTCTGTACACTGGCCTGCCTCCACATTCTGTTATTTCCTGACACGGGTCCTGGTGCACGTCTTCCCTCTCTATACCCAGCATGTGCCGTTCCTTCTCTTCCTTTGTGAAGAGTGATTCATTCTTCAGCCCTCCTTCAGTCAGACTTCCTCCTTCAGGGAAGTCCTCCTACACAGCCTGCTATTGCTCTAGCTGAGAGGTTTGTTTTGCTTGAGGTGTGCTTATTTATTTTGACAGCACCCACCATGGTTCGAGATTGTATTCACCATTTTCTGATCAATTTCTGTCTCCTTGCAGATGGAGTATCATTCATCTTCCCGTGCCTGCTTCAGCAGCTAGTGGTAGGTTAGCCTTCAAATATTTATCACAAGAATAAAAGGAATCGCAGAGAAGTGACCTTTAACAGGGGCTTGTCCATGTCAGGCCTAGAGGCATGACTGTTCAGGGCCCAGTCCTAGAAAGACTCTCCCAGCCAGCTGAAAGTAGGAAGATGTTGTTTCCTTGAAGATGGCCCAGTTGCCAAGGTTACAAGTTGTGGGACTTTTATTTTATCCTTTTCCCTTTAATATATGTCCCGGTTTCTTAGAGCCCCATCAACTCCATCAGGATGTAAGAAGAAGCTGAAGAGGGGGCTTCTTTTGTCTATGTCCATCCTGCCATCCCATAGACCTTTCTCTATTTATAGGGATGAAAACTAGAAACCTTCAGAAGTATTTGCTTCTACCTTTCTATGAAGTGGGTGGCACCTTTGCTGAGGTCTCTTCATTTCTCCACCGTATTCTTGAGACGTAGAAATTCTTTGGTTCCATCCAAAGAAAGTGCTTTGGTCCCTGGTTCCTGTAACTTGCACATGAGTCCCCTGCTGACCCTCAGAACCTGGGTGCCATACTCAGATGAAATTAGCTCTTCAGAGGAAGAAACTATGATGCCCTTGTTCTTATAGAAGCTTAAAACAATGAATTGAGTTTTTAGAACGGTAAATAAATGTGCCCTGTGAAGAATGTGTACTTAGCCTAGACTAGTGATTCTCAACCTGTGGGTTGTGACCCCTTTGGGGGTTACATATCAGATATTCTGCTTATCAGATATGCACATTATGATTCATAAAAGTAACAAAATTATGGTTTTGGAGTAGCAACAAAATAATTTTGTGGTTGGGGGTCACCACAACATGAGGAGCTGTATTAAAGGGTCGCAGCATTGGGAAGTTTGAGAACCACTGGTGTAAAGAGTCTCAACACCTGGAGTCCCTTTCTTCAAGAAGTGTGGTTCTCTGGACAGATTCTGAAAGTACAGTTTCACAGATGCCTCATGCACTCCAGTACTCACATGCAGGGACTGGTGTACATCTTACCTGGTATGAGTATCAGGCTCTCCCATAATCTCAGATACTTGGGAGGCTAAGGCAGTAAGGACACAAGTTCTAGCCCAACTTGGGAAGTTTACAAAGGCACTGCCCCAAAATTAAAGTTAAAAAGGGCCTGGGAAGAATGATTAGTGATCAGGTATTTGACTGCCATGCAAAACATCCTAGTTCAATTCCCAGTACCACTACACTTGTATTTTTCTTTCTGAAAAAAAAAAAAATGTACAGCAAAATAACAGCAAAATAATAATAAAACCAAAAATCAATGAGTCAAGTAGAATAAAAATACCTATAAATGTCACTTACAAAAATCTCTTCCATTGTTCAGTGTTTCCTTCTAGCATTTTTCCACATAGATGTAATTTTAGGATAAACACACATGAATTCTGTTTGACTTGATAATTGTGTAAGTTTTCCTAATTGCTGTTCCATGATTATTAACACAAAGTCATAAATTTGCCAAGGTGATCATTGTGAAAACGATGAACAGGGGTGTGATATCAGCAAACTTGTGTAGCCCTAGAAATATCTACACTTTTAATACAAAACACTAGATTGGAACACTGCCTCTCCCAGAAAGTAGCTCTTTCTTAATAGCTTTCTTAATATCTAGTGCCAAATTTTAAACTTTGCTTCTTCATCTAAGAAAAAAAAAAAACTTACTATTTTATTTGATATGCACGAGTGCTTTGCATGCATGCTTGCCTACACATCTGGGTACTACTTGCATGCCTGGCACCCCCAAAGGCCAGAAGAGGGCATTGGATGTTCTGGAACTGGAGTCACAGATGTTTGTAAGCAGCCATGTGCGTGTTGGCAGTCAACATTGGGTCCTCAGGAAGAGCAGCCAGTCCTCCTTGACACTGAACTATCTCTTGGCTCTTCTTGATTTTCAAATAAAGTTCACTGTAAAGTCGTGATTATTAATGGAATTGAAAGTAGTAACACTATCTGCTAAGGTAGATCCTAAGGAGATTTAATCAATTTCTATTTTAATCATCTTCCCACTCGATCCTCTTAGAGAAATTCTGAGAAAGAAGTTACTGATTTGGAAGTCAGAATGTGTCTTCAGAGCTGAAATCGTTTTCCTGAGGCCTGGTTCTGCCAGGGTCCCTCCCTGACACCCAGGTACTGAGGTGAGAGCAGAGTAGGCAGGCCAGAGGCTGGTGATCTCTGGCCATTAACTTTCTCTTATTGCTCTAGGGGCCAGAAGCTGATGGCTTCTGGCAATTAACTCTCTTTTTCTGTCCTGAAGCCAAAAGCTGATGGCATCTGGCAAATGATTCCGGCTGACAGCAGCAGGGGATTAGGAAAAGAAAGTTACTTGGATTCTTTACTCTTTAACTCAGGAGCCTCTGGCTGGCCATGAGGCAAGAGGCTTGGAGCTCATTAACTCTTTGTGAGCCAGAGAGAAAGAATAAGGATAAAGAAAAAAGTCATGCATATGTGCACACACACACCTACACACTCAGCAAGGCCCAACCATCCATTTCTTCAATTTCACAAATGTACATGCAAACATATATATATATACATATATATACATATATATGTATATATATACATATTCTACATATGTACATATATACATCAAACAGACAGGCATATGTACATAGATACACATATATACAATTGGTGGATGGAGCAGAGCCCCAACAGCCATACTTTATTTTTTCTCTCAGCCTTTTTATACCTTCTTAGACAAAAATTCTTCATAAAATTACCTCACAGATAAAATGTCACACAAAAGGGAGTTGTAGAAGGATGTCCATAGTAAGTTCAAAGCAGTGTTTCATTCTATAAGCTCATTATAGTTCAAAGCAACAGTTTCGCATGGCCTTCCTTTATCTATAGTACACACCTGTGGCCTCATCCTTGGACCTGACCTAGAATGCTTTTCCTTGATCATAAATCTGCCCCAAGCCTATTTCTCTTCTTAGTGTAGTTTATAAAAGCTCTTTGTACTCCTTTACTTGTGCAGCCTTTCCTTACTATTCTATTTTCCATCATAACTTTATTATATCTTTCTGGCAAAACAATTAAAACCATCTCCTTAAATTTCTTCCTAAAATTATCTGAATCAATTGAGGAATTCTATAGTCAATAATACATCTAAACAGCATTAATTCATGAAGTTCATCTTTGTTTTGATCTGTAGGAGATTTGCCCAATAGGGTGGGCTGATGCCCAGGAACCATCTGGCCATGTAATAGGTATATCAGGAAAGGCATATTAACAATGAGAAGCAATCCTGGGACAAAGTCTTTGGGGTCCATGCCTCTTAGAGCACACCCATCACAGCCATGCAAAATGGTGGGCCATCTCTAGAAAACTTGCTTGCCATAACCTTTCCTACATGGCTTGTGCTCTAGTTCTATTGATGTGTTGTGGCAGTGTGGCAGTCTGTGGTCTATCCCATTCTCTCTCATACCACACAGTGACATATCTAATTGCACAGTGAGCTACTTGATGTCAGAGAACCTGCTTGTTTACCTCATAGCAAATCTACTACTTTCATGAGGAGGTAGCATACATAGCTCCTAAGAGTGAAGGTAAGCCATAGGAGTGTACTCAAGGTCAAGAATGCTGAAGGAGCTTCTCTGGACTGCTCACCTGTGTCCAACACCTTAAAAAACAGCACTCCTGAGTCATATGCATGAGCATGAGACCAGGGCCTCTCCAAAAGGCCCAGATCTTTCAAACCTTAGTTTGTCATGGTGAGTGCTTATGCCCCAATTCTGGACAATAGAACATGAAAGTGACTCTACTGAGGGCTTTGAAATAACTTGTATCTTAAATAACATGAGCTCAGAATAGCATTTGTATAAGACAACTCACCTAACACCAACATGATGTTGTAGCTTCTCATTTGACTTGACATGTTTCATATTATATTTATTTAGGTATCAACTATGGAATTACAAATTCTGTTTGAATGTACTTCTTTTCTATGAAAAAATCCCATAAATGATTTATTTTAAAAATGCATAAATATATTTTCCTCAAAAACTACTAACCAAATTCGCTTGGCAGGATAATTATATCCCCATGGTCTGCAAGGATAGTTTGGTTGCAATGAGAGAAATTTGACTTAGAAGCACTTAAACGATAGGTTAAGTTAAAGCACACAGTGAAGTCTATCACTGCAATGACCTTAATGCTGTTTCACATCAGCGCTCAAACACGTCACCAAGGACCCAAGTCTGTCTTCCTGCTCTGCCCACTTCACTCAGGTGATTTCCTCTTCAGTCTGGATGTGATGTGGATCTGGCAGTTATCATAGTCATATCCAGAGGCAGAAGAAACCGAACAACCTTCTGTGAACCGCACCGTACAAGCCAAAGACTTGTTCTGAAGCTCATGACCTAGCCATCATCATGCTCATTGGTCATGACTGGGGCACATGCCTCTGCATACTCAAAGCATCTATGCACAAAGACAGAATTTCTACGCTAGGGTTTGGCTCTGAAAGACAAGAAATAACAAAGCCTGTCGTTCAAACAATAGATACGGAAGGGAGGCAGCTGTTCAGCCTAAAGCAGTCACTTACACAAGCACTTAGGGCTGCTCTCTCAGCACTTAAGGAATGGGAAGGAGCCTCTCAGCCTCTGTGTTCCCAGATGTTGGCAAATACCAAGTGTGCCAGTGGACCTTTGTAAGGGCAGAGGCCCACCACTCCTCTCTGCACATGGTCTCCATACTTGATGTGCAGCTTGTCTGCACACAAGGCCTCTTGAGTAGTAAAGTTTGTTCCTCCCTTCTCAAGAGCAGGCTGAGCATGGTCATTTTCAAGGTCTTGAAGGCCTTTGCTATGCGTTCAAGACAAGACTCTCAGGGCTACTCCCAGGGAAATGAAGCAATGTTTTAGGAAATGTGTAACTGAGGGAGCTGATGTGGAGGCTGAAAGTACACCCAAGACATGTGTCCTGATTTGGATGTGTGAACCCAAAGACTTCCATGTTGGAAGCTTAGTCTCCAGTGGGCCAATGTTTAGAGAGGCAGCCCATGGAAGGTTCTAATATCAGTAGGGACACACCTACTGAAAAGATAGATAAGCTTTTGTGGACCCTAGTTAGTCCCCAGGCACCCTTTCTAGCTTTCTATTTTGCCACATGATCTCATCCTCTCATGATGCCACCTGCCATAAATCAATGAAGCCAGCCATTGTGAAAAAAAATCTCTTTTCTTTATGAAGTACCCAGCCTCAAATAACTTGTCATAGTAGGAAAGGCTGGGCTAGTACAACAAGTTAGTGAAATACCAATTTGAAAAACTATATATTTACTATATTTTTATGTTTTAAAATTAATCTATTTAATTTGTGCTAGGGGACATACATAGGTCAAAGCACATATGTGGAGCTCCAATGTGTCTAGACTCCTTCTACCATGTAGAGATTGAATTAAGATTATTAGGCTTGGTTGCAAGTGTCTTTACCTGCTGAACATATCACTGGCCCTGTTTAAAATTTTAATTACATACTGGTCCCAGTGGGGCACGCCTTCAATCCCAGCACTCAGGAGGAGAGGCAGGCAGATGTCTATGAGTTTAAGGCCAGCTTGATTTTCATAGCTAGGTCCAGGCTAGCCCAGGATACACAGTGAGCTATCCTATCTCCAAAAACCAAAAATATTTTAATAACATTTTATATAGTAAAATATATCCAAAATATTATTTTAGCATGTAACTAACTCAATATATTGATTGGTAAGAAATTTTTGTTTCTTAATGGTGAGTTTGGAACCCAGTGTATATTTTCATTTCCAGGCCCCTCTGTTGAGACTAGTGATTCCCCAAGCACTCCGTATTGGCTGTCGTATGAATCAATGCAGATCATTTACTCTGATTTTTCCAGAACAGCCTGACTCTGTTGATGTTCATTACTTTGCTTTGTGTCTTGTCAGTTCTCTTTCCCTGGTGGAATGAAAATCGAAGTAGTTATACACTTTAAAGTACTTACTCATATATTAGTAATAGGCAAAGAATGAGTCTGCTGTTGCCTTTGCATCCGGGAGAAACACTACATCTGTAAACAGTACCCGTACTGGAAAAATGGAGAGTCTGTGTTGTCAGCAAACACACAGAGATAGCCACAGCATCATCCCAGAGATCTTGGCCTTGTTGGCTCAGGACACACATTGCCTAATTTTAACAAGATTATGACAGAGTTTAAGGAGACCAGGAAATGAGTGAACATTGAGTGTGGGAGTGAATAGGCCTAGTGAGGACCCTAAAAGATAAAAAAAAAAAAATCCAAAGAGAACCACAATATGGTGACAGACAAAATGGACAGAATATGTAGTTAGGTTGAATCTGATTTCTGATAATACTATATGACTAAATTTTTAAAAAGAGAGAGCTTGCTTGCATTTCTCTTTTATGTTATCTGTGTGGGGTGGATGCTGAGCACACACTCTACACTGAGCTTCACCTGTCATGCCTGGCCCCACCCACTGCACCTCTGCACCTTTGCTTAAAATAAAGTATATGGTATATGTGAATGGCAACACGCTTGTGGATGATCAAGGGCTTTGGAGCCAGCTACATAAGATCACTTTTGCCCCTATAGGAGGCAACTTGGGAGACAAACATTGGAGGAAAAGGTATGAGAGGAGATGTTGCTAAACATCCTACCATGCTTTTCCCCACAATTATTGACCTATACTGCCAAAGATGCCAATGTTGAGAAATGCCCTTTTTAATACTGGTCGCATCATTGGCCATGGGCCAGAGAGATGATCCAGTGGCAAAGGCACATTCTGCCAAGCCTGATGACCTGACTTTAAACCCTGTCCTAGTAGAAGGACAGAACCAATTTCCTCAAGTTTTCCTCTGACCTCCATATGTGCACCTAGGTATGTGTGAGCATATGTACATACAGGCACACAAGATAAAAAATTTTAAATGTAAGAAAAGTACTATACTGCCCTTGAACTTAATGTCTCAGAATCTCATCTTCTTATATGAAGAGGAGTGAAAGCCACTAAGATGATGTCACTTGCCACTAAGTTTGCTGAAGTGAATTCAATTCCCGCAAATATCACGGTGGAAAGAACCAGTCTGTTATCTCTAACCTCCACAAACATGCAGTGGCACACCACACACACACACACACACACACACACACACACACACACAAATAAATGTGATTTAAAAGGATAAGGGGGAAGTGCCTGAGCTGCACTAGTGATACACATGACACTTAAGTGTCAGACTCAGAAAACCAAGACAAACTAGCTAGCATTCAGAGCTTGGTGCAAAGCTCCAGGGTGCCCTCGGGGTAGGGCAGCTAAATCCTGTTCCATGTGTGCTTCTAAGCCTCCAGCTTGAGAACGCTGGACTCCCTTGACCATCCAGTTACGTGGGTCATTTGCACATGCACAGCTCCCTTTAAAGAGATTATCAAAATCCTGCAGATTTATTGGCCCCAGTTTGCTTTCTGGATTAAGGTGAGTGTCAGAGACAGCAATTGCTGAGAGCCAAGAATATGATGGCTCTGGTGGGCCAGCCATCTCCAGAGAGCGCTGACACAGAGGCTAATAGACTTACTGGATGTAATGAAGCATCTAACGTCACTCTTCCTGGAACAGAAAGCCTGACTCTGGCCTTCCAGAAACTCAGGATATTTAAGAGCCCCACACCCATCCATAGACTGGTGCCAAAACGTACAGCTAATGAGCCTGAAACTCCTTCCTCAAATGCTCCTTTAACACAAGTGCCGAAGGTTCTGTCTTTTTCTTTCATAAACATATTTCATTGTTCTTTCTTATAGCAAGAAAAATTTCATAATTATAATGTAAAAAACTAGTCAAATATGGATCTAAAGGCCAGACAAACAACTTCATCTTCCTGGGCTCAGGATTCCATACATTATTTACAGATAATAAAAGTATGAGTTGTAACTAAAATTAACAGGCATCTATTGCACATCTATTCTCTCGCATGTGCTGGCTGGGTACCTTATTCCCATTTTACAGTGGAGAAAGTGAGTCCTAGAGAGGTCACAGGCTTGTCCAGTGCCACAGTTGTAATATTAGAAGGTGACAGTGCAAATTTAAATTGGGGCTCTTGGAATCTGAAGGCTGACATGGCGCTGCTCCACCACAGTGCTGGCAGGGAAAGGGGAGTTTTAGGAGACTGATGATGTTATCTGTGCCTATGATTTTGTGATTTTTAGCAACATTGTATAGGCAAAGAGTGCTTGGGCAGAGGAGTAGAGGCCATGGGAAAATAATTAACCAAAATCTTGTGTCTGATGGCTCACATAGCCTCAAGCACTAAGTCACTAAGTTGTTCCTCATTCCCTTATTTTGATGAATATGTATCTACTTCCACTGTATTTGATTAAAGGATTTCTCTTTCCTTTTCCCCTTCCTTCCTTCCTTCCTTCCTTCCTTCCTTCCTTTTTCCCTCCCTCCCTCCTTTCTTCCCTTCCCTCCCTCCCTTTCTCCCTTCTTTCCTTCCTTTTTCCCTCCCTCCCTCCCTCTTTTCCCCCCTTCCCTCCCTCCCTTTCTCCCATTCCTCTCTGTTATAGGGTTTTTCCATGTATCCCCAGGCTTACTTCAAACCTGAAATCCTACCTCAGCCTCCTGAGTGCCAGGATTATATGCCCACTCCACTGTTGATGTTCTATAAGATTTCTTTTCTATCGGGGATCCAGTACAAAAAGGTTGGCACACAAAGTTCTCAATGATAATTTGCTTAAAGAACAGGTAAGTGAGCTGGACTCAGCGTTGGGCTCTGTATTGGGCTGACACAGAAGGAATGCGAGCTAGAGCACAGCCTGGAGAACGTAGCAAGATCAAAAAGCAAAAAAAACGAAAGAGAGGGGGCGGAGAGGGGGAGGCGTCTTCTGGATTCCTCAGCTTTAATCTTTGATAGTCAGATTTTAGAAAAGTGTCTGAGCCAACATTGTCATGAACTGCTCACTGGACATGTCATCTCTCCTCAACCGACCATAAGAACCAATAAGCAGGACATACACTGCAGGGAGAGTGTTCAAATCCCATGGCTACTAACACAACACTGAGCACCAGAGAGTTGCTCAGGCAGTAGTTACTTTAGAAGAAACTAAACTGAAGTGGAAACTAAAGGTCCTTTGGAAAGTGTTTTGATAGTGTTTTGCTGGGGCAAACACGTCAAGGAACGTTCAGCTTTAGCAGACACAGGTGAAAAGATGTGAAAGGATGCATGATGAAGGATTCCTCTAATGACACACGTGTATTTGTCCACCTTACACTGAGTACTTGAGCTCCATTTGTTGGGACTCCATAGAGAGAAACATGCCAAAAAAACTGGTGGTGTGCTGCAGTTTCTTGCTGCTTCTGCAGACGCGGGCTGATCGGCAGAGTGATGTCAGCTGAGACAGACACGCATGCTGAGGCAAGACCCGTGGAGAACACTTGATGTTTGGAGGGAGTATGAAAGGAACTCGATGGACAGTGACAGAGGCTGAGCTAGGCTTGCTTATAGAGCCAGCTGTGCAAAGCTTGTTGGTCTAGAGTCTTTGTTGATCTTTGCTCCCTCAAGAGAGGCACAGTGGAGAGCTGCTTTGAATGTCCCTGCTGGTCGGAATCCCTCCTGCCTGGTTATTCCTGCTAGGTTGTACCACCATTTCAGATTCATGTTGGCTATCAGGGTTCTACTGAGCTGGTCTGCTGCCTGGTTCATGTTGGCTATCACAGTTCTACTGAGCTGGCCTGCTCCCATATCTGTGAAGAGTTTGGGAGTGGATCAAGCTGCTGCTACTGACTCCTCTGAACTGTTGATTCTAGGCAACACAGATGAGGAGTTGTTCCAGAGAACCATTTCTAATCAGGTCCACTTCCCCCATATCCTTTCTTTTCCACTACCTATGGTGGGTGGTAGGCTAAAAGGGAAGTTACGAACTATCA
This sequence comes from Mastomys coucha, assembly GCF_008632895.1. NCBI lineage: Eukaryota > Metazoa > Chordata > Mammalia > Rodentia > Muridae > Mastomys > Mastomys coucha. The sequence goes on from NW_022196903.1 coordinate 45,284,992, forward strand.
TTAAAAATAAGGTTTGAAAAAAATAAAGTTGCACTAAACTTCCTGCAGCTTTGCACATTTTTCACTGGCAAAGGGTGAGAGTTGTTCAGGAGATGTAGAGTGGCACTTCCTCAGAAGCTAAAAAAAACCCAAGTCCTTCTCTACAAAGTTGTCTTGTTTTTGCTGATTTATACTCTTAGGGGGTATCCAAGAGCTCCTGCTTCTCCAAATTCTAGAACTGACCTGTTTTGGATAATCTTCAGAGCAGCCTCCAGAGTGGGTAGGGCTGAAGCCACGGAGAACAGAGGCATCATCACCCCACCCCACCCCACCCCACCCTGGTCATCACAGTCCTGGGGCCGTTGCTCTCTGCTTTCCCACAATCCAGTGAGTTTTCAGGAAGCTTCCAGGTCTTCACATCTATTTACAGAGGGGCCACTCAGTCACCCAAGAGAGCCACCATTTTCTTCTCTTTTGCTGTGTCTCACATCACACTGTTCAATTCGAATTGTGTCCTATCTCTGGCTGTCATGCACTGTCAACATTTCTCAAGGGTTTTAGTGAAAGAACTTGTGATGTTTATTCTTGGTTGTCAACTTGACTACATTTGGAATGAACTACAATTCAGAAAAGGAGGGCATACTGAAGTGGAAACTTGAGGGTTCTTTGGACAGTCAGTTTGATGGTGTTTTGTTGGGGCAAGCACATGAAGGAATGTTTTGGTAAAGTGTGAAAAGCTAAGGCAGACTTGTGAAGGAATGTTTTGCTGAAGCAGACACAGGAGAGAAGATGTTCTGCTAAAGCAAGTATATGAAAGGACACATGATGATGAATTCTTGGCTAACAACACACATGTATTGATCCGCCTTACATTATGTAGTTGGGCTGCATTTCTCGGGACTCTATAGAGAGAAACGAACCCCAAAACTTCTGATAGTGTAACTGAAGTTTGTTGCTCCTACCAAGGACTCTGGCTGTTTGGATGCATATGCTGAGGCAGGGCATGTGGAGGACTCATGGTATTTGGAGGGTATAAATAGAGTGACAGAGACAGAGCTTGGCTTGCTGGTGCAGTTAGCTGTGTGACACTTGTGAGTCTCTTGTCTTTGCTGATCTTCACTTCCTAAAGAGAGGCACAGTTGAGGTGCTCCTGCTGGTCCCTCCTGCTGATTTGAGCAGAGGCTGAGGCCTGGGTGTCTCTGCTAGGTCCTGTCACCCACCGCTCTTGCTAACCCAACTCTACTGAACTGGACTGTTGGTGTATCTGTGGGCTGTTTGCGAGTGGATCAAGCTGCCGCTGTCTGCTAATCTGTGAATTGAATTGCTGATCTCCAGACAACACAGACAGGAGTTGCTCCAAAGAACTTTTCTAAACAGATTCACTCCCCATATCCTTTCTTTTCCACAACCTCTGGTAGGGCGTGGGTTACAAGGAAGGTTAAATCTTTTAAGAACCATCATTAAAAATAGGATTTGAAAAAATTAAAGTTGCAACACACCTGTGCAAGATTTTCTGCTTGGTTTGAAGTGGGGGACTCCACTCTCTCCAGTCCAGACCTCTGAGCCACAAAGACATGCACATTTAACCCAGACATTGAGGTGAGAAGACACACTGTTAATCTGGACTCTACCTTCTACTGGAAGTCTATATAAGGACATGGAAGAAGGAAGGTTTTGCTCTTTGCCTGCTTGTCATCATCTTTCTAGCACATCCATTCCTTCACTGACATCGGTGTCCACTTCAGGATTCCAGCTGAATACAGAAGACCAGCTGAGATCTTCAGCCTTGAGGGACTGAGCAACTACTAGCTTCCTAAGCTTTCCATCCACAGCCAGCCATTGCTGTGTTAGCTAGACTGCAGCCTTTAAGTCATTCCAGTAAATTCCCCTTTATATATTTGGAAGAGAGAGAGAGAAAGAGAGAGAGAGAGGGAGAGAGAGAGAGAGAGAGAGAGAGAGAGAGAGAGAGAGAGAGATTAGTTCCATAAGTTCTATGACTCTAGAGAACCCTAATACAGAGTACCTTCAGCTTTTTATTATCAGTCCAGGCTTCCTACCCAGGAGGACATAGAATAGAAAGTCTTTACCAGGCTCTATAATCTACTTAAATATTTGCATATATTTACATTATATATGTGATATATATATATCACTCCAATAAACTCTATTTCCCACATTGCAATCTCTATATAAAGATAAATTTAAAGAAATATAATCTATCCACAAAGCTTTAGTTAAAAGGCATTCTGATTCTCGTACTTCCCCCTTAAAGGTGACTCCCGGAAGCCAGGCAGTGTTGGCACATGCCTTTAATCCCAGCGCTTAGGAGGCAGAGGCAGGTAGATTTCTGAGTTCGAAGCCAGCCTGGTCTACAGAGTGAATTCCAGGACAGCCAGGGCTACACAGAGAAACTCTGTCTCTGGGGTAGGGGGAGTGACTCCCCACCATTTGAGATGCTTCTCAAGCTTCTTTGAAGGTTCCACATGAAATATCTTGTGGTTCTGCATTCTGCTTCTTCCCTTGTGATGTCCAGGTGCTGCTGCACACTGAGCCAGAAAGGATGAATTGGAGACCAGATCTCAGTCGGGCTATGAATGTCAGGAGTAGAGGGGTGGGGATGTGAGGGGTGGGGGTGGGGGAGGATGGAGAGCCTTTTCAGAGGACTTCAGTGATACAACTCTTTTAGACAGTATTCAGTGAAACAGATTTATATATATATATATATATATATATATATATATATATATATATATATATATATAAAATTTGGGGTGAATAAGGACTATCAACCTTGGAAAGTGAGAAGGTGGTTTTTCAGGTCAGAATACATCGACTGGGACTTAAGGTACTGGGAATGCTTCACTTCCATTGAGAGGCATTCCAGGTGCTTGCTAGGCAGATTCATGTCAGGAGAAAGGGAGTTGAAGTTTGCCAAGGGCTACGTGACATTTGGCACTGTGGTGGCCAGGCTCCCCAGATGAGGTGAGTACCAAAGTGCACAATAAAGGCATAGACCTGGGCTTGTGTAATAGTTTTTGGGATTTTGGTGGCGGGGGGGCGGGGGGGGAGGGGAAACCTTGGTGGTAAGGTTGCAGTCTACCATGAGTAGACAGCCCCAGTGGGAACCTATTTCCATCTTGGTTATGACTCCATTGCTGGAAAAAGACACCATGACCAGGCAACTTTTATAAAAGGAAGCATTTAATTGAGGGCTTGTGTGCAGTTTTAGATCATCATGGTGGGAAATAGATAGGCAATGTGCTGAAGCACTGGTTTTGTGTGTGTGTGTGTATGTGTGTGTGTGTGTGTGTGTGCATGAAAGAGGTGGGGGGTGGGAGGAGATTGGGTCTGGTGTGGCCTTTTGAAGCCTCAAAGCCCACTCCCAATAACACATCTCTTCCACTAAGAACAGTTGCCTCCTAATCCTTCCCAAACAGTTCCACTAACTAGGGACCAAGCATTCAAACCTATTGTGGGCAGCTTTCAGGTGTTGCTTCCTGGGTGACTTGGCTCCAGGTTTCATAGCCAAATTGCTGGCTGAGGCTGGGTTTTTTTTCTAAAGCTACTGGTAGTAAGGCAAGAATCTCTTTCTGTAAGGGTTTATGATTCCCCGAAGAATGATACCTCAGACTCGAACAGTATATAAATTCAAAGAGTGTTTTATTTTTCAGAAGTCTAGTATGCTGGAGTCTCCCATTACCAAGATAAAGAAACAACCAAGTACACTCACAGGCCTGATTTAAAGCACATTAGGGAATTCTGGGGTAGGTGACCTTTATCTTGCTTCATCTCTAGGGACATTCCATTACTGGGGCATGAGTGCTGGAGACTGTTGCTGGAGAAGTCTGGAAACTGCTGCTGACCCATTGTCCTTGCCTCAGGCCAGAAGGCAGGGCAGCTTCTGAGGCCTGGACTTGCCCAGTTCTTAGAAACAGAGACTTAGGCCTTGTCTCCTTAACTGCCAGACTGCCAGTTTGAAGCCTGCCGTGGAGTCAGCCCAGCCTTCTCAGTTCTTAGCTGCCTTAGTCCTTTGCTCTGTGTCCTCTCTGACCACAGAGTTGCAACAGGACATGACAACTGGCTTCTCTCAGAGGAAATGGGGGTGGTGGTGGTGACAGATGGATAAGATATATGTGGGGGGGGGGGGAGAAGGAGAAAGAAAGAGAGAGAGAGAGAGAGAGAGAGAGAGAGAGAGAGAGAGAACACACTCCCCAAGAAAGAATCCAGGGAATGATAGCCTACCTCTCTCATGATGATCTGTTCTTTACAGGAGAAACAGCAGGTTCATCCTACCCTCAAGAAGAAAGGACTATACAAGGTCGTAAATGCCAGTGAGCAAGCATCATTGGGTATCAGGCATTGATGAAGCCTATTGCTATCACCGAACTTACTCATTTTAACACATGGAATTCTAACATGTATAGACTATACTTTTTTTTTAATCAGTCATGGTTTCTCGTTTATTTTCTCCTCACTTTTTGCATTTTATTTCATAGGCTGTAATCTTTTCTGTAGTGTTTTACAAGAATGCTTAATATTTTGTCAGGATTTTTATCTTGTCCCTGACTTACCCATTGAATGAGATGAGGAGGCATCTTCTTCCCCACCTACATCTTAGTGTTGTCCAAAACATTTGAACTCTAATAAGCTTGATACTCTGAACATAGTGAGTTAAATAAAGCATATTATTAAATTTATTTTTTGCTGTTTCTTTGGGTCTTTTAAATGTGGCTACTAGAAAAAAGTTTCAATCACAATATATAACCACATTACATTTTATACTCACGGTGGGACTTACAGAGGTGGTTTGCCCTGTGTGCCTGGTGAACATCACAGCTGTGTGCTGTTATGCCTTGATTTTCAACACAATGTCTTCATGTTCTTTGGAATGGTTTCTTAGCTCTTGAATCAAACACCCTTCCATTTATTTTTGGCTATGGCTACTTCAAGTAAGTAAGTAATTGTTTGTGTAGAGTCAGGGCTGGGGACATACATAGCTTGGGCTGTAGACCAATGACCCGGCACCAGGTCAAGCCCCAGGGCTGCCACAATGAGTAGTCAGCAGAGGTAAGCTTTCTCAGCTCCTGAGTGACTGAAGACAGCTTTATTTCTCTCCTCTTGGTTTGTATTTGGCTGGGCAGACACTGTCTCATTTTCTCTGATAATCCATTGCTAGTAGTTCTGATCAACACAGATAATTGTCTTGTTTTTTCCTGACTGTAAGCTTCCAGACTTGCTCTTTTTTCCTTGCAGTCCAGACCTCAGGAAGCTGCACTGGGGACTGTTTGTATTTTTCATTGATTCTGTTTGGTACTTAGGGGCCTTCCTTATAAAGGCTTTCTGAACTAGAGACTCCTGTCTTTACTCTGAGATTGCTTTGTGTAGGATGCCGTCCCGCAGCTCCTACTTGCGTGGGGTTCCACGAACCGAGGATTTGGAAACCTGTAATGGGTGGTAGAGAAAAGAGACAGACGCCAGGAGAAATGGTCTCATCAAGGCGCAACTTTACTTAGTGAACACGGAATATATATATACTTAGATAAGCACAGGCATGCATTTTACATTCAGGTGAGAACAGACATTCGGCAGGATCAAAGCTAAAACTCTAACACAAAGGATTCCAGGACGGGATAGAGAGATCAAAGGTTCACGGCTTCCTAGGGACCTGGTATCTGGTCCTTGAATCATTTACATAGGCTCCAAACCCCCAGCGAGCTAAGTCTCTGGTTTCGGATTTGAGTTCTTCCAAGAACACAGCAGGGCCACCACATATTCACCCTAACTGTATAAATTTATAAAGGGGAAATGCGATACGATCCTGACACGCATACATTGCGAAGTGGTGCGACACACCTTCTCAGCTCCACCCTTCAAGGCGATGACGCATAGTGGGTATCCGGGCCAAGAAACGTCTGATATCCAGACTGCCCTCTCGTCCACTTTACCACCCATTACAGGTTTCCAAATCCTCGGTTCGTGGAACCCCACGCAAGTAGGAGCTGCGGGACGGCATCCTACAGCTTTGATTCCATTGCTTCCTCTTATTTTTTCTAAATCTCTGGACAATCCATAACAACATTGTTGGAAACTTTAATCCACCCTCTATGACTTGTATATGATCTCTTGTTTTCCATCACTCTGGGAAAACATTGCCACTCAATCTTCCCCTACACAGACCTTCTGTTGAGCTCATTCTTCTACCCCACTGCTGACTGAGTTTGTGCTGTGTTGTGTTGCCTCTTAGTTTTCATCTTTGTTGTGAAATTCTGGGACTGAGAAAGAAAGACACGTTGATACCTTCAATTCTGCCACTTTAAATGCTTGCTTATTTATTACTTTTATTTTGGGGACACAGTAGGACTTATTGGAGGGTCTGGGCAAGGAGAAGTTAGTATGAGAAAAGCTTTCGTAAGTGTGGAGCTGACTACACATCCAGGGAATGAGGAGTGGAGATGGTTTTGACTCCACAGTCACCAAGGTTGAGTTACTTCTCAGTCACCAAATTCACGATCATCGCACTTGGTAAAGCTCCCTTCCTCTGACATGACTATCTTCCTGCACCTGAGGAATTAGGACATGGTTCTGAGAGACACTTCAGTTATAAGCTCCTGGTGCCACAGGATGGTGCAGATAGAGCTGGGTGGGAACCTGGCCAGTGTTAATGCTGACCATCCTACCCCAAAGTTTCAAAAATGCAGTTCACAAACCTGTCCAAAGCCTAGACAGAGCATCTCTAGAGCAGACATGTGAGTAGCCATTGGACAGGGCTTTCTCTAAGGTCCTTAAAATTTTCTACTCTCAATCCCAAGCCAAAGTCACTGGAGGATCATTTTACTTTCAATGAAATTCAAGTCAGCAACTCTAATAATAATTTTTAAAAACCAAACATTCTAATCCAATCCAATCCAAAGATGTGCTACTTCTGAAAGCCACAGGTCTAGAATGTTGTCTTCAATTGAGCCACCATGCTTCTGTCAGAGAAGACGCTTGTATGGGGAGTGAAAACACTATTGGTTATAATGCCACATGCATTATCTGGAATCTGAGCTGAGGTGTTGCAGGCAAGTGTGTTGTTATTGCTTGGCATGTAGCAAGCTCAGTGTGCATACTATATATTCAGAACCAAGACTGCACTAAAGTCATCAGTGCCAGAAATGCCTCAGATTCACTAAGCATTTAATTTTGAATTAATCTTTGGTTTCTGCACATTGAGAAACCTTTTACTGTTGCCAATTTTTTTTCCGGCCCCCACATCAGTTACATGACCCCATATGGGTTTGCACACTGCAGGTTTAAGGTTTGCTGTACTGCAAAAAGTCAAATGCCACATGTTCTTTCTCTTATGTGAATCATAGCTTCCAATTTTTGAGTTTGTGTATTTAACTTGAAATGTCTGTAGAGATCTGGAAGCTGGGAAGAGATTATAGGGTAGAGGGAAAAAGGAGGGGGCCTTAAGAGTAGTGGAGGGAGTAGACTTCATGTGATGTGAGAGTTGTGGTGGTGTGACTGACATGTACTGAATACTTGGTACCCAGCTGGTGGTACTGTCGGGGAAGTCATGGGACCTACCTTTGGGAGGTGCTGAAGGAAGTGCATCACTGGGGGACGGCTTTAAGTGTATATAGCCCTTCTCCACTTCCTGTTCTCACTCTCTGCTTCCTGTGTGTGGATGAAGATGTGATCAGCCATCTCCCAGCTTCCACCACCATTCTGTGCTTTCCCTTCTATGATGGCCTCTGTTCTTCTGGAACAGGGAGCCATCATAAACGTCCCTAAGTTGCTTTGGGTTGTGGTACTTTATCACAGTAACATAAAAACCAGTAATACAAAAGTAGAGGAAGAGCAAACAAGAGAGGGCAAGGTTCAAATAGAGATGGGTAGAGGAGGAGGACTGCCACGCACACTTGCGTGATGGCGGTATTTGAGGCGAAAACTTCAAGGAAAGTCAGCCTCCTGCCTCCGCATTGTTGCCTGGCACCCCAAACTCAGAGGTGGCCCAGATATGTCTTCGTACTTGTGTACTAGGAACTCACCAGGATATCATATTCTTACAGCTAGCAAGAGAAAATTCGGACATTGCTTTCTGACCTTCACCAATGTTTCCAACTATCCTAGTTTAATGTTTTAAGTACTAGAGAGTAATTGAAAGGTTTCTCTCACTCTAAGACATTAGCTGAAAGAGTTAGATCAGATCGAGATTCTCCTCTGCCTGCCTCTAGCAAGAACCAAAGAATTAGCATAAGAATCCTCAACAGAGAGGGCTCTACCCCTCTTCCTCCTGCTTCATACCTAGCTACCAGACCCTGCTGACCTTGGATGTGGGGGTCGCTTGCCTACGTGACTTCAGTCTATCACTAGGACTGGAAGAAGAAGGACTTGGACTCACATGCAGGACTAGCACTAGACCTTAGATGCGCTAGGACTCAGATTCATGTATCTCTCGCAGTCCCCCGGGCCCAGAGCACTTGGGCCCGGGGGATGCAGCACCAGTTCAGAGGAGACAGCTGCTGCTTTAGACCCAGTATGTTTCAGATAGCCTCAGAGGTACCTCAACTGTTGAGCTGCCAGATTTTTCATTTCTCTTTTGCAATGATTGTAAAAGCCTCATGCCATTTTTAAAAGAAATACACTCAGATTTTACACCACCCGTGTGTAGTCTGTTTGTCAAAGCCGAATCCCGTGCCCACCTGACCAGAACTCCTCGTCCCGCGGAACAGGGACCCCGCGAGAAATTCCGGTCCGTGGCAGAGGACCAACTAAAACTACAAGTATATGGAGAAAACATATGGAAATTTAATTTTAAAATTAATTTAAAATATAATGGGGGGAAAAAAGAGAGTCTGAAGAGAGATACACTGTGTGGGTAGACAATGCTGATCCCAGAAGCCATGGAATCAGTTTCCTGTACTATCTACATGTATTATTATTATTATCATTATCATCATCATCATCATCTAATTTTCTACTGCTGTGATAAAACACCATAATAAAAGGTGGCTTATGGAAAGAATATTTGATTATAGCTTATGATGATCCCAGGGAGGAGCATGCATAATGGCGGGGGAGGTGTGGCAGCTGTGGGCCAGCAGGATATAAGATCCTCAAACACAATGACAAAGGAGAGAACAGGAAACAGGTGAGACTATAAACTCTCAAAGCCTGAGCCCAGTGATGTGCGCCCTTCTGCAAGGGTACAACTCTAAGGGCCCATAACATCCCCCAAACAGCACAGCAACTAGACAACAAGTGTATAAATACCTAAGCCTAAGGGGGATATTTCTCATTCAAATTGCCACAATTATCTTGCATAATTATTACAAACAGAAGAAAAAAATCATTTTTCTGCAGGAGAATGTTAATTAAAATAACTGCTTTATAAAATTGAATTTATCTATCTACTAATTACTCACAACTTACAACCATGAACAGGCTCTAAGAGCATAAACATAGTAGAACTGGTAATTTAGACAGTTATGCTGGAGACTATACATTCTGACATTGAAATGGAAATTCTTTCCTACATACCCAACATCATATAGTTGATATGTATTTGGCCATATGGATTTTAAAAGGAAGGGTCTGTGTTTAGAACCATTCTTTTTTAAATAAAAGAAAAGACTTTTTTAAGGTTATGTCTTTCACTGTTAGATTATAAATTCTCAAAGATATAAAAATCTCTGTAGCCATATGGAGTGTCCCTACATTAGATTGACCCTTCATTAGAGACTTCATCAGACACCAGATGATACTGTAGTGAGGAATATGCCCAAGGCCCATAACTGCAAAGCTGAAACAAACTTCTCTTTGAAAAAGCTCCCCAAACCAGGGGTAAGTCTGGGTTTAGCCAGGGTTCTGGTGAGCAGGTGATGGAATCTAAGCGAAGCAGTTTGTTCAAGTCAGAATGGTTAGGAGAAATCATAAAGCACTCTGGGACCCGAATATTTGATCAAGCTTTATTCTGGGTACATCTGTGAAAATGTTGGGGTCTTTTGGGTTTGTTTGTTTGGGGCTGTTTTGGTTTCTATTGTTAGTTTTGTTTGGTCAGTTGGCTGTTTGGGGCTTTCTTGTTTGGTTTGATTTGGTTTTGTACACAAAGACTGGCTATAGAGCTTGGGGTGGCCTTGTAGTTGTGATCCACAACCTCCTGAGTATAGCTGTTCAGTACATGAGCTGTAGGTGATGCTTTTTCTTGGACTATTATTTTTACTTACCAGACAAGCAATGGATATTTGTCAGGGTATAGTAGAGCTGAAAAGTATCCTATTCTGAGAAGACTAATCAAATCCTTCTTTGCCAACTGCCTGTGTGAAGAGATGCAGGTTGTCTGCATACAATTCTTCAGCCAAAATAACTGACAGCAACAAAGTGAGTCAGACAACATGAAAATGGAATTCACTTCCATCCAGTCAACTTTAACAATATAGGACAATTGCAACTCAGTGCTTTTCTTTGTTTTACTTTTCCTTTGGAGGGCTCTAGCTAGCATACCCATGTTGCTTAGATAAATATTTACCAAACTTGTTATTGTTGTTTTTACATAAATTAGTAGTCATTTAAAACTTTAAATGATAATAAAACTTCTAAGTTTTATTATCCAGTGTGATAAACACATTTAACCTTCATAAATAGAAGTTCTTTGGAATCCTCAATAATTTTTAGAATGTAAGGAAATCTTGTGACCGAAAGTTTAAGGACATGGAATTAAACTGAGACGTATGTGGTTCTGAATTTATAGTAAGTAGTACGTAACTTTAGCAAACATTGAGACTTACTTGATTGCATAACACCAAATTCAGCTAAAGGAGTCTTGGAACATCAGTCCTGCTGGTGGATTTCATGTGCCAGCTTGAGTGGACCACAGTTCCCAGATAGCTGGTCAAATATTATTTTAGACATATCTATGAGAGTATTGGTGGGGGGAGTGTTATTTGTTTGTTCATTTTGGTTGGTCAGTAGGGTGTTTGGGACTGTCTGGTTTGGGTTGGTTTGCTCTTTAGAGACAGGGCCTGGCCATATAACCTTAACTAGATTTGAAGTTGCAATCTGCAGCTTCCCTAGTACTGAGCTTGCAAGTATGTACACCACCTGGAACTAATGAATGACATTTTTGTAGATGAGGTTAACATATAAATTGGTAGATTTCAAATAAAGCTCATCACCATCTATTATGTCAATAAGCTTCCTGCAGTCAGCTGAAGGGCCCCCATTAAAGACTGAACACCAAACAAAAAGGAACTTAGAGGCAGCCTTTGAACAGGAACTTCAACATTAGCTCTTCCTGGTCTCAGCCTTAGGCCCACCTTACAGATTTACATTTTCTCACCTTCTACAATTCTATGAGTCAATTCTTTAAAATCAAGTCTTTTCTCAAGATATATATATATATATATATATATATACATATATATATGTACATCTATTTATATATGTATATATATGTACATATGTATATGTATATATGCTATTGTTCTTTTTTCTAAAGAGCTGCCTAATATTAGTCTTATCAGTAAGAGATACATACATACACATATATATTTTATATGTATGTATATATATATATATATATATATATATATATATACCTTTGTATAACAATAATTAAGAAGTCATGAATTTGAGAGAGAGTCTGGAGATGCTGGGGGAGCTGGAGGTGGAGAGGGGAGGGTAGAAATGATGTAAGTGGGATACTTATGTAAAAATTTTTCAGAAATGGTTTAATTAAAATATATAAGGAATTCATAATAGTAGCCAATAAATTCTTGATGGGCTAGAGATTAAAATCAAGGGAAGATAAATTGTTTTACATTCTATTTATAATGTTCACTAATTATATAAAATATCTTGAAATATACCAGTGACCATAGAAATGGTTATGTGTAATAGTTCTTTACTTAATGTTCATGATTACAACACCTGGAAAAGTACAAAATAGTTTCTCTTCTAAACCACTCTCCTTGACACTCTCCTTCTCATCCAAAGGACTTCTTCACCCTACAAGGCCTAAGCTTCCACTTTCTCAGTTTCTTTCATTTGAGAACTATTTCTAAGTAAGGTGTTAATGACTTCACACTTCCCAAAACAAATTAAATGTTAAATGACAACCTAGAGGAAAGCAGGTGTTTGGCCCCAAAATAATTACTCTCTAGTAGTGGGTAGAGAGGCCCACAGCACCTGGGTAGGTGGTAGGGACGCTAAGATAGCATCATTTTCTCAAGCCTTCAAATTTAGACTCAAAGAGTTGACTACCTACTTACGCCATCTCTATAAAGCATACTCCTCCTGAAGTTTCATGGGTGTAGTCACCCTAGCATGGTTTCTGACAGGAGACAGCGCATGGGCAGTGGTTACATGAGACACAGTAAAGAGCTAAGCTGGACCCATTATGCAGAAGAGCTAGTGGCTGCCATCCTATATCAGCTCATGGAGCAAGACATCACACAGAGACTATCAGGAAATGCACACATGTCTAAATAACCTTAAAGTTTTTCATTTTAGTGTGTGTGTGTGTGTTGCCTGCATGTACGCCTATGCACCATGTGTGTGAAATCCTTGCGAAGGCCAGGAAAGGGTATCAGACATACAGGATCTGAAGTTGTGGGCCACCATGTAAGTGCTGGGAATTGAACTTGGGTCCCCTGGGAAAGCATCTGCTGCTCTTAACTGTGGAGCCATCTCTCTAGTCCCATAATGATTTTACTGGATCAAGAAACTTAAAATCATTCATGATACAAACAAAGGTAAATAGCTTTAGTTTCTTTTCAATTCCAAATACAATATTCATTGTATTTATGTATTTCACATTTGGAGAAGTGAAAGCCATGCAATGTTAATTGAGAGTTAATTGAGAGTTAACTCTACTTAGCCATGCATAGTAGCACACGCCGGTAATCTCTGCATTTAAAAGGCTGAGGTAGGAGGATTCTGAGTTGGAAGCTAGCTTAGACTACATAGGAAAGTTAATAAATTAGAAATTGTGTAAGTTTCACTGCCAGATATTTGAATATGCTGCCATAATACAGTAAGAAGGATTTACAATTTTCAACTGTATAAAAATGTGGTTTGTATTACTATAAGAATAATAAAGAGACCATGAGATTATGGCAATTGTTTTTTGTTATTGT
>NW_022196903.1:45298101-45301834 GCF_008632895.1 Mastomys coucha
TTCCCCTGCTTGCTCATTTAAATTTGGTCCCAACCCTCTTTTTAGGTTGCAGTTGCTCACTGTAGCTTGAATATTGATGGTGACAATTGTGGATTCAGCTGGCTAAGAACTCAAGGACAGAGGGACATTCCTGAGCATCTCCCCTCATTGATTGTCAATCATTCCACTGATTGAGCTCAGAATTTAGACTGAAAACAGTCTCACAGCCTTCCCCCACCTGACCAGGAATTGCCTGTTTGAATTGTAGAAATAAAAGTAAAAACAAGACTTTTGAGAAAGAAATAATAAGCCAAAACTACCTATAGTAGAGACATCTGCTTGTATAAGAAAAACAAAGTTTTTAAGGTCAGGAGGGCTGGGATGAACTAAAAGCAGACCAGAACATAAAATAACTGATAAGACCTATAAGAACAAGATTAGATGTTCTACCCCTCCCTGTACTGAACTCTGACAACAGCCTGACCCCACTAACTAAAATTCCGGGACTTTCCAGCTCAACCCATTCCAGGGGCCTTCCAGGTACAAGAGCTAGGTAAGGGGGCAATGAAGCCAAAACCAGCCCCCATGAGCAAGCCAACCAATGCCTGAAGAGATCCTTTGTTTGATACTGCACCAATTGGAATAAGCCAACTAGGCTTGTTGCCTTTGTAAAAGCATGTAAGGTGTATGCTTCTTAGACTCTGGGTTGCCTCTTCCTACTTGGATGAGCAACCCCACGTGCATTGGCCACGCACGTTGGATCAATAAACCTCATGTTATTGCAGTGATCTGTTGTCAAGCTGTGGTTTGTGGGTTAGTGCATTTAGGCTAAGACTCTTGGGGGCCTAACAGAACTTCATCTTTACAAACATTCAGCAAAGGAATGGAACAACAGCCAAACAACAACTGCACAATACACAATATCTACATTGTTACTATATTTTTTATGTTTTGTGTACATGTGTGGTGTATGGGTGTGTGTTGAAGGAATCTCTTATGTCTGTATGGAAGCATCACCTGTCAAACAAAGCTGATTGGCCTATAGCTGAGGCAGGAAATAGAAGGTGAGAATTCTGGTAGGAAAAAGGATGCTGGGATAGAGAGAATCGTCGGAGATTCACTCCGATGGAGACAGACACATGAAAGCTGAGCAGAGTAACCAGTACGTGGCAGAATTTAGATTAGAATAAACAGGATAATAAATTATGAGCCAGTCAGAGAACTTGCAAAGCCTTGGCCTAGGCGTTTGTAAATATATTTAAGTCTCAGAGTTGTTATTTCAGGAAACATGAAGACTGGGTAGAGAAGACCCTCTAAAAGGTGTGTGCTTACTTTGAGTACGCTTGTTTTGGGTAAGCTTTCTCGTGCATGTGAGTGTATGTAGAAACCAGAGGTCAGCATCGGGTGTTAACTCTCCACCTTGTCTATGTCTCACTGAATGTAAAGCTTACTAACTCACTTAGAGGAGCTGGCCAGCAGTTCTGGAGATCCTCATGTCTCAGCCTCCCTAGTGCTGGGATTGCAAGCACACACTGCTGTGCCTAGCACAGGTGCTGGAGATTAAACACTCAGGTCAATTTTACTTGCACAACAAACACTTCACTATTTTTATTGTGTATATAAAATTTCTTGCCAGGCAGTGGTGGCACACGCCTTTAATCCCAGCACTTGGGAGGCAGAGGCAGGCAGATTTCTGAGTTTGAGGCCAGCCTGGTCTACAAAGTGAGTTCCAGGACAGCCAGGGCTACACAGAGAAACCCTGTCTCAAAAAAGACAAAAACAAAAACAAAAACAAAAACAACAAACAAAAAAATTCATATAAACTCAAAAGCAAATGCAAGTGAGAACTTTAAATAAATGGAGAGTTGGAAAAAACAAACAAAAGTCCAGTATGAAAGCCAACACATAGGAAAGAGAAAAATCATTCTCCATAAGTGAATTCACAGATTTATATTATTCTAACATAAATTTTTTTGGGGGGAATGCAAAATAAGCAAGAAACTGCTAAAAGTGTTCCAACAATGCGATACAGCCAAAATAAAAGTTGAAAAAAGACAGGAACACATGCCTAACCTAAAGAAAACTAAACAAAAATTTTTTAAAAAATCTAATTTCACTGGATACCAAAGAACGCAAATTTAAGAAAAGGAGAAAATGTCCAAGCTCTTGAAGTAGACAGAGATCCTATTTAAAAGGATACACCAAGCATTGATGATAACAGAACACAGATACACTAAAATCTACTAAAATGTATGCCTTTTGTTCACCCTAAGACATTGCTAAGAAGCCGGGCGGTGGTGGCTCACGCCTTTAATCCCAGCACTAGGGAGGCAGAGACAGTCGGATTTCTGAGTTCGAGGCCAGCCTGGTCTACAGAGTGAGTTCCAGGACAGCCAGGGCTACACAGAGAAACCCTGTCTCGAAAAAAACCCAAGTCTCTTTCAAAGTTTAAAGCCTCTCTAAAATATCCACAAAAAGAAACCACTCTAAGTTTTTGTTTGTTTGTTTGTTTGTTTTTCAAGACAGGGTTTCTCTGTATATCATTGGCTGTCTTAGAACTTGCTCCATAGCCCAGGTTAGCCTCAAGATCTGCCTACTTCTGCCTCCTGAGTGCTGGGATTAAAGGTGTGCATTACCACTGCCAGCTCCCACTCTAAAATCTTAGTCTCTCCAAGATTCCAAACTCTCTTAGTTGTAGGCTCCTGCAAAATCAAAAATATGTTACAAACTTCTTAATTCTAAAAGTGCAGTGCACAGTTATAATAAGACAAGCAAAATGAAGGTCCAACAGTGTAGACCCAGTGTCCTTTCTGGGACTCAGCATCTTCTGGACTCCAAAGGACCTGTGTAGCTTCTCTTCTCCTGCTCTGCCTCCTGCAGAACACACAGTTTGTCTCCTAGGCTCAGGCCATCTCTGCCCCACACTTGTACAGTCCTATGGTCATGGCATCTCCAAAAGGCTGGGGTCTCTAGCAAAGAGCTGAACCTTCACCTGTAGCCTCTCCTGCTCTCTTCAGGGATTCTAACCCTGTTCCATGGTGCTAAGCCTCAGCTTCTCTACATGGCCTCTTCAGTTTCAGGGCTTCTACTGGCCTTGCACAGTGCCAAACCTCATCTGCTCTCTATGACCCACCCCTTCATGACTTTAAAACCAGTATCACCTGGCAAACTCTTAGATATAAGTTCAGTTGCCAGCATGAGGTACAACCTTGGCCTCTCTGGATCACAGCTTCTGTGGGCTGACCCTGAAAGCATACTTCTCAGTTGATTTGGCTCAATGATGTAGATCTGTTTGTGAGCACAACTGACTCTCCAGTCCCAGCTGACCGCTATCAGTTGTTCCAGCAAATCGAACATTTCAGTTTAGCACTCTGGTCTCTTGTTAGTCACAGAGGACTCTTCAGCTCCAGCTCTGATAGTCTTTGCTTCCCTCTGAAACGTCATAATTGAGGCCTCTTCCATCTGCATCACTCTCAACACTTGTCTTCCAAGCTCCCACAGAACAGCCTACTGAGCTCTGAGCACTCAACAGCTTTTCTGACCCAAAATTCAAATGTCAGCACAATCCTCCCCAAAACACACAGTCAGGTATGTCATAGCAGTAATGAAATGGTTTCAATTTTTTAGTTTGCTGTCACGGACCGGGATTTCTCGCGGGGTCCCTGTTCCGCGGGACACGGGATTCCGGCCAGGTGGGCACGGGATTCGGCTTTGACAAACAGACTACACACACGGGTGGTGTAAAATCTGAGTG
>NW_022196903.1:45305492-45320610 GCF_008632895.1 Mastomys coucha
CTGGCAGCTCAACAGTTGAGGTACCTCTGAGGCTATCTGAAACATACTGGGTCTAAAACAGCAGCTATGTCCTCTGAACTGGTGCTACATCCCCCGGGCCCAAGTGCTCTGGGCCCAGGGGACTGTGAGAGATACATGAATCTGAGTCCTAGCCCATCTAAGTTCTAGTGCTAGTCTTACATGTGAGTCTAAGTCCTTCTTCTTCCAGTCCTAGTGCTAGACTGAAGTCACGTAGGCAAGCGACCCCCACATCCAAGGTCAGCAGGGTCTGGTAGCTAGGTATGAAGCACACAAGTACGAAGACATATCTGGGCCACCTCTGAGTTTGGGGTGCCAGACAACAATGCGGAGACAAGAGGCTGACTTTCCTTGAAGTTTTCGCCTCAAATACCGCCATCACGCAAGTGTGTGTGACAGTTTGCCTTTTATTGATGTGATAGACACCACGACTAAACGATAAGGATTCATTTAGCTTACTGTTCATAGTACATCTCAAAGACAAGCCAGGGCAATGATTCAAGGCAGGAACCTTGAGGTGGGGAATTGAAGCAGAGACCATGGAGGGCTTGCTACTCATAGCTTCCTCAGCCTGCTTTCTTATAGCTCACAGGCCCACTTGCCTAGAGGTGGCACTGCCTATTCCTGTGGACTGGGACTTCCTACATCAATTGTTAATCAAGAATATTCACCACAGGCTTGCCTACAGGCAATATGATGGAAGCATTTCTCAACTGATGTTTCTCTTCCCAGACAATTCTAGCTTAATTCTAGTTGACAAAAAAGAAAAAAGAAGGGAGGGAGGAAGAGAAATTAACCAAGTATCTAGTAAAGGACTCAAAATACAATTTTTTTTGTTTGTTTGTTTGTTTGAGACAGGGTTTCTCTGTATAGCCCTGGCTGTCCTGGAACTCATTCTGTAGACCAGGCTGGCCTCAAACTCAGAAATCCACCTGCCTCTGCCTCCCAAGTGCTGGGATTAAAGGCGTGAGCCACCACCACCCGGCTTCAAAATACAATATTAAACTTGCTTATATAATTTAATAAGAAATGATCAGTTCAATGGGGAAATGCTTCTTTCACAAGAGAGCATTATCTCTGAATGAACAGTGAGTGTATGGAAAGTTGATCATCAATCACTAAGAAATGAAAATTAAAGAGACAGTGCCACAGTACAACTGGCTGAACTGGCTGAAGTGAAAACACAAGGTTACAGAAGGCAGTTCACATTCTGTGAACTACATCCTTAGTCACTTCAGGGATGTCTAGATTGAAAGAACCATTCCTGAGATTAGTTTATCAATGTCCTCTGCAGCCAAATGCAGGCTTATACTGCTGCTCCACAAGCCCACTTCTAGATCTATGCCCAGCAAAAATATAGCCACCAACTGGTTTACATAGAAATGCTCATAATCTACAATTGAAAACCATCCAAATGTCCAGGAACAACAAAATGGAAAATATATATAGTGTGCCAGATTTCTAAACAGAAGCCTGTAAACAAATGAAAACAGAACTGTCTGTCGCTGTTAGAAGTGGGGAAGGCTTAAAGCAGGGGGCTGGTGGGCATTGCTGCAGATGGGAAATTGCTGACTGTCTTGTTTTTGTTAATTTCAGTAGTGTTTGCTTTGTGAAAAGCCAGACACTTTCCTGAAAGTATCCTTATACTTGGGGATCTTGAACACAATCAGATGGCGTTTACATGGCTTCTAAATTGTCGATCCTCAACACTGGCAGTGGTACAGTACAACAAGTATTTTTATATACTGTTGGCAGAAATAAAGATGTTGTCACCATTCTTGGAAAGCTGATTAGCAATGTGGACAAAAAATATTCCAAAGTTTATGGTCTTTGACCTAGTAAGTTCGTGTATATGTATCAACCTTAAGGTAATTATTCACTTGATAAAATGGCAATAGAAAAATTATGACAGTGTTGTGTGTAGCTTTTCACTACCCCACCTGTGCTTGGGGAATGGGCCACGCTACCAGCCCCCACCCTGCTTCCCTTGAATCCATAGATAAAAGACACGCACACAGTGGTTCAATTACAAATTGCCTTCTTGGCACAACTGCTGGGTGCTACTATCTCCTGCCTGGAAAACTTTTAGCTCTGCTCCCCCCACCTGCCCCAACTTTAGTTGGTTAGTTGAATCTAGTCCCTGCTAAACATCTCTGAACACCTGCCTATAGGAGCAGCCACAACCCACCATTCTCCCCAAGACCTCACATGGCTGCCTGATTCTCTCTCTCCAAAGCATAGCATGGCAAACTCTCCCTCTCCTTCCTTCCTTGTGTCTCCCTTTTCCTCTCCGGACCTAGATGTCCTGCCTGTATCTTCCACCCAGCAATCGGCCCTTGGCTTGCTTTACTGACAAACCAAGAACCAATTGGGGACCTTAGCATCAGAACCGCCCTTACATGACAGGATACTAAACTTCATATTCCATATGAAGTTTATACTCCAAACTATTTAAATATATTTAAGAAGGAGAGGCTGGAAGAAAGTACACTGAGAATCATGAATGCTGAGTCCCTAACTGCAATGAAGCCGTAATTCCAATGTGATGGTGCTGGGGCGTGTGGCCTTTGAGAGTTAACCAGGTTTACAAAGGTCACCAGTGGGTACTCCTGGTAGAATTGGGAACTATCAGAAACAGGAGACAGACAAGGTCTCCTCTCTACAGTCAGAGGCTGCAACAGTAAAGTTGCTATTATGAATCTGGAAGAGAGATCTCAGCCAAGCCAAGTCTTGCGGGGATGCTGACCTTGTAATTTTGAGTCTTGGGAACTATGAGAAATAAATATTTATTTTTTTTCTGCAAGTATATGGTATCTTGTTATAGTAGCCAAGCATAATGATCTAAAGTTTTGTGTGAACATATGGATTATTTCTCCCTTTTTTTGAGATTTACCATAAACAAATTACATTTTAATTTAAAATTTTATATATTTACTGGGGTTGGGGGCATTAGTTAAGGGTTCTATTGCTGTGATAAAACACCATGACCAAAAATCAAGTTGGGGAAGATTTGGCTCACACTTTCCATATCATTGTTTATCATCAAAGGAAGTCAGGATAGGAGCCTGGAGGCAGGACCTGGTACAGAGGCATGGAGGAATGCTTCTTACTGGTTTGCTCCTCATGGCTTGCTCAGTTTGTTTTCTTATACACTGCCAGGCTGGACTACACAGGCATAGCATCATGTGCAATGGACTGGCTCCCACATCAGTCACTAATTAAGAAAATGCTCTACAGGCTTCCCTACAGCCCAATCTTATGGGGCATTTTTTTTTTCAACTGGGGTTTCCATTCTCTCAGATGACTCCATCCTGTGTCAAGTTGGCATAAAATTAACCAGCACACATGGTATGAGTGGGGAAGGGCAGGGGACAGCTTGTGGGAGTCCTCAATTTCCACCAAGTGGGACCTGGGGACTCCAACTCAGGTCATCAGGCTTGGCAGCAAGGCTTTTTACCCTGGAAGTCATCTCCTTAGCCCAGTTTTAATTTTCAGAAATGTAATTGCTCACTGATTGTGAGTAAGTCATCCTAGGGAAAGGCCAAAAAGTACAGAAATCCCGAGTGAGGGCTGGAGGTTTCCCATTCCCGTAAGCATCAGAATCTGCTTATCAATTTTTATAATATATTTTACTTAGCATATAAATACAAAGCATGCACACACAGGGAAGGAAATGTGCATTACAATGTTTGGTGGTTTGTGTTTTGTTTTTTAAACTAGTGCTTAAATAAAAAATAAGAACACTGGGAGCTAGATGTTCCCGTTTTTATTGTCTGCCCCATGCCATGATTTAAGTGTCACGTAACAACATAAAGCAGTACTTTCCTGAAACATAAACTGCTTTGTGCTGGTGGCTGCATGCCAGGTCCCCACCTGCTTAATACCTGCTTAGCTTCAGATGGCTCCTGTGTTGCCATACTGGGTCCCTCTAACATACTGTAAAATGCCTTAATGACAAACGCCAGATAATTAGTAAGTTTACATGGTAATTTCTCTAGATCTAGACCAGCCTTTATCACATAGTATTCAGTACTACCCATTACTTTTATAATCAGAAATTTGAGAAGTACACACGATTTTATTCTAAAGGAATCTAGATGCAATTGCAACTGGGCTCGGGTTTCCTGAGTATGCCTCTTCGTTTGTTAGGGTTGAAGTAGGAAGTCAAGTGTCTGAGTTTTCATCAAAGATGGTTTGTGAGAGGCACCTCGCTGACCTGGACTGCACTGCTATACTGAGCACTACATCAGTAGACACTGCTGTTTGCATACTAGAAAAGCCAAATTATTTAGAACTACCCAAAGGGATCAAACAATAAATATTCTCCTTACTCTAAACACAGCAGGTGAAGCTGTTGTGAATCATGTATCCCTGTCACCTGAGATGGCACTCACACTGTCCCCCGTTTCTGTCCTCCTGTCCCTTCCTAGTCTGAGTCTTTAAACCTGGCAGCTGGTAATTTTCTGGAGATTTCTCTATACACACACTTCTACGTGGATGAATTAAAACCTAGGTACCCACCTGGCTCTGTCTCAGTAGGGTTTTTGCACATCAATTCCAGCAGTCAGGGGTAATTAGGAGTAATTCCAACCCTAGCAGCATCTCTGTGGTGTCATTAAAGATTCACTGCATAGTCCATGACAACAGCTCTTCAAATGCCTCAGCCCTCCTCCCAGCAATTGCCCAGAAGGAAGCCTCCATCCTGGCTCACTCTAACCTCTCTCTTCTCAAAGTCAGTTCCCACCCTGGCTTCTCTGTGTTGTGCAGTGTGTTGCCTCTAATCTGTAGTTCAACACCCTGAAAGAGGACAAGGTGGGGGAGGAGGGGGGGGGTGGGAGGAAGCAGAGAAAGAGGTGGAAGAACAAGAGTAATGGAGCAAGGTCTAGATGCTTTCACCCAATAGGATATTATAGTTAATAAATAGACCTCCTACATGTGAGGTCTAGAAGTGGGTGTATTGACATTGTATTAGTTTAGAAAATCAAGGGAGGGGTCTTTGGTTGGTTGTTTATTTGTTTTGTTGTTTGCTAGTTTTGCTTGAGAAAGAAAATAACATTTATAGAGTGTGGAATGCTGTGCAATGTCCCATTTATGCTTTGCACTTAGCTAGCACATTACTGGTAAGAGGGATTTGCTTTGCCTCTGTGTTAGACCTGAGGACTATGTTTGCTCCTGCTTAGTGTCAGATGTAGTGGTGCATGCCTTTAATCCCAGCACTTGAGAGGTAGAGGCAGAGGAAGGTGGAGCTCTGTGAGATTAAGGCCAGCTTGGACAATCAGAGTTCAGAGCTACATAGTGAGACCTTGTCTAAGATAGATAGAGGATAGATAGAAAGATAGATAGAAAGATAGATGGATAGATAGATAGATAGATAGATAGATAGATAGATAGATAGAGACTAGATTACCTTTGTCTGCTGATTCTCATGGTAGTGCAGTGATGCTGCATGTTCACACTGGCTGGAGAGGCTGGGAGGAAGCCCAGCCCTTGCAAATGACAAAGCTGAGACGGAGAGAAGGCTGGTGGGTAAGGTGCAAAGCAAGAGCAAGGCAGGTGATTTGTTTGGGGTGGAAGCAAAAGAGATGCTTGATTGGGGAGCTGCAGGGAAGATTTGGTGGCAGGTGGCATTTGAAGAATTTACTTGGGAGCATGCAGGGTAACCCCTTGCACTGTCTGTCCTCTGAGTGCATGTTCATTTTTAGTCACCCTCCCATAACCCCTGTCATTATTTTTCCAGCCTGGGAAACAGAACCTCGGTAGCAGGCAGTACTTCTGTTCTCTTGGTAACACATGGTGAACCACAAATGGCAACTACTGTGTTCTGGGCCTAAGATTATTTGGGGGTCTGTTCCAAAGGGTTGTTCACTGTTATTGGGCTCACTGCCCCCAGCCAGCCTGAGTTGGATTCTGGTTTGCTGTCCCCACAATAGTAGGACACTGTTGGGGATTGATTCTAATGCTTTGAATTAATCCAGTCCCCCAAATCGGGAATCTGCGTGTCCAAATGCTGAAGGTCCTTGTTCCCAGTTGGAAGGAGGAGAGTGCTATGACAGGGAAGAAGAAAGACCAGACCTAAAGGCCTGCCAACATGTGAGAATCAGGGAAAGTGGCCACACGGGCCACCCAATTGTGTTTGGGGTAGCAGAGATGAAGTATGAAATATAGATTTTAAAAGATGTTAATTCAGGAATACTGAAGGGGAGTGCTTGCTAGTAGCAGGAGGATTAGAACTGCCCAGGCTTTGAGTTGGTCAAGGCATATTAAAATTAACTTGCGTGTGTGTGTGTGTGTGTGTGTGTGTGTGTGTGTGTGTGTGTGTGTGTATGTGTGTGTGTGTTTCATTCACAAATCCAGAGAACTCTTGGGCGGGTGTGGAGAGCAAGAGAGAGACCTGTCCGGAACACAGAGTGGGTTAGCTAAATTCAACACTACAGACACTAATAGGGATTTGATATATCCAAGTAGGGATGCTTTCAGAGGGTCAGGAAGGTTGAGCCAAAGGAAGGGCAAAGGAAGAGGACACACTCCCACTGAAATTCTAGGTGCTTCCCTGGCATCATTTGCAACCAGGCCTGTCAAACCTACTGGCTCTCGGGGAATGTCTTTCACGTTCTGCCCTCCACGTAACCATGGTGGTGGTGACTCTGCTAGTTGCACTAAAGCATGTTGTTGGTTTCGTGGATTCAAACATCCGGTTACCATGCCTGCAATCCCAGAACCTAGGAGGTGCAGGCAAGTATATCAGAAGTTCAAAGTCATCTTGAACTACAGGAGACTCTGTTTGATAAAGGCACACACACACACACACACACACACACACACACACACACACACACCAAGAAACAAAATGCAAAGAAAACCAATGGGTATAGCCTGGGGTCATCACAAAGCTACAGCACTATTGGAAATTTTAATTAAAATGAAATATTAAGAGCACTTTCAGAGCACCCTCTCATATTAACTTCTTCATTCTCAAGGCACTTGATTTTGATCACTGAGAAACTCTTCTATGATTAAGTGGCTGAACCTGGTCATTAAACTAGGGATTGGCAAGGCCAGAGCTCAAATTCCACTCCCTGTTCATCTGTGGCTCTCCCCACTACTCTGTCTCCCTATTTCTACATCTGAGAAATGCCTTGGGTGTATAAATTACTTTCCATAATTATGTTCCATGGCTAAGCAATGTCTTTAGGGGGTCACAGAACCAGAGAAATCTAAAGATAAATCAGTTCCCCAAAACAAAGAGCTGAATTTTTTTTTCTGTTGTTGTTTTGATAAATCACAACACAAAGCCAGACATTTGCTCAAGATCGATGATGGTCTGGTTTCTTTTTTACCAGGCCCTGTCTGATGGGAAGGAAGGACACAGAGAGATTTATTGCCAGCCATCATGTGACATCATTGCCAGCCGTGTCAGCAGGTGCGACCCACATCACTTGAGTATGTCAGCTTCATGAATGGCAAGGTCACTTTGTCCCCTGATTTAGTCCTGCCAAATTCAAAACCCAGCTCAAGGACTGCGCTGGCTGACTAAATATACCCTCTAGTGCCTCCTGCCTGGATGCTGTGGTACCCCTGGCTGATGCCCACTGTTTAGAAGCATGTTCCCAATTCCAGTCTTCCTGCCCTCAGTCCTAACAAGTGAAGGGAGTCAGTGTTTGCTTGAACCTTCCAAGTGATTACTCACTCTTTTTACTTGCCTAGGCATCTTCTGAAAGGAAGGGGTGGCTCTCTCCCCACCCCTTACCTCTGTGCTTTGCTTATCAGTTTAAAAATCATGATGTGACCAGAGGGAGAAGTGACCTAATGTGCAGAGATCTGAAACTAGATGGACCGGCCAAAGGAGAGGACCTAGCTCTCCCCAGAGCTGGTGGCAGAAGAATGTGTTGGAGGAAGAGCAGGAGACAGTTCTTTAACCTTCACTTTAAAGTCCTGTGAAGATTCTGTAAGACCCTGTCAAGCCTTAGCTTACCAGAGACCCCCTGAGTGAACCATGTGGAGCCTGATCAATGCAAAAAGCAAGAGGATTTTTACTGTTCCAGTGCACTGGGATCATCCCAGACCCTAAGGAGAGGAAGCGACCCTGCACAACTTGTTCAGTGAGCTTTTATACAATTTTCAGGGCAGCAGCCATTAGACACAATGTGATTGGCAAAACAGTGTGACTTTTAAACTGATTGGTCTTCAGGGAATGAGGTGGCAAGGACTTCCCTTGTCTGAAGGTGGGCAAAGGTCCGCCCTGCAGAATGTGTCCCCACCTGCAGGTTGGTTCTCACCCTGTGGTCTGAGGAATGTTGATTAGCCTTTCCCTTCCAGAGGGCAAGAGTTCCACCACCTTCCCAAAGTTCCTGAGCTTATCTCATTAAGCTCGACAGAAATTCCTGGCCTCCCAGTGTTTTCCTGAGATGTACCTGTTTACTCGGTTCTCACAATTCCACCCCTGAAAATTCATCTTTATATCCCTTAGGGTCTGACCTCAAAAGCAAAAAGCCTTCTGAATATCCTAACAGAGTTCAAAGCAGGCAAGTGGTCTCTGATAGAAGGAACACACCAAGCCCTGTTAAGAAGCCCCAAGCCCTGGCTCAGGGGAGTTCAGAGACAAGGTCACCTGACAGAAGCTGGAGCCTTGTTGGGCCAGGCTGGTAGGGATGGGACCACTGAGGAGAGACTAGTGTTACAGACAGATGTCCCTTCCTTTTCTCCTGGTGTCTCCCATTACCCTTCATTTTGGATATGCCAGGTTTAAAACTGGGAACATGGAGGCTTGAGAAACTTCAAGTGCCTACTCAGTCTTTAGAACTGGAGCAAAACTGGAGGAGGGCAAGTCATGTAGCCCAAGAAGCAGCCAGAGTAAAATAAGACATGTTTCAGTTAATGAGTGCTTGCAAAGCTTATCTTAAGTCATAGAGTCTTATGCCTGATCATAAAGTTTGAGTTTGGATTCAAGATGTGTATAGCCATTAGAGGCTACTCATTCTGGTAAACAAAACAGAAGGCCCTTTGGGATACAGCTGTTGATACTCAGTGTATTAGTAAGTTATCACACACTGTTTAAGCTCAATGAGACGCAGGCGCTGGATTTGGGGTTGACACTTCAGACCCAGCTATATTTTTGTCCTCCAAGACCTCTTGTCCAGGAATCAGCAACCCCATACCCATCCTGTGGAGAGGGGAAAGAAAAAGAGCCTGATGGCCCAAGAGTAAGCATTATGTCCCTAACAACAGAAGGGAAAGAACACTGGGTAAAAAACACTGTGTTCTTAAACACAGCTGGGGAAAAACAATCAATGCCAGGACCTTCCCAAAGCTAAAGACTAAACTACTGTGTATCCCATGGTATAAAGGCACCTATGGTGGGAAGGGCTCCTTAGAAGTCTCACCCAGGAACAGATGTTCCTCCTGGGACTCTGTATGTGGAACAGAGGCTCCAGCTGAACTGTTTTGGTTCCTAAATTTGCCTAGGCAGCATCTGCTGGACACTGTATGTGTCTAGTATGATGTTCTATTGTATTTCTGGTACTCACCATTTTTATTAGTCACTATTCAATTACTGTGAAGAGACACCATGGCCAACTCTTATAAAGGAGAACATTTAATTGGGGGCTTGCCTGAAGTTTCAGAGGTTTAATCCATTAATATCAAGGCAGGGAGCATGGGGCCCACATGGCACCGGAGCAACGGCTGAGAACTCCATTGTGATCCATAGGTAGAGAGAGACTCTGGGCTTGGCAAGACTTTTGAAACCTCAAAGCCCACCCCCTGTGACACACTTCCTCCAAAAAGGTCACACCTCTTAACTTTTCTAAATCTTTTAAAATAGTGCCACTCCCTGGTGACTTAGCATTCAAATATATGAGCCTATGGTGTCCATTCTTATTCAAATCACCACATTCCACTCCCTGGCCCCCAAAGGCTTGTAGTCATATCAATGCAAAAATGCACTTCTTCAAACTTCAAAAGTTCCCATAGTCTATCACAGTTTCAACACTGTTTCAAAGTCCAA
Organism: Mastomys coucha; assembly: GCF_008632895.1. Classification (NCBI taxonomy): domain Eukaryota; kingdom Metazoa; phylum Chordata; class Mammalia; order Rodentia; family Muridae; genus Mastomys; species Mastomys coucha. The sequence goes on from NW_022196903.1 coordinate 45,315,514, forward strand.
AGTTCAAGGTAGCTTTAACTGTAAGCGCCTGAAAAATCAAAATAAAAAGGCAGGTCACATGCTTCCAATGTACAATGGCACAAGGGGCCTCCAAGGGGGAGGAAAAACTGGACCAAAACAAGATCTAAAATCAGCAAGGTAAGCTCTGCATCTCCATGTCTGATGTCAAAGTATTCTTCAGCTCTCCAATCCTTTTCAGCTTTAATGACTGCAGCACACTTCTCTCTCTTGAACCAGTTCCTCACTCATTCTACAGCTCTCATTGGCAGCTATACCCCATGGCTCCAGCATCTCCAATCTCTTGGAGTCTCCAACACAAACCAGGCTTCACCTAATGGGTTCTCCAGTCCTCTATGCAGAGACACCCCTGACACATGCCTAGCCTCAGCAGCTTTCCTTGGCAACAGAGGAAGATTCCACAACCCCTGTCTTATATCCTCGAGTCAGAAGTCTATGGCCAAAGTTGAGTTTCCCATTCTTGATGAGGCTGAAATCCCACTCACCCACCCACACGTGTGCCTTCCATTACATATACATCAGCTTTCTGTTGCTGATGATTTCCTTTACTGCTTAAGTTTTCTTTAATAACTTTTCATAAGTTGGAAGCTTAGCTAGCCCTAAGACCACCCCTCTTCTACATCCATTTCATATCAGGCTCTTCTTTAAACTTCCATCCCCTTAAGCACTGGACTTAGCTCTCTTCCACTTCCTGGTATTCCTTTTCTCTTCAAACTATACATTTTGTATTTCTCTTTGCCTGACTTGTTCTTTTGCATTATAGATCTGCATAGGAGTGATCACTAACCACATGACACACACAGTCAATACTAGGCTGTCTTGAAATTTCTGCCAATGCCATTAATCCAAAACTCTTCAGTTACATTTCATGCAGGCTTTTTTTTTCGGACAAGAGTAGAAAGCAGCCACAATCTTCTCCAAAATGTCAGAAGAATGGTTTCTTGGCCACCTACCAACAGTCTTCTGAAACTTCTTGAGCTGAATTCCCACAGTTTAAATGATCTTCAATGCCACTGTCTTCCATGCTCCTACTAGTATGGCCCATTAAACCCTGCTTAAAGTGTCCAACTGCTTTTCTAGTCCAAAGTCCCAAAGTCTTCTGTATTCCAACAAGCAGCATGGCTAGGCCTATCAGAGTAATATACCAGTCCTCAGTACAAACTTCTCCCCATTCCTGCTTCCAACTTCTGTCTTAGTCACTCTTCTATTATTGTAAAAAGATACAATGACTAAAGCAAATCTTATGAAAGATAGCGTTTAGTTGGGGCTTGCTTATAGTTTCAGAGGTTTTATACGTTATCATCATGATGGAGGATATGGTAGCATGTAGACAATTGCTGGAGCAGTAGATGAGACATACATCTTGATCCAGAGGCAGGGGTAAGTGGGTAGGGGAATCATGAGCCTGGAATGGGCTTTTGAGACCTTAAGCTCACTCCTCCCCCTGCCCCCAGTGATACACTTCCTCCAACAAGGCCATACATTTTAATCCTTCCAATCCTTTCAAAAGAGTGGCACTCCCTGGTGACTAAGCATTTAAATACATGAGCCAAAGGGGGTCATTCTTATTCAAACCACTATATCATTTTATTCTTGCTAGCTGAGTATTATATAATATAAATTCAGTCCTTCAAAACTGAAAACATAATTATGATGAAGCCTTCCCCCATGATGCAAAAGTTATAATAGAATAAGTAAAAATTGATGGTGTACCTAGGTAAGAAAAAGAAATAATTGTAGTTGACCTTGGAGTTCATATCCTCTGAGATAGTTGGAAGTAAAGAATGAAGTTGATGAGGTCATAGAGAAGAGGTTATGTAGAACTTCCCTACAGGGATGATTAAGTAAGATAAAAAAAAAAAAATCAAGAGGATAGATACTTCAAGAGATCAACAAAGGACCCTCTAATTTTCATTTCGGCAAGAAATGCCTAAATATATAAAATCTATGAATAACAAATATCATAAACATTAGAGGGTAATGAATGCCCTAAATAGGACATCTACAGCCCCTCCAAAGCTTTGGAAAATGGGGTGGGGTTGAAAGATCCCCAGAACTAGGGAGACCCTCACTCAAGTCTCGGGATGACACGGCCACCCAATAACTCACGAGAGACCGATCTTACTGCAAGCGCATGAGGTTTATTGGGGATAAGCCAAATCTGGGGTCGAACACGTAGCCTGGCAGGCCAGAGGAGTTCGACCCCGAACACAAGAAGTGAGGGGTATTTAAAGGGAAAAATCACAAACTAAGGGGGGTGAGAGGGTTACCAAGGAAACATAGCATGAAAACAATAGAAAATTCTAAGGGAACCCACTCCCTAGTTGAGTCAGGTCACAAGGAAGTCATCCTGCACACTCATTGTCTAGAGGAATGTGGTTTGGTCGATGATATCTTCTTAATGGCTGACCACTATTCTGTTCCTTATTCTGGGCAATGCTATCTTCTTAATGGCTGACTGCTATCCTGTTCCTTATTCTGGGCCCTAGCTGGAGGGGGTCTCTGTGACCAACAAGTTCCTGGCTCATTACAGAGACTTCCTATGCCTTCTTTAAGTAAAGGTTATACACTATACATTAATGCATCTCCATTAACATGCTTTTTCCAAATTTCTAAATTCAGTCTTTCAGGGTGAAAAGGGAAGAATGGGGAGTTAGGTGAAATGCTTGTCTTCTGGACATCATATGGCTATTGCACTCATGAACTCACAACGTCTGAATAAGAAGCTGGGGCCATCAGCATTCTATCTTGAATGTGGGAGAGCCTCATGAGGCTCCTCTCCTTCAGGAGCTGTTGGTAGTGAATGTGGTGGGGAAGGAGAAGTCATTTTCTTCAGTGATGCAGTTACTGGAGACCAAAAAGACATGAAAGTGGGAAGATGACTTCCTGAGAAAAAAACGGTTCAGTGGGAGTGGAGGTGGATGAGAGAGGATAAGGGGTTGAAAATGACCAAAATACTTTGTGTGCATTGTAAAATTATGGGGGGGGGGGGAAACCCAGTACAGATTAAGAAAGAAGAAATATAGAGCAAAGCAAAGGGTTTTAGAATAAGTCCAAATCTTAAATTGAGTTCATTTAGATAAAATAAAATTCATTACATACTCTAACTCTTCTCCTTGGACGTCATAGTGGTATTTTATGACTATTGAATTTTATGATTCCTGAATTTCTTCCTATTCCCAGGATTCTGGGATCCCAGCCTATTCTGTTAGAGCAGTTTCCCGTCTGTCAGTTAATCGCTGGCAACACGAGCACAGCTAGGGTTAAGAGCACAGTGAACACTAATTGCTGTCCAGCCCGGCAATTGGATTTCCATCAACCACCAGTGAACTCTGCTGGTAGGAGGAAAGTCAATCCCATCTGCCAAGGAAGAGGAAGCAGAGTAGCTATGCCCTTGGCCCCAGCAACCTCTTCTTCAACTGCAAACCAGATGAACTCGACTCATACCACGGCCTACAGTTCTCTGAGTCACATTGAGCCTAGGAACTATAAGCTGTGCATCTTGAAACTGCTCAAGAAGTAAATGGGGCTAGACATGGCTTAGTGCGAGGTGCCCTGTCAGAGACACTCAGCAGACTTACTTTGCTATGGGGTATCTGTCAGGTAACTAGGCTCCTTATAAATGCTAGTAGTGGTATTGCTGCATTGCTACAGACTTCCTGGCACAAAAAATGAGCAGTGAGTATGTCCTTGGAAGACTGCTGAATGGGCCCCGAAAGCTTATGCTTGAGTCTGTTTTCCCCTTCCAAGTGACTCTACTAACCATTTAATATTTGTAACAAATTCTTCCTGCTTAAACTGGCTTGAAGATGTCTCAGCTTCAGCTGTCAACTGGACATAGAGCCATCTGAGAGAGTCTCAATTGGAAGATTGCCCAGTTCCCATTGGCCTATGGCCATGTCTGTGAGAAACCATCTTGACTGATGATTGATGTGGGAAGGTCCAACCCATTGTGAGCAGCACCATCCCCAGGCAGCTGAACATGAGCCACATAAGAAATCGGGCTGGGCATGACCAGTCAGTGAGCTGGATATAGAATCAGGACCTCATGCTTGTGTGGCAAGCAAGCATTTTACTAACTGAGCCTTCTCCCCAGCCCCTGATCTTGGAATTTCCACCTCTAAAACTGTGAGCTAAATAAACCACTGTGTGGTAAATATTATTTGGGGGTTTCTACCCCACCTTAGATCATTTAGTTCCCAAATAAATGACACAAAAATCTTTCGAATTATAAGCTTAAAAGCACTAGAGCCTAGCAGATATCAACACTCTGTAATATTTTGTTTACTTCCCTGTCAGTAAGCCCAAAATATCACGTCCCATGTTCCATCTGGGCTGCTCCTACTCCAACAAGCCAGCTCTCACGGCCATGCATGTGCTCATGATCCACCTACCCCATGGTGACTTCTTCCTTCTTCCTCTTCTCCCTCCTCTCATGGTCCTTGCCTGAGACCCCAACCCTGAGATAACACTCATCCTACCTCTCTTTGTCCCAGCTACAAGCTGGAGTCATCTTTACTACCCAATCAGGGATAACTTGGGGGGGGGGCAAGTTTTACACAACAAGAGCTGGTATGCATGAGGATCTACTCAACTTGGAGCAACCAAATCTTGGGATTCAGTATTTAACATTTAAATACATAGTAGAACCAGACTAATCTACTACAAACCATTGGGAGAAACAACAGAAATAACCTTCAAGAATAATGCTTCCTGCTCCATCCCCCACATCCAGTCTTCACTTATTCTTTACCATCCATCTTCTTCCCTTCCTTCTTCCGTTATTTGGCTGGATTTCTCTAGATCCACTTACTCCTGCATGTATCAAATATTTGTATGATGCTTATTATGTGCCAGCAAGGATCTAAGTGCTTTATACATGTATTGCCTCAGTTGACGTGGTCCTCAGGACAGTCCTAACAATCTAAGTGTTATTTTCAACCATGTTTTGCAGGTGAGATAGAAGTTGGGTAACTTGTACAAGGTCACACCTACACCCACTCATCTCTGTCCTTGGTGAGATGCTCCATCCTTTGATCACTCTGTTTGTTGCTTCTATTCTCTAAATAGCCCCCTCTG
>NW_022196903.1:45320620-45332403 GCF_008632895.1 Mastomys coucha
CACACTTTGTTTCACTCCATTTTGCTTGTTGCAGGATCTCTCCCTGGCCACAGGCACTCATGGTTTGGAAAGCCTTCCAGCTAGTCATACCCATTTCAACTCCTCTTCCTTGCTTTTCCATGTCTCACAGCTGTTTCCCAGGCCCAGATGGGGTGATCTTTCTACAACAGCGTTGAGGAATGCCTAGCATGCCTGGCCTCAGGCTACTACATGGCAATAAAGGCTCTCAGCCACTGTGAAAAACAGAAATGCCTGAGATATTTTCAATTTCTTAGTTGAGACATCTGTTAGAAACTCATATGCACATATGCTCTCTCTCTTAAACTTTCTTAAAACCCTTCAGTGAGTTTATTTATTGATCCCTTTTCATCCCAGGAACTGGGTTAGGTAGCAGAGAGGTGGTAGAGAGTAGGGCAGGGCAGCCCCTGGCCTCCTGAAGTGAGAGATCTAGCGTGGATGGAGAAGCTGAACTACCATTCTTAGCCTTTTTCAAGGTTGTACATGGAAAGAAAGTATAGACAAGATGATGCACAGGCCCTAAGATTTCATGCCATCCCTGAAAGATGAGCAGCAGCCAGCTGCCCATAGAGAGCAGCAGTGGGAGGGAGGATACAGGTTCTGGTCAGAAAGAACAAGTGAGCACACAGTTCTAAAGAGGAGGCCAGGCCCCATCCAGCAGATGCAAGAAAGAGTGAGGCTGGGCACCATGGTGAGGAGGAGATAGAGGCTGAGGTGGCCAGAGGCCATGCATGGGCTGAGGGGTGTGCCAATCATAGTGATTGGCAAGTGCCAAGACAGTGAAAGGGGGTTGATTTAAAAATGGGAATTACCATGTTATTAAGTACCCCCAGTTAAGTGAGCAGCCGCTACCACAGTCTGGGTACAGCACCCCACTACTGCTCAGAAAGTTCCCGCTTGCTCCTGGGCAGATATCTCTGGTCCTTGGCAACTGAGCTCTGCTTTCTCTTTCGTTGTAGAGTGGATGCACCTACAGTGGATCCCAAGGGTTTAGAGCAGAGAATGGATGAAGGGAGCAAGGCCAGATGGGAGAGATCCATTTGCAGGCTTTTGTAACATGCCAGGTTCTGCATTGTGGTGATGGCTGCAGGAATGAGAGGAAGGATAGCTGCGAAGTCCGTAAGAACCCAGGTCCTCAGCACGGTCTTGAGGGCCCTGTACCCATTAGCCGAGCCGACTGCTATCTATATATCCCCACTGCAGAAAACTACTCCTATTCATGGGCTCATGTATACAGCTTTGTTCTGGTGTGTCTGAAGAGAGCAATGGTGAATACATTTAATAAACAAACAAACACACACACATTAAAAAAAGAAAGCAAATAGAAATTTATGCCCGGGAGCATGATTTTAAGCTAACAGTCTCAGCCTTTTCCGGAGACGGGACTCTGCTAAGATGCTCTGTCTCCACCCGTGACAGACTCTTCCTCCATGCTGCTGTGCTGGCTGCATACAGACCAGACCCAGGAGCACACATCTGCGGAAGACTCCTTGGAATGTTCCCAGTCAGGTGGAACCCCTCTCGATTCTGATCTGCCTCGCTTTGGCCTGGAGAGAACTCGAGCCATACGCTCGGCCTCTCAGGCATTATATACCCATGAACCCAAGCTTGTTTCCCTGCCCTATGTTCCCTTTCATGTTCTCATCACACAGAGAGACCTCTCTGCCCACCCTGTGGAACACTGGCCGGAGACAGCACTCAGCCATGCACATCACTCTGACTCCAAGTTCCAGACAAACCGTATAATTGTGACCTGGCCTGGGATCTCAGGTCCTCTGTGGGCTCCTCTGAGGAGCTCGCCTGAGAGAGATCACTTTCTGGGAGTTAAAGCATTTCCTTTTGCTGACCTCACTCCACACCCTTGTTTTCTCAGAACCGCCAGGCTGAGTAAAGAACCCGGAGATATGGGGAAGTGGATGTTAGTTAGCACATGCATGTCTCAGCAAGTGCTACTGCAGGGGTTAGTCACATCTTTTGTTTAGTCATTAAAGTGCCTTTTAAGCCACAATCGTGCCAGAGGCTGATTTATCTCTAGTGTGAAGAAATCCTCAGGTATCTTATAGGTCAGATCTTTTGGTCCTAGTGGGGTTAGTTGCACAAAAACTTGTACTAAAAGAAAAAAAAAAGTAGAACTTCCTGCACCCACACCTTTGAAGTCACTGCCTCATGGTTTCTGCTTCAATTTTCTTTAAGATAGTCTTTCTCTCGCTAGCCCAAACAAACCTTGAACTCTCCTCCCCCCCCCCCCCCCCCCATCCCAAGTGGAAGGATTACAAGCATATACCACCATCCCCAGCTGTTTCATTGCTTTTTAAAATTGTCAGATCTGCATTTTTGACACATTATTTACCAAAAGGTAATAATAATAAAAAATCAAAGAAACAAAGAAACTGGTTGTTACGGAAACTGATCCTTGCTGTTCCAAGACCTTGAAAAACCTGTACTTTTTGTGTATCAAATGTTTTCCTAACTGCTGGGAAGAAAGACGGATAAAAACTATTAGCATGCCCCAACTGAATGATGAACCAGGAGAGTCTATAGGGATCGGGTAATAATGGAGGTGGATAACAGTCTCTGAGGGGATCTTCCGGAAGGCTTAGGTTGCAGCTAGATTCCATCATCAGCAAGTAAGTGGATGGAATGTTTTCCAAAGGAGAAAACTGCAGCCTGCTGCACAGAGCTTAGTGCACTCGGAGGTCAGTCAGGTTTGTTAGCCTGTGCACGCCCCAGCTAGCGGCTGAACACCTGGGTTCAGCCTGAGCTTTCCTGGATTTATATAAACTTGAGCATAATTCCTGGCTTTATTTTTATTATCTGAAAGGGAAGAATCAGGTCTAAATTTAGATTTCTGCAAAGGGGCTTTTGTATTAATGAAACAGCTCATAAAATGGCTGGCATTTACACACCTCCCAACAGGGGAGAAATTTGATAGCAATTCTTTCTTTTTAAGTAATTTTTAAATTTTTCTTTTATGTGCATTGGTATTTTGCCTGCATGCATGTCTGTATGAAGCTTTTGTATCCCATTGAACTGGTGTTATAGATGGTTGTAAGTTGCCAAGCGGGTCTAGGAGTTAAACCCAGATCCTCTGGAAGAGCAGCTCTTAATTGCTGAGCCATCTCCTTACCGGACGTGAGGATGCAAGGCTGGCAAGGGCCAACAAAAGCAGTTCGAGCCAGCCAGGGAACACCAAAATGTTTCAGTCTGTGAGTATGAAGGCAGATCTACACCTGGACACCATGTGGGGTGTGAGTGGACAGGAATACAGGCGATACCAGAGCGGGGAGGAGAGGATTACACTTAAACTATTTCACAAAAAATGAAGAAGACTGAGGCCCAGGCAGTAGTGGGGGCAGAGAAAGTGATAGTATAAACCTGGAAGATATGAAATATTAATATGATGTGTAATATTAATCATAAAATAGATTTTCAGATAGGATCTGAGATGTACTGAAGGGGTCAGTTTCATGGGGGCTTGGTGACTAGTTGGCAGAAGTGTAGGGGAACACACCCAGGGCCTGGCTTGGATGCAGAAGCTGCAAACCCACATCTTGTTGTAGAGGTTGGGTGGGGAGCACTGTTTGTTTGTGAATGTAGAGATAAACAATGGGCTCATTGTTGGACTCAATGGCTTTAAGGTACCAGAGCCTCTGAGGAGGGAAGGAGCTCAATAAAGGAGTGGGCATACATGGACAAAAGCCCAAGGGGAAATTTTCATCTGTTCATTTATTTACTACATTCACTTATTGTTTTGCAGAGGGAAATATGGTTTTTACAATTTCCAACCATCTGTCTTTTGCTGGGAGTGGGAGGGAGAATCAGCTTCAACTGGGCTTGAGGAATAAGGTGTGGAGACTTAGAAACCTGAGCAGATTGTAGTGAGTGAGAAGGAACTGGGGGTGGGAGGTGGAAAGAGGTTAAAGTTCCATCCATTGAGAAAAATTAAATAAAATTATGAAATTTGCAGGAAAATGAATAGAACTGAACAATACTACATTTAGTGGGGTGGCCAAGGTTTGTGAAAACAAACCCTGTATGTTCTTCCTCATATGTAGATAGTTTTTATATATGTGTATATTTAGGTACCAGTAAGAGTGGGTAGAGGTCAGTGAGAGAAGTAAGGAGGCTTTGTGGAGCTGAGGGGGTACCATGGAACGCATGTAATATGGATAATATGGAGGGAATACTGGGGGCGGGTGGGTACAAGCAAGGACAGGGCAGAGAAATGAGAAGGAGCTAGGGAATCCCTCAAAACTAAACATAAGGAAATCTATAACTTTGTATTAATTGAAATAAAATTAGGGCCAGCAAGATGGCTTCACAGGTAAAGGTATTTGTGGCCAGATGACCTTGAACTCGGAGATCCTCCTGTCTTAATCTTCTGGAATTCATAGCCACTATGCCTCAAGAGAGCCCTCCAATTCTGGATTGTAGTTCATTCCAGAAATAGTCAAGTGGACAACCAGAAATAGCCAGTACATATATATATGTGTGTGTGTGTGTTATATATGTGATAGCACATGTATTTATATACTTACCATACTATATTGATTTCCTTGTTCATGTTAATTATCCACATAATTGTGAAAATAAATTTAAGAGTAGGAACTAAGTATTACCTTACATCCTGTCCTTCATGCCAGGCTGCTTACTCACAGTAGTTGGGGACATTATTTATTATTCCATGAGTAAGTGGTTTAAAGGGGAAAGGAGACCGCCACTACACATAAAGTTGGCTGTAATTGTGTTCCAACAAGCATGTATTTTAGTAAACCATCAGAACTCTTGGAGATAATTCATTACAAACTCAATATGCTATTGATTTTTTTATCCAATGAAGTTCTCATCAAGATGTTTTTTTTTTTTTTCTTTTTAGCTCTAGAGCAGTGCCTGTTGGTATAGGGTTATAATTCAAGCTAGAGTGAGGACTGAGGCAGGAGGATCCAAAGTCCAGGACCTATCTGGGTGACAAAGTAAATGTAAGACCTGGGTCACTTAGTGAGACCCTTTCTCAAGATATAACGTAAAAGTAACCGGGCTGAGTGCTGGGTTTCTTCATCCTCAATCTAATGCCCAAAGTATGGTGCTTTGATGCTATGTTAGTAGACTGACTACTTCCAAACATTTACCGATCTTGGCTCTGCTTGGTATGTTCTACCTGTAGAAGGTATCACTGTAGAACTTGCTTACAGCTTTTCCCTCTCTTTTTCTTTTCTTTTTAGCCAGTTTTTCAAAAGGATTACTGCAAGGAAAATGACAGAAAGTATCTGTTCAACAGTTACTTTTATATCAGCTACAATCACAATATCTTGGATATTCAGCTAAATAAATAACACATTATTAATTCCAGTAGGTGGGAGGCAGAGGCAGGCATATCTCTGAGTCTGAAACCAGCTTGGTCTATAGAGTGAGTTCTTGGCACAAACAGTTGCAGAATGATTTGAAATCAGAAAGCAAAGTTTCTGACAGAGGTTCCAATCCAACAGGGCAGGAAGGGTTTAGCAAGGCAGAATAGCTCTCATCACAGCAGCCAGGATGGACGTAGGGAGGAGGGGTGGTGGTGAGGCAGGGAGAGAATGCCTGTGCTCCCAGGCTCTCTGCTTCCTGTTCTATTCTGTCTGAGATCTCAACCTATGAGTTGGTGTTGTCTTCATTCAGAGAGGCTCTCCTCCCTTAGCTAAGTCTCTAAAAATGGCCTCAAAGACCATATTGGTTATATGCTAACTAAATACCTAACAAGTATCACTTAAGGAAGGAAGGAAGGAAGGAAGGAAGGAAGGAAGGGAGGGAGGGAGGAAGGAAGGAGGGAAGAAAGGGAGGAAGGGAGGGAAGAAGGAAGGAAGGAAAAAGAGGAGAAAAAGAGGAAAGGGAAGAAGGGAAGGAAGGAAGAAGGGCAGATGAACTCATCCTGACTCACAGTCTGAGGGTATGATGCATCATGGCAGGGATGGCATGGAGGTAGAAGTGTAGTATGGGTTGTCATGTGTGTCTGCAGACAGGAAAGAGATGGCGGCAATACTGTAGTCACTTGCTTCTTTTCATCCAGTCCAGGACCCTAGCACAGTGGAGTGGTTCCACTTACATTCATGGTGGATCTTTCTATCTCAATTGAATACTTTTAGAAATATCCTCATGGACACACTGGGAGGTCTCTCTCCTAGGTGATACCAAATTCCATCAAGTTGATTGGTTTAACTACCACAAAGGCTGCCCTTGTCAACCTGACACCCAAACATCCTCAAAGGCCACTTCACAATGCAAATGCATTTTGTCCATCCGTAAGAGTCTCCAGAACCTTAGCTACTTCCAAAGACTCCTGAACATATCATCAGGAGTAGTTAAAGAGAACCCCTTCTAGGACACCAGTTTTTCCATGGTAGACAGTTTTTCATTGCTGTGACGGACATCTTTAAAAAGTGGGAATTACAACAGTTTTTGTTCATGGACTCAGAGGTCCCTGTCTCTTTTGTGGGTAAGGAACGATGGTGCTGGTCACACTGTGTGGGCCAGGAGGCAGATAGTATGCCTATAGTCTTTCCTCTCTATTTTGAAAATGAACTGTTAAAAGTCTGCTTACAAAGTAAAAGGTCTCACCACAACATCTCCATACAGGCATGCCATTAGCCTTCCTCCCCATCCATCCTCCCCATCCTTCATTCTCTTTCATCTTTTTAAAATCAGAATGTTTTGATAAGAATAAACTGCCCTTTTAAATGTAACTGCATATCAACTTTAATTTACCTAAGGAGACAGAGTGACTAATTTAAGGATGGTAGTCAGTTCGACAGCTTGGCATTCCACTTCTTAGACTTGGCCCTCGGGGGGGCCCCTACTCTTTGGTTCTTTTTGAGAAGTCCCATCCTTCTGAAAGCACCATTTAAATTTTTTTTTTCATCATGAAATATTCCAAGCTCTTTCTTATTTTTTCCTGCCAAGTCCTGGAATCAATTAGTACTTCAAGGAGCCTTTTATTTGATATTGAAAAATGCTCATTAAGAAAGCAAGAGCTGGATGCTAAGTTTTGACGGGGCTGTCTAGATGGGTGTCTGCTGCTATGATAAGACACCGTAACCAAAAGCATCTTGTGGTGGGGAGGGTTTATTTCCACTTACAATTTCCCATCACAGCCCACCACCAAAGGGTTATGGGGGCAATCTTATTCAAACCACTTAGCATGTGTCTATGTATATGTGTGTGTGAGGGGGAGCAAACCATAAAATATACTCCCTTAACTATTTTTAAGTGTGTAGTTAATAATGCTAAGGAGATCTACATTGCTGTGAAGCAGATTATAAGAGCTTTTCCCCTTTTACTTTTCCTCCCCTCCTCCCTTTCCTCTCAACCACCTTCTCTCCTTTCCTTTTCCTTTTAATTTAGAAAGGCAGGATTTCTCTATGTAGCCCAGATTAGCTTTGAGTTTACAATAATTCTCTTGTCTCTGTTTTCATCAAGAGCTTTTCAAAAATGTTGTGGGGCAGAGGATGGAGAGTTCAGAGGGTAAGAGTACATGCCGCATGCTTCCCAGTAGCCACATGGTGGGTGTCTCACAATTGTCTGTAACTCAAGTTCCAGGAAATCCAGTGCCCTCCTCTGATCTTCTGGGGCACCTGGCTTGCACATAGGGCACAGACACACATACCAGCAAAATGTTCACACTCATAAAATAAATAAATATTTAAAATAGTTTCTAAACTTGTTTTGAAATTTTATTTTGTTTTTTTTTTTTTAATTATGCATTTGGGGTGGCTATATGTGCATGGGAGTGTAGGTATTCCAAGAGGCCAGAAGAGGGTGTTAGAGTTACAGTTATGACCCCGGACGTGAGTGCTGGGAACCAAATCAGTCCTCTAGAGCAGTATGTGCTCTTGAAGGCTGAGCTACTTCTTCAGGGCTACCCTACTCCCCTTTTTATATATTCTTTTTAATTTCTTTTAATCTTCAAAAAGGTGGTGTGTGTGTGTGTGTGTGTGTGTGTGTGTGTGCGTGCGTGCATGTGCATGCTTGCCTGTAGAAACCAAAAGAGGGCATCAGATACCCTGGATCTGGAATTACAGGTGGTTGTGAACAGCCTCACATAAAAAGTAACTGAACCTGGGTCCTCCTCAAGAGCGAGCCATCTCTCCAGCCCCCAAGATCAAGAGATTTTGATCTTCGTATCTGAAACTCACAGCTCCCTCCACCCTGTAGCACTGGCAATGACTGTAAATCTGAGGGCGCTTAGCACTTTGAATAATTGCAGGCATGCAGCTTTAGCTCTTTTCCTCATCTACCACAGACTGATATAGTGATGAGGGCCTTGGCAGACAGCAACCCCTACAGTCTGGACTTCCCAGAATCCAAAACAATAAGCCAACGGACCTCTGTTCATCATAAAATCATAAAAATTGAATCACACTTGACTTATCTTTTTGCTTCTGGCTTATTTCAATGAACACATGCAGTGCCCTCCAGGTCCACCCTGCTGAAGTGTGTGCCAAAGCACCCTCCAGTTTAAAGGCAGAACAGTGTTCTAGAATATAAACACGCTCTATTTATTTATTCCTCCTCTACTCAATAGACATTTGGGCTGCTTCTCCCTCTGCCTGCTGTGACTAGCGTTGCTGTGAACATGCTCACTTGTGTATTTTTGAGACCCTGATTTCAATATGTGCCGAGAGGTAGGGTGGCAGAGCATGCAATAGCTGTTATCTTTGACTTGCTGAGGGGATGGTGTGACCTTCCTCCAACAAGGAGCTGGTTCTCTCAGACCTTGCCTTGCCAAGCCTCTGCTAGTAGCCACGCCTCTCTCCAAGTTCCTGTTACACCGGAACTCCCGCCTCCAGAGACTGATGATGAAGATGCTGATTGGGTCTCGAGATGCTGACAGACTCGGGGAGGAGTTTCTGCCTGCCTACTTGTTACACAGTTGAATAATACATGGCAGACTAAAAGCACCACCATGCCTTGGTCCCATTTTTTATTCCCTCTTACTGTCCAGTTCCCTTTATTCTTTTAGGCTCCTACTTCTCTTCCAGAAGACCTGATCATATGCAGCTGCAGGCGGCTGCAACAGGATGCCACGCTGTTTTCCAGAATTGGTGCCTGCTCATTTTCCTTGTTTTCCAGAGTTTACTAGCAACCAAGTCCTGGGAGCTTTGTCCCTTTCTATCTGTGTCTCTCTGGCAGGATGACACCCATGGCTTTCCCACACAGCTTTTCCCTTGCAGATGTCACCTGTTTGTTATGGTTGTGTGTTTCATCCAAGACCCTTCATCTTTCTCTCCCTTTTCTCACCTGGCCTTAGGCATGTGCAAGTCCATTGTCTGCATGCTTTTTCTAGAAATTCAGCAGACCCACCCTGGCCAGCATGCCTCTGAGAGCCTGCTCCCACATCCCCAGCTAGAACTCCTCGCTTGCCACCCCCTTCCTCTGTATAGTCATTTCTATACTGTAGTAACCAACACAACACATTCTACCAGCTACTTAATGGTGTATTGAAAAAGGACAAAATGTTCACTTTAGATTGGTTCCAGACACCATTAGGGAGAGAGCTGTTTTTATGTCCTCTTTTACGAGCCTTTTTTTCATATTCTAAAGGTAGGTAGGTTGAGTATACAACATCAGAGGCATTGGGTATATATATATATATATATATATATATATACACATATACATATATATGTATGTATATATACATGCATACATACATATATATGTATACATGTATGTATATATGTATATACACCAATGATCAAGGAGTATGTGTGTGTGTATGTATGTATATATATATATTTTTTATGTGTGTGTGTATATATATATATATAAATATATACATATATATCAGCAGCACACATATATATATATCAGCAGTAGCAGATTGGGGAAAAGTTCTTTAAGACAACCTTCTAAGAATTATTTGAAATTAACCCCAGTTATCTCAGTGATAGAATCCTACTTAAGAGGGAAATACATCATCCCCATAGAAACAGGGCAGGTCTGAGGCAGCAGAGGAGGGAGCAGCCCCTGGTTTGTGCCGTGTCCTCTGTGCAGGTGCAGGACCGACTGGGGCTGAAGGTTTCCAAGGCTTTGTGAAATAGCCACTGGTAATGTTTCAGATTGAAAAACTATTACTTAGAGGAAAGAGAGATTAAAAGTTGACCATTTTCTTTCCTGTATCAGCCCATCATCTATCTATCTGTCTATCTATCTATCTATCTATCTATCTACCTATCTATCTATCTACCTTCTACTTATCAGTCTATCACCCATTTGCCTAATCCATCTACCATTTATCTAAACTTAGCTGGATGTGCCTGGTCAGTCAATGGAGGTTACTTGTGAATTATGCGTCTGTGGCAATATAGAAAATGGCACATAAACTAACTGTGTGACTATAAAGTTGACAAGCTTTGAAACCTAAGTTGGCTAATTTATCCCATCACCAGAACAGAGCCTAATTTGTCAGGAAAGAACCAAGGAGGCAAGTTTGAGGACCCATTATTCACAGTACCTCATAGTATTCATGTATCTTTACAGTTACCATAAATACTTATCATTGAGTGCTCTGGCTTGAGCATCACCCCCTTCCCTAGGCAATATACATTAGGAGTGTAGTCACTGGTGCAGGAGTGCAGTGGAGCTAATGAGAGTGGGGAGGTCAGGCATGAGGGCTCAGCTTTCATGAGTGAATGACTGTAGTGGTTACAGCAGTGACCTAGTCATTCTCAGAGTGGATTCATTAGGGGAAAAAGTTTGAGGCCCCTCTTCTGCCCTCCCCCTCCAGCCATGGATAGCATAGCAAGAAGGCACTCAATAGATGCAAGATTCTCAAACCAGAAGTCCAAAACTGCGAGACAAATTCCCATTCCTTATAGACTGTCCATCTCTGCCATTATTTCAGCAATTGAAATGGGCTAAGACACAGCTCAGAGATCCAATCCCATGAGTCTGATCTAGTTGATGGGCCTTTGTCCATCACGTTCAGGTTGTAAGGCTGAGCACTGTACTTGGGATACACTGTTTGCTGTTAGTGGTCTCAAGAAGAGCATGTCTGATTGATGCAGGTTGATACCGCCCTTTCCCCAATTCTCCCATTCATTCCTGCCTCTGGAAAAATGGTATCGGACGGGTCTGGCTTGGACTGGGTGGGTGACACCTGGTGAAGAGCCTGTACAATGTCCCCAATTTATTCACCAGAGATCAGACCTCTACTCTTGCCTGTTTCGTTTAAAAACTAAAAGGGGGAACTGTGGAGAGCTGAGACCCCAGCGAGAGGCCTTGTAAACAAAACCCTAATTTGGCTAAGCTTGTTGCTATTGGTTGCTTCTACATCTGGTGATCTATCTGCTTTTGCTACATGGCCCATTGGGATTGGCTAAGCTTGGGAGTACAGCCGAGGGTGGGCCAGGAGGCGGAGCTTAAGTAAGCTCCAGAGAGAGGCAGGAGCAGCAGAAGACATTAAGATTAGAGCAGAAGGAGAAGCAGGCAGGAGAGAGGAGGAGGGAGAAGCATTGTTAAAGGGTCCTGGAATAAAGTGCAAAAGGAAGAGCTCGTGTCGTTGCGTCTTTCTTGCTGGACGAGGAGGACCCCGACAGGCCTTATTTCACTTTAACATCAAACACTTGGAGGAAATCTATGTTTTAATTTCCCATAGGCTTGAGAATGCAATGTTAAGAGAGTATCTATGAGCTTCCCTGTGCTTGATGGGTAACAATAAAGCATGTGGTTGCTGCTATAGCTTATTTCTCTTACCCCTAGAACCCTGAACTGGTTGGTCTCTCTGCCAC
>NW_022196903.1:45332413-45344434 GCF_008632895.1 Mastomys coucha
ATGTGGCTTTGGCATTTGGAGGAGAATTAAGATTCTCGAGAATGTTAAATTTTCAAGATGAGGGAGCCTTAGAACACTTACCTTCTTGTCTCATGGGGATGCTCCCAGCAGGAAACCATTCTCTGCTTGTTCTAGAATTAACCAGAAAACTTCAGAGACAATCCTGATAAGGTCCTGAAGGCCATGGGTTTACTCTAGTGAGGCATCCTAAGTGCCATTCCTCAATGGTTGCCCTGGGTAAGACATCTACCTTGTTGGGGAGCCAAGAAGGACTTAAGTTTTAGAGACAGACCTACATTACCAAAACCCACTGTAGTGGTTTGAATATACTTGGCCCAGAGAGTGGCACTATTCGGAAGTATAGCCTCATTGGAGTAGATGTGGCCTTGTTGGAAGAAGTGTGATACTGTGTGTGTGTGTTGGGGTGAGGTGTGGAGGGTAGGCTTGAAGACCCTCCTCCTAGCTACCTGAGAGATTGAGTCTTCTCCTGTTTGCCTTCAGAACAAGATGTAGAACTCGAAGCTCCCCAGCACCCTGTCTGCCTGCGTACTGCCTTGATGATAATGGGGTAAATCTCTAAACCTGTAAGCAGGCCCCAATTCAATGTTGTCCTTTATAAGAGTTGCCTTGGTCATGGTGTCTCTTCATAGCAATGGAAACGCTCACTAAGACAACAACAGTCAATGAAATATGCAAACTCAAGCATCTGTGTATTTAGCCAGGAGATACTGAGCTGTCAGGAGTCAGGGCAGCGTTCTGCATCACTGAAAGCAACTGGATGATTGATGGAAGAGGAGCGTCTCTCTGTATAAATGTATATACGTGTAGATTAGGTTAAGAGGGCACACACTTAAGAGGGCATTACTGTGGCCCAGATGGGAGCTGGCTTAGCATAAGGGAAACAGAGAAGACAGAATGATATGATTCACGGAAGTGTTTGAAAGTGCTATTGATGTGGCATCTTGACCAAACACAGAAGAAAGGAAAGGCACAGCTTGCTTCCTGGGCTTGGGCTAACAGTGAAGGGGCACCAGTGCCATGTGGGAGGGGCCTAGACATGCTGCCTTTGGCTTGTTTCTTTATTTCTTTGGATTTGTAAATCATTTTGATACTCACATGTGTCAGTTACCAGAGATGCATATACCAAAGCACAAGGTGGAGACATGGAGAAAGCAGAACTCTCCTAAGTTGCTGTGTTGATGTTAAAGCAGGGCTGCTTTGAAAATCTCGTCAGCAGTTTCTTTTAAAATTAAATACAGACCTATTATGTTATCCAGATACCCAAGAGAAATGAAATGTATCTACATGAAAAGATCCACATTAGGGGCTGGCGAGATGGGTAAGAGCACTGACTGCTCTCCTGAACATACTGAGTTCGGATCCCAGAAACCACATGGTAGCTCACAACCACCCGTAATGAGATCTGATGCCCCTCTTCTGGTGCGTCTGAAGACAGCTACAGTGTATTAAGCCGGAGAGAGCAGGGCTGGAGCAAACGGGCCAGCAGAGGTCCTGAGGTCAATTCCCATCAACTACAACATGATAGCTCATGGCCATCTGTACAGCTACAGTGTACACATATACATAAAATAAATAAAAATAAATCTTAAAAAAAAAGATCCACATTAAAATGGTCCTACTAGCCTTAGTCTTAAAAACTAAATTGGAAATAATCCAAATGTCTGTCAATGGTTAAATTTTACATTATTATCCAATGGAATACTATTCAGCAAAAAAAAACAAAAAACAAAAAAACAAAAAACAAATGAGTTTTGAAAAGAGAGGTGAATGGCTAAGAGATACAAGCCACTGAGCCTCCAAGATGAGAAAGATGGATCAGGAGACCTCTGGGCCCCAGAGGAACAGGTGGGGATGTGAGCCTCTCTCTGTGCTCCCACTCAGTTCTTCAATCCACATTTTTAATAGCACTTGCACGTGGCTATTGCAGTTTTAGGTCCTGGCAACAGAGCTGTGAGGAAACAGCACAGTGGCATTTGCCATCTTCTGGGATCTGTTTTCTCAGACACTCGGAGGTACTCTTTCCATCTCCATCAGGCTTGGGTAATTGTTTCTAATCTGGCCTGGTAAACCAAAGATCAGTCACCTTGTACAGGATATTAGCAAAGAGACCACAGGGAACAACAGAACTCATTGTTGCCTCTGTTTTGCCAAAGACACGCCACCTCCAGTCATCTCCCGCACTCTAACCACCATGGCCACCTGTTTTCTGCTCAATGATTAGTGCTGGTTTTTCCTTGTCTGTAAAATGGTCCTCTCCCAGACAACTGCTCTCCCTCTCTCCCAAACCTTAGTAAGAACAACCCACTTCATATATGTATCACTGTTTATAAGATAAAACATCCTTCATATATATGACCAGATCTCATTTCATCTCTAAACACTCCCAGAAAAGTCAATAGTACAGAATATGGCATGCTGTGTCATTGTATGAGTGGCTTGTATGGGGTCACAGGCAGCATCCCCACCCCTACTGGCTGAGGCCTCATGAATATGCAAGTGCCTTCAATACAAACAGGCACAACCCACACTAGGATCCCTCTAAGCTGTGCTCCTAAAAACAAATGGACAAAGAACCAAGTTTCCCATAAGAAAAAGTATTCTTTGAGAATTCTGTTACTCCCTGGGGACCAGTGTAGATTGAATTAAATTAGAATCAATGAGTGTTGGAAAAGCAACACTGTATCAAGTTGAAGCTTCTGGAGTTATTTGATTCACCACTTCAGATGGCAGCTAATGGAATTTTACAGTAAGAAGGGAACTCTGAGATCATCTAATTCCGTTCATTGGTTTTGCAGCTGAGGGCCCAGGGAGATAAAGTGATGTCACTATATCAGGGTAGGAGCTGAGAGTTGAGGGAAGCCCCTGGAGTCCTGCCTGCCTCTCTCCCACTCCACTCACTGTGTGAAGGCTCTAATTTGGTGCACACAATTCAAAGGACCCCCGTGGGGCTTTTCTTCTTCTGATTTCAACTCCTACTCCTCTTTTCAAAACTGGGGAAATGTTACACAAAGGGATTCAAGCAAAAATATTTGATGAACTTCCATAAGTATACTTATCTATGGAATGATCACCTGTGTTAAGGTAGAGAATTTGCACGATTCTAGAAAGTTCTCTGACTCTATTACAGTCACTCGCCCCCACCCCCCCCCCCGTCTGTTTTTCATCACCGAGGAGTTCTGTCCACTGCAGTAATTCACAGAAATGGAATCGTGCAGTATGCAGGCTGCTAGGCTTTTCTTTCAATCAATACAATGATTACAAGAATAACTGATCTTGTTATGTCTCTTAGCCATTCGTCTCTCTTAGAAATTTGATGGATTTTATTGCTGAGAGGTATTCCATCACATGAAACAAATTTACCCATCAACAGACATTTGAGCCATTTTAAATTTAGTTGTTTTTTTTATTTTTGTTTTTATTTTATTTTATTTTTTATTAGATATTTTCTTTATTTACATGTAAATTTCTCCTTTCCCAGTTTTCCCTTCAAAAAAAAAAAACAAAAAACAAAGAAACAAACAAAAACAACAAAAACAACCCCCTGTTGCCTCCTCCCTCCCCATGCCTGCCACTCCACTCTCTCCCACTTATTGGCCTTGGCATTCCCCTACACTGGGGCACAGAACCTTCACAGGGCCGAGGTCCTCTCCTCCTATTGATGATCAAATTTGCAATCCTCTACTATACACAAGCTGTCAGAATAATCAGACCCCTCCATGTGCAGTCCTTGGTTGGTGGTTGAGACCCTGGGAGCTCTGAGGGTACTAGTTAGTTCATATTGTTGTTCGTCCTAAGGGGCTGCAAACCCCATTCCTTCTTAAAAGGGGGAACCAAATACCCATGGAAGGAGTTACAGAGATTAACTATGGAGCAGAGACTGAAGGAAGGGCAAGGCACCCTAAATATAGCTATCTCCTGAGAGGCTCTGACAGTACCTGACTAATACAGATTTAGAGGCTCACAGCCATCCATTGAACTGAGTACAGGGTCCCCAGTGAAGGAGTTAGAGAAATTTAGTTTTTAAGAATAAAGCTGGGCAGTGGTGGCACATGACTTCAATCCCAGTACTTGAGAGGCAGACGCAGGCAGATTTCTGAGTTTGAGGCCAGTCTGGTCTACAGAGTGAGTTCCAGGACAGCCAGGGCTACACTGAGAAACTCTGTCTCAAAAAACCAAAAATAAATAAAATAAAGCTGGTAGCCAATAGTCAACCAGAGATGATTAGAAGTATGCCTTTACTAATTTTTGTGGAAGTTAAACATTTGATGATTTGAGTAAGAATATTAGTTATAATTAGTTTAAAGAAATTTATATAAATATCTATATATATATTTAAGACTATATAGATATTTTAAAGTAGGGAGAAATACAGGCTTTTGAGTAATGGAATTAGGTTTAAATTCTGGCTTACAAGTAGCTTACAGATTTTAGTTTCTTGTTGATAAAAAGGAAGACAACAACAACTGTATTCGTCCCTTGATATTCCAACATGTTACCACATATAGTAGCTTAGAACGAATAAGCATTGTTTCAGAGTTCTGGAAGCCAGTGGGCTACACTCTGTTGCATTCTTTGCATTTCCTTGTGTTCTCCAATTTGGAGAGGCTATGAACATCCCTTGGCTAGAGCCCTCCTTCCACCATCAGAGGCTTCTTCCATCTTGTCTTGCTGACTGCTCTCTGCTGCATGCCCTTCTCGGACCTTGACTACTCTGCCTCCCTCTTTTACATCTAAGATCCTTGTCATGATGTTGAGCCTAGCTGCCAAATCCAGTATATTCTCCCATGGTCTTTAACTTAATCATACCTGCAAACTGAGTTTTCCCATTTAAGGCAATACATGCGTGGATTCTGTAGATTGGGATGTAGACACTTTTGGGGGACCATGCCTGTCCGTGAAGCACTGCTGGTTCTTAAGGCTGTTGTGAGGGCCGACAGTACAGAGATATGCAATGTGTTGCTTGTGGAGAATGTGCCAGGGTGGCAGGTGGATGTTGTCTAGTGCACAAGGCCCAGGGCTCATAGCACTCCAAGCCCAGCAAAGGCTGCCCCTTCCTTTCTTCCCTTAGGAGAGCTGGCGGCAGTAGTATCTTGGGTCTTACTGTTTGTTGTAATTTAATGTTTAAATTGATGGTGACTAATGAATCTATGTATCAGAGTACGTTGTGGCACATTGCTGTTTGCATCACTAAAGAGGCCCGTCCAGAGGAAAGAGGACCAGACGGACAACTGAGAAGTGTTCTGGAGGGGATGGGGAAATGAAGCCATGCTGCTTTGCTTGGTGTTGGTAAAGGGCATTAAGTGCACTTGTGACTTAACACAAGTCCAGGTCTTGGGTATACAACTGACCACAGTGACAGCAACCAAACACATCCTTCTGGCAGAAGCTCAAGCCTACAGAATTATAGGACCCCTCGCTCTGTCCTTACTCCTACAAGAGTCTCCCGGTTCCAGCAGCAGCCTGGGGTAACTTACAAGTTATCCAAGCCGTAGTCCCCGAATTTCTAACTGCTTCCAAGAAGGAGAATCCCATCTGATTGATTCATCCAAAGGACCTCCCCTCCTCTTTCATTACTCTGGGGTCAGTAGGTGCACATACAGCCAGCAGCCTCAAAGAACCCTGTATCACCTGTGGCTAGTCCTCAGCTGTCACACAGGAGGATGCTTAACTTAGTCCAGATCACCATTTCTACTACCCACCCTGGATCCATGATGATATTTTTATTGCCACTGTCCATAGGCCAGACCTGCAAGACTGTGTGTAGCTCCAAGTCTGTCACAAATGTCTCCTCTTCCAGTCACACTACACAGTTCACAGGGGTGCCATTGACATCGCAGTCCCTGTAACCTAGCAAGTTTATTGTAACATTCCAATCAGAGGAGTAAGGACCTTCGAGGAAGGGACAGCTTTCCTAATGGACAAAAAAAAAAAAAAAAAAAAAAAAAAAAAAAAAAAAAAGATACCAAACTGCCCTGCAGTGGCACCACAGTGTAGGTCACCTCCTTTGCTGTACATGGGCTACTCCAGAGCCCATCTCAAAACAGAAAGTTCTCAAGCAAGGTCCTTCCTCACTGCTGAGCTCCTAGGGGCTGGGGTAAAAGAAGGAAGCACCTTGCTGGGTAGCCAGGTTCCACATCACTGTCCCTTCATCTTTATCCCTTGAGCCATCCTTACAGAGAAAGGCTTCTCTGAGGAAGACTGTGCAAAGCCCCCAGTCACTCTCCAGCAGCTGGTCCTTGGAGGAACTATCACACAGATGCATCTAGACCCAAGGGTGGATTTGCTTTTGGAGAACCAGCTCTTCCTCCCCTGCTCTCTGATGTGCTGTGAACAAGGGGGAGCCTGTCCAGGCAGAACGATGTGCAAAGGTCTTCAGGTGACCTTGAAGAAGTGCAGCAAGAAACAAGAGGTGTGAGGAAGCTCGGCCCGTCTGCTCTTACGGAATGAGTCAGCAGTGTCCATAGACTATCAATGGGTACAGCCAGAGCATTGAGAATGACAGCTTAGGTTTAACTTCCTGGGGTAACAGGGGCTCCACTGTACCAGGATAGCAATAGGCCACAGACCACAAGGCCCCAGCCACAGGTGTATAGCTAGAGCATCCCCATAGACAGATTGAGCTGGCAGCTAACAATTACAACCATTAGTGGAGCAGTGACAACACCAGAGAGAAGGTTCTGTGAAGAGCCAGGTCTATGGGGAGTGTGTTGGTTAATGATTGTCGAGGAAATAAATGACCAAGGTGCCAACATACCAGGTGTTAGCAAACTCGGCAGAGATTCCTCCAGTGGCGAGAGCTGCCTGATCTGTTTCCTCTTCTCTCAAAGACTATGTTGAAGGCAGCGGGTGCACACTCGGCTCAGTGCAAGTGAGGGTTGTGGGTGCACACAAGGTGTAGCTGTTCTTTGGCTATTTTGTGGGTTCTTCTTTCTCCCACCCTTCTCTACCCCTCTTTCATTTTTTCAACCCCCTATGCTAGATAAGAGAGCAAGAGAAAAAAAAAGGACAGAAAGGTAAGGAGAGAAATCCCTTAATAAAGTCAGGGTTCGGAAAGGGGGTGGTGTTATTGTTAGACTACTTCCTGATGATTAGGGGTGTTGAGGTCCTTGGGGCAAGTTTGATCTCTGCCATCAAGATATTTAATTTTGGACTGGAGAGATGGCTCAGTGGTTAAGAGCACTGACTGCTCCTCTGGAGGTCCTGAGTTCAAATCCCAGCAACCACATGGTGGCTCACAACCATCTGTAATGAGATCTGACGACCTTTTCTGGTGTGTCAGAAACCAACTACAGTGTACTTACATATAATAAATAAATATATCTAATAAAAAATAAATCTATAAATCTTTTTTAAAAAGATATTTAATTTCTTCTTATTGTTGTTTCTTCTTTGCACACAACTACTTAACAAACCATGACCAACAGCCAACAACAACTAACCAACAACCAACCAACCAACTAACCAACAACCTCCGAACCAATAGCAGGGCTCTAATATTTATATACCCACTGAAAAGTCCCCAGAATTCCAAATGTCACATAATCGCTGAACCTATCTGCAGCTGGCAAAATCACACTCCTGCTAGAGCAGGAGGCAAACCATAGTCAGCTGCTGTGGACACTCTGAGACAGCCCCATATCCCATACCTGGGATTAAAATGAAAGCATATTCTTACATTTCTGTGTTTTTTAAAGAACCCAAAACTCCCAAATTGTCACCACACAAAACTTAGAGGGAATGTGGATTCCAGGAGCCTCTTCAGTCTCCTTATACCCCAAACATCATAGTCAGAGGGTGGCTTTAGGAAAATGTTTTTCCTAGCTTTTTCTTCTGAAATGGAGCAAGTCTTAGTTAAGGACCAGCAGCTGTAAGCGTAGCCTCCAAAAAAAAAAAGGGAGATCACAATATAACGCTATCTTGCGATATTTCGTACTTGAAAATCTTCCCCTGAAGATTTTAAATCCATCCCACCTGAAGTTATCAGCTGCAGAGCACTGCGAAGAAAAACAAGAAGTAATGGCAGAGTACTTTGCAACTAAATACGAGTGGTTTACACTGGTAGTGTGCTAAAGGAAATGGCCGTTGGTGGTTTTAAGAGCTTGCACCATAAATAAGGCACCATCAAATCTGTTAACATCAGCTCCTCCACCCTTGAAGGTGTTACCTTATGTCTTTAAAGTGGTGCTGTACTGGGACGCGTCTTCACTACCCGTGGGCAGGAAGGGCTCCATGCAGGCTCTGAAGGCAGGACAAGCCTCGGCCTTCACCTTTAATCGCCCCAACTCCTTCACAAGGTCATCTGCTTCGTCTTGACCTTTCCACACACCTTGTCTGTGTTCCTTCTGGGGAGGAGCCTCACAAATCATCCTACCTCCCGGTACGCAACTGTTCTCAAGAGAGCGTTAGCCTATATTCATCATACTTGTTATAGTCATTTAACAAGTATGACTATCCGCACATAATCTAAGAGGCCAAAGACCACCTGCATTGTGAGTCACTCATCTTCCAGAGGAACAAGCCAGACCCAGTTTTTACTTTTAGCTGTTTGTTGGCTAGCTGTGAATTAGTGTGCATTTGTGCACTTCATAGTGCACTAGTGTGCATCAGTGCACTTCACAGTGAATTAGTGTGCACTTCACAGTGCATTGGTGTGCATTAGCACACTTCACAGTGCATGCTTGCAACTGATGGTCAACATTTTCTCTTTAAGGGGCAAGTTTGTCCGTTTGTCACCATGTTTTCACATACTTGATGTGACCTGAAAACCTGATGATCCTATGAGGAAGTCCTTCTCTCCCAAAGACTATAATACCTTTTCATTGGAAATGGGAGTTGCTTTTGAGACTGAGAAAGGTAATAAGGATCTCCCCACTTTGACCCAACAACGGTTAGTCAAGAAAAGCTATGACTCCCAGGATATCCTAGAGAATTCCTGTGGATCCAGTTGCCTTATCCATGAGGGGTGATCTTGAAGTAAATTACTATGTTTACATGGATTTATACCTAAACAGTTATGTCACGGAAGAGCAGGCACTCCTGTATCTGAATAAAGGGACAGAGACCCCTTTCTCAAAGTGACCCAGTGATGGGCCTGGGACTGTGAGGTGAGTGGTGGCCTGTGATCAGCAAAGCCTTTTCTGTGGCAGGCAGAGATATTATCAGACCCAGGATTGCCATCCAGCATCCCAAGTCACCACAGACTGTGTGACATGGCAACACAGAGGCTACCAGATGACTCATATTCCAAAGTGACTACATGAAGCCCTTTGTGGGTTGGTGAGAGTCTCCTATTGGGATCAATTTGCTCCCAGAGAACATCTTGGAAACTCATTGACATGGTAGTCACAGTTCCTCAGTAAGTTTGGCAACACTAGAAATACTGCTACAAAGTCCTAAGAAAATAAGTTTTAAAAAACTGAAAATTGAGATGCAATAAATTTAAATGAATTTTTGGTCCTGTAGTTGTTGATTTGTTGTTGGTATTGTCAGCTGTGAGGAGATTAGGAGCTGTGTCAATCAGCTTCTGTTGCCGTGGCAAAGTGCCTGAGGGAATAAATTGAGGAGGAAGAGAAGGAGGAAGAGAAGGAGGAAAAGAAGAGGAGGAAGAAAAGGAGGGGGAGGAAGAAGAGGAAGAAGAGGAGGAGGAAGAGGAGGGGAAGAAGAAGAAGAAGAAGAGGAGGAAGAGGAGGAAGAGGAGGAGGGAGAGGAGAAGGAGGAAGAGGAGAAGGAGGAGGGAGATCGTCTCATGGATCCATAGCCACCAGCCCATGAGCACTCAGCCCGGTTACTTTGGGGCCTATGGTAGCACAGCACAATACAAGATGGTGACAATTTGTAGAAAAGTGTGTCACAGTGGCCAAAAAGCTGAGGGGTGGGGGGAGGGGGCACAGTTCTAATATTCTCTTTGAGGGCAATCTCCCAATGACCTAACATCCTCCCATCAGGCCCTGCCTTCTAAGTGTTTCACAACCTCCCAGTAGTGTTACAGACTGGGGACCAAGTCATCAGTCTATGGGCAATCTGGAGAACATTTAAGAGCCAAGCCACACAAGAAAATTTGTCTTGGTGCTAAGGGAGTACACGAGAAACACATGAAAATGACTGGCTGTAGAGACCCAGGAACAAGGTTGGTCAAGACCAGGTGATACTTTTTTTTTTTTTTTCCCGAGACAGGGTTTCTCTGTATAGCCCTAGCTGTCCTGGAACTCAGTCTGTAGACCAGCCTGGGCTCAAACTCAGAAATCTGCCTGCCTCTGTCTCCCAAGTGCTGGGATTAAAGGCCTGCGCCACCACTGCCCGGCGGATACTTTTTAACACTCTGAAATAACCAACACAGGTCAAAATGATCTGGCAAAGTCTTAAATTCAGTTCCAGTGATCTGTCCCATCTTCAAAAAAGATACACACCCACTTTCTTTACCTCGTTCAGTAAACATGTAGCGCCCATCCACTATATCCCAGCTGCTGTCAGTGTGCTAGAGTGGACAGTACTCATTGAAGTCCTGTCTTCTTCAAACCAAATAATAAATGTGCTGATAACCTAATGTCAAGAGGTGGGTCCAATAAGGAAAGCCAAAGCAGAGCAAAACCACTTGTGTGCCAGTCCCAGGAGAGGGGAGGATTCCAGACCAAGGGAGTGGCCATTGAAAGAAGTGGGGGTGGAGCGAGCCGGTTACAGTGCTGAAGAGGTTAAAGAAGGAAAGGTCTCAGAGAACTAGGTCTCTAAGGCTGGGCAGGCCTTAGAGAGTCAGCTGAATGTTCTGAGCAGGGCACTGTGGCTTGATCTGACTCATTTTGGTACTTTGGTAAATGTATACTTTGTCAGCATGTGAAGAATAGATTGCAAAGGGTGGTCCAGGGTCAAAGCAGTGAGCCCACCTCAATGGTTAAGACCTTGCTGGCCTGCGCTGTGGAGGCATGCTGCAGTTTGGATGGGTGACTTGTTCTCTACAGTTCACGCATCAGCACTGGTCCCTGAGGTGGAAGTTTGGGGAGGTAGAGTCTAGTGGAGGGTGCCTAGGTCAGCTGGGGCAGGAACTTAGAAGGGATTAGATGTCTCTTCTCCTCAGTTCTAGATTCTGTCTGATTTCTCTGCTTACAGCAAACACTGATCTGATATATTCACGGTCTCTACTTGCTTGCCTCCATTTTCTTCCCAGTCTTGTTGCCCACGTGTTCTCTGCACACACTGATTGTCAGACCCGGCGCTCTGAGTAGTGCTTGGAAGAGGCTTATTCCAATGGCCTGCTGGACCTTCCCAGTGCCTCTGGCTTCTTGTTCTAAAGGTGAGCTCTTCTTCTGTCACACAATCCTGCAGCTGCTATAGACCATGCATGACACTGCCTGGGGACCCAGTCCAGAAAGCGCACTGCCACGCTGAGCCATTTGGATTTTGGCTAAATAAATCTCTTTTTCTTCATAACTAGCCTGCTTTTGATGTTTCATTGTAGCAATGAAAACTATATTATTACAAGGTGTGATCATGGAGATAGAGAGAAATGCTCTGTTAATGATACACTTGGATGGGATCCCATATCTCAGGAGGCTGAACAGTAGAGATTAACTGGATTCTCAGATGGATTTTGAGAGCAAAGAATCTGTGATGATTCATTAGGGTCTGGCTTGAGGAAATGGGTGGATATAAACACCAGTCTGGCTGGGCGGTGGTGGCGCATACCTTTAATCCCAGCACTTGGGAGGCAGAGGCAGGCGGATTTCTGAGTTCGAGACAAGCCTGGTCTACAGACTGAGTTCCAGGACAGCCAGGGCTACACAGAGAAACCCTGTCTCGGAAAAAAAAAGAAAGAAAGAAAGAAAGGAAGGAAGAAAGAAGGAAAAATCAAAACCCCACCAGTCTGAAATGGGTGAGGGTCGAGTAGGGTGTGAAAAGAGAATGACCCGGCAGTGCATACCTTTAATCCCAGCACTTGGAAGGCAAAGGCAGGCGGATTTCTGAGTTTGAGGCCAGCCTGGTCTATAGAGTGAGTTTCAGGACAGCCAG
>NW_022196903.1:45344444-45358756 GCF_008632895.1 Mastomys coucha
AAAAGAGAGAGAGAGAGAAAGAAAAGAGAATGAAGAATTGGGTGCTGATTTGTGAAGGTTGAGACACTTTTGATGAGAAAAGTGGAGGTGTCAAAGGTCAGCTGGATATAGATGCTGGACTGGCGGAAAGAGGTCAGTGGTAAAAATCTGAATCTAGGAGTCAGGGTATGCAGATAGTGCAGGAAGTCGTAGGGCCACATGAAGTTACCTTGAGGGTGGTTCTAGTTTCATTTCTGTTGCTGCTGACAGAAAGCAACTTAGGGGAGCAAGGAATTTATTTCAGCTCACAATTACAGGTTACAATGTGTCACTACACTGAAGTCTCAGTGACATGAGCTTGAGAGTGAGTTGCATCACACCCACATCAAAAGCAGAGGGAGATGAATGTATCCGCACTGACTTGCTTGCCTGCTTGCGCTCAGCTTCATTTCTCTCCTCATAATACAGTTGAGGAACCCCTCCATAGGGAATACTGACACCCACAGTGGGCTGGGCCTTCAATTAATCTAATTAAGAAAATCCCCGGGGGCTGGAGAGATGGCTCAGCGGGTAAGAGCACTGACTGCTCTTCCGAAGGTCCTGAGTTCAAATCCCAGCAACCACATGGAGGCTCACAACCATCCATAATGAGATCTGACGCCCTCTTCTGGAGTGTCTGAAGACAGCTACAGTG
Organism: Mastomys coucha; assembly: GCF_008632895.1. Lineage (NCBI taxonomy): Eukaryota > Metazoa > Chordata > Mammalia > Rodentia > Muridae > Mastomys > Mastomys coucha. The sequence goes on from NW_022196903.1 coordinate 45,345,118, forward strand.
TATTACGCTGGAGCAAGTGGAGCCGGAGCAAGCAGAGGTCCTGAGTTTAATTCCCAGCAGTCGCATGATGGCTCACGGCCATCTGTACAACTACAGTGTACTCATGCACATAAAATAAATAAATAAATCTTTTTTTAAAAAAAAAAGAAAATCCCCAAGCCTATGTGGACAATCCCTCATTGAAACTCTCTTCCCAAGTGAATACTAAGTGTTACTAGGTGACAATTAAAGCTAACCACAACAGGAGTGGACATGCCTAGAGAGGGTGCTACCTCTCTGGAAGGCTAGAGGTTAAAACCAGAAGGGTGCAACTGGGAGATGAGTGTGGTGCACCTGTGGGGAGATGTTGTTACAAACCAGGTGGGTGAGGGCACTTCAGTTGAGCCCTGGGTCTGGCAATCAGTGTTTGCAGAGAACACAAGGGCAACAAGGCTGACTAGGAAGAAAATGGAGGCAATCAGGTGGAGACAATGAGTCTATCAGGTCAGTGTTTGCAATGAGTAGAGAAATCAGACAGAATCTAGAAGCAAGACGGGGTGAAGGGGCCTCACTGCAAAGGGGCAATAGGGCAGCATGGCTGCTGCTAAGAATGATTCTCTAAATCAGAAAGAAGCAATGGTGCAAGAGACTACACATCTCAAAACAAACATCCCAGTGTGTCAAAGCTCTTGAGATTTAGGACGCGTGCCCACGTGCTTGCTCCAGAGCACCTCGAGTGTGAATCCTGCTGGTACGGTCCAGATGGAGCATAGCCAGATGGCAGCAACTCGATGCTTAAGCTTCTCCTGTGAACTCTGACCTATTATATCATGACATTTGGCAACAGAATTTTAGATTTAATTTTTGTTCTTCAATCCAGCCCTTAGGGAAAAAAATCTAAAACAGGAAAAGGATAGAAAGGTGCAAAGCAGAATGGATTACTAGGATTCAACAGCGACACCCTGTGGTAGTGAGGTGAATGGCACTAGCTAATAAGTTTCTTCTGGCAGCACATTCCCTCCAGCTTCTACACCACAGAATCCAAGGCTGACCCCCTTCAATTGTGTGCGTGCGTGCGTGTGTGCGTGTGTGTGCGTGTGCGTGTGTGTTAGGGGATGTCTCTTCATATAGGCAAAGATGACATTTTCCAATAGGGAAGGTGGGCCCTCAGAGTCACATTTTAATTTGAGTTTACTGCCTTATTCACAAGAGGAGTTTAATTGCTCTTCTGTGTTTTTGGAAGGCTGAGTTCTCACCTGAATTTCTGAACTTGGGCTGTCACAATTCCTTTGTTATGTAAAGTCAGGCAAGGTTCGGAAGGGACCAAAGTCTCACCTGGCTTCAAAGAATAGGAAAAGGCACTTGGTCTTAGAGATTCCTGTTGTCTTGTAGTTTACAACCTCTCTTAAGATCCATAAAGAGCTGGGCGGTGGTGGCACACACCTTTAATCCCAGCACTTGGGAGGCAGAGGCAGGTGGATTTCTGAGTTCGAGGCCAGCCTGGTCTACAGAGTGAGTTCCAGGACAGCCAAGGCTACACAGAGAAACCCTGTCTCGAAAAAACAAAAAAAAAAAACAAAAAACAAACAAACAAACAAACAAAAAAAAAAAACAAAAAAAAATCCATAAAGAAAGCTGTGGCTGGGCTGGAGAGATGACTCAGCCGTTAAAGGGTGGGCTCACAACCAGAAATATAAGAAAGCTATGGTTAATTTTCATTTTTTTTTTCTCTATATAGCTTAATGCTACAGAGGGTCATGAGGTCCTGGAGAGATTCCCAGATACAGTAACTCATACAGTTAATTGGTCAGGGCCAGATTGAGTTCTCAATATTTAAAAAACAAAACAAAACAAAACAAAAATCCTGAAAAGAATGACTTGTGTAACTAGATGAAAATATTCAAAAATAATAAAAGGGGAAATTTGTGTAGCTGAAAAAAAAATGTTTCTGCCCTGACATAATAATGAAAATACCAGAAAGGGTCATCGTTCCTATGGGACTATTATGGGACTGGGAGATTCGTGGGTTGGACTTGCAAATCAGCCTCCCAGTTGGATTCGGAAATGAATTAAAGCTGAGCCAGAGTCAGGGCATGGACCTCCATGGTTCTCGTGAAAGGAGGATGCTGCTCATCCTATTCCAAGCCAGTATGGACTTTTATGTTCGTTTCCTATCCACCAGCTTCAGGTACAGAGAAAAAAATTGTGTTTTGTTGGAAACTGCATTGTCTAGACCCCCCAAGACAGCCCCTCTAGGGGCTTCCCATTCTGGTTCTGTGGAGGCCATTTGGTGACTGAAAGAAACAAATTACTGATACAAAACCGTTTTTTACCCAGGGCTGTTCAGGGTCACGCCATCTATGCTTCAGTACTCCTCAGTATTCCTCAGTTATGAGTGTGCTTTTTCAGCTTCTTCACTACGCTGATTGAAGGACCCTTGCTAGTTTTCTTATTAATAACACCCTGGGTAGCCGGGTGGTGGTGGTGCACGCCTTTAATCCCAGCACTTGGGAGGCAGAGACAGGCGGATTTCTGAGTTTGAGGCCAGCCTGGTCTACAGAGTGGGTTCCAGGACAGCCAGGGCTACACAGAGAAACCCTCTCTCGAAAAACAAAACAAAACAAAAAAACAACAAAAAAACCAACAACAACAAAAAAAACCACCCTGGGTATATTTTCATTTTTACATCTGTATTGATCTTTTGATTAAACCCTATTTTGAAAATTATCTTTAAAAAAATAAACTTTGAAATTATAAAAATAATTACTTTATACATTCTCTTTTTGACGATTATTATGCTTTGAGCTTTAAGAAAAATCTGAGAGGAGAAAAAGAGATGAGGGTGGTGGGGGGCGGGGGTAGGCAACCTTCAGGAGACGCTGCTGCTTTTCTTCCTCCTCGTTTTGAGGTGAGGTGTGCAGGCTTCTAGCTGAGCTTGCTCATGCATTACTGAGCCATTTCCCTGTCTTCTTCATCTACCACCTTGGGTTGAAGTGCTGGGAGCCCATGCGCTCTTTATGACACATGGCTTTGTTCCAGGGACTCCTAACTCTGGTCATTGGCTTGGAAGGCAAGTTCTTTACCCACTGAGCAACTTCCCTGGCTCCACTTATGTCTGTCTGTCTTTCTTTTTTTCTTATTTATTTTTATTGAGTATTTTCTTTATTTACATTTCAAATGTTATCCCCTTTCCTGGTTTCCCCCCTTCCTGGAAACCGCTTCCATCTTTTTAAAGGCTCTTACAGACTATTCTCATTTTACATGGTCTTTGTTTTTATATAGCTTTTACGTTGTCTTAAATCTGAAGTATGACTAAGAAACGGGAAGTGAGCACTTGATAACCCAGATACTAGGTGGCTTCAAGGCTCCTACTGACACCGATATTCTGGAATATTTTATACATCTTTGAGCAGGAAACCCAGAAGTAAAACTTCTTGTCTGGTGTGACTGTTCTCTAAAAATTGTGATAAAATATAAAACGTATCATCTTAATCCTTCTAATGACTTGAAGGAAAACAGTTATAAACAAAGATCTCCATGAGAGAATCTGATCGGCCCAGGAAAGGGCAATGCCACATCCCACTCAGAACCCGACCCACCTGAGTCTGCCTTTGGTTTCCACCAGCCCATTTTTTTTTTCACAATTTAGAACAAAGCAGATTTGGAGACTGCTCTATTTGGTTACAGAGCATAGGCATAGGCAGCTGCTGCCCACCTACTCCACCTCCCCACCTGTCCCTACTGTCAAGGTTGGAAACTACAAATCTTTCATTTAGATAAAACTTTAAAAGGAAAGCCAGTAACGAGATTTCTTGTAATTTTCATGCATCCTGTTACTAAAAATAGACAAGGAGAAAAGCAAAGAGCCTGCGACATTTAACTTTCGTTCTTAGCTTGGCTGGGTTTAGAGTCCATCAGGATCTTGAGGCACTCCTCTCCACTTCTCACTGTTATAGGAGTCTTCTGGAGTGGATGAACTCAGGGAAAAAGACTGACCCTTGAGGTGAGTGGACCTGGCCGTGGCTGCACTCTGCCCCAGAGGAGAAGCATGTCAGCTCAGTGCCGTATCCCCATCTCCCATCCCTGGTCTGCCCAGATGTAAATCCTGCTCTGCTGCCTTCTTCCCACCATTACAGACTGAACCCCCTGCAACCACGAACAGAAATTAATGTCCCCACTCATGCTCTGAAGTAACACCTCTAGCTCCGTGCTGAATGCTTTTCATACCTGCAGGGAGTTCACCCCTGCCTAGCAGCCTTCCTGGATTGCCTTTCTCGCTCTACTTTTCATGTCCACTGGTTTGAAAGTGAAAATCTGGCTCTGAAATTTTCTACCAAGAAAAGAGTCCGTGTCTAGAAGGGAGGTGGGCAGTTTCTTTGATTTCTGTTTGGTTGTGAACTTTCAGTCAAGCAAAAGGCTCCTGCAGAATAAATGAAGAGGTAAGGTTGGAGTTGCTCTGATGTGGAGTTGAAGGTCTATGAACCAGATATTGGGGTGCTTTTGAGGGTTCTTGCTCTTACACTAGGAAGGAATGGGTGATGAGCCAGGTGAGCCTGAGCGTTCATTTTCTAGTTTCTGGGTTCCTAAGACACCACTTGCTAAAGCAAAGGAAGAAATGATGAAGGAAAGGTAACAGTGTATGGTGAGTTAAACATCTAGAACCAAGAATTCCGGCAAGAGACGAGGGAAAAACAGGAAACCAGGTTAAAGACCTGGAGGGGGCGGGGGAGGCAGCAAGGAAATGGAGAAGAAAGGATACATGGGCATTTCAAGAATAAAATCAACACAAATGGAGATGTATTGTAAGTGCTTTTAACATTTCAAGTTAGGAGGAGCAAGAGAAAGCAGTCAGTTAATGGATTTAGATGTTGTTCACCGTGCTAGCCTGTTTTCTGTGGCTGATAGCATCAGGCCACAGACTGGGTGTATTATAAAGGAAAGAGGGCTATTTGGGCCCAAAGTCAGGAGACTAAATCCGGTAATCATCCCCTTGCTGGCAGAGTTCCAAACCAGGACAGAACATTTCTTTCAAGGGACAGGGGTCCATGTTGGTGACTCTTAACGCAGTCATCAGTATTTAGCCATGGATACTCTACCCTGAAGATTTTAGTCTTAGTCATCTTGTAAATACATCAAATTAAGGTTCTATGTTGCTTCGACTTTTTTTTTTTTTTTTGGTTTTTCGAGACAGGGTTTCTCTGTATAGCCCTGGCTGTCCTGGAACTCACTCTGTAGACCAGGTTGGCCTTGAACTCAGAAATCTGCCCACCTCAGCCTCCCAAGTGCTGGGATTAAAGGCATGTGCCACCACCTCCCGGCTTGCTTTGACTTTTTAAACCCTCCTTTTAATAAAGAGTTCTTAAATGCTTTATCTCCCTTCCAGCCCACCAAACACTAGAGGTAGTGGAAAAGAAAGGTTACTAGGAAGTGGACCTGTTTAGAAATTGTTCTTTGGAGCAAATCCTATCTGCGTTGTCAGGAAATCAGCAGTTCAGTTCCCAGGAAGCAGCAGCAGCAGCTTGATCCACTGGCAAACACTCCATGAGTATCCCAGCAGTTCAGTTCAGTAGCATCAGGGTAGTAAACATGAATTAGCAATAGTGGCATGACTCAGCAGAAACAGCTAGGCCTCTGCCAAATTGGCCTGAGTCAGTGGGGTAACCTAGGCCAGCTGGGATGCCAAGAGAAGTTCTCTGCCGTGCCTCTCTCAACGAAGTGAAGATCATTGAAGACGAAGACATGAGACCAACGAAATGTTGCAAAGCTAGCTATGAGAGCCTTCTGCCTCTGTTGAGTCCTATTTATACTCTGTCCAAACATCATGTGTCCTCCCACAGGTCTTGCCTCACCACATGGGTCTATCTTATCAAAACTCCCCATGGTGGGCTGGTGAGATGGCTCAGCGGGTAAGGGCATCGACTGCTCTTCCAAAAGTCGTGAGTTCAAATCCCAGCAACCACATGGTGGCTCACAACCACCCGTAATGAAATCTGATGCCCTCTTCTGGTGGCCTGATGACAGGTACAGTGTACTCATTTATAATAACAAATACATCTAAAAAACAAAACAAAACTCCCCATGAGTCTGTATTAGCTGACATCACCCTGCAGATCCGCCCAAGTCCATGGAAGTTGCAAGAAGCCACAGGAACTTCACAAGAAGTTCTTTGGGGAGTGTCTCTCTATGGTGTCATCACAAGTGGACCTCAGCCATGCAATGTAAGAGGAGCCAATACATGTGTGTGTCCTTAGCAAGGAATCCTTTCATGTGCTTGCTTTCGCAAAACACCCTATCACCTGTGACTGCTTCAGGAAAACACTCCTTCATGTGTCTGTCCCAGCAAAACACCATCAGACACAACTGACTTTCCAAAGAAACCATAAGTTTCCATGTCCGTTCTACCTCCTTAATGCCGCACAGTGCCTATGACATTTCAATATGAATTTCATCTGGTATTTTAATCTCATCATTCACCCATTCAACTCAAATTCATTCATGTGGAGCATCAGTATTTAACCTTGGATGCTGCCGGGTGGTGGTGGCACAAGTCTTTAATCCCAGCACTTGGGAGGCAGAGGCAGGTGGATTTCTGAGTTTGAGGCCAGCCAGGTCTACAGAGTGAGTTCCAGGACAGCCAGGGCTATACAGAGAAACCCTGTCTTGAAAAACAAAACAAAACAACAACAACAACAAAAACAAAAAAACAAAACCTTGGGTGCTCTGCCCTGAAGATTTTAGTCCTATTCGTCTTGTAAATACATCAACTAAAGGTTCTTTATTACTATCCTGACACTACTGGTAGATGGAAAGGTGGTTTAGTTAGGGTTTTACTACTGTGAACAGACACTAGGGCCAAGGCAACTCTTATGAGGACATTTAATTGGGGTTGGCTTACAGGTTCAGAGGTTCAATCCATTATCCAGGCAGGCATGGTGCAGGAGGAACTGAGTACAACATCTTCATCTGAAGGTCACTAGGAGAAGACTGAATCTCTCAGGCAGCTAGCAGGAGGGTCTCAAAGTCCACCCCCACAGTGACACACTTCCTCCAACAAGGCCCCACCTCCTAATGGTGCTGCTCCCTGGGCCAAGCATATTCAAACCACCACAAAAAGGCTTAGGACAGTGGAGAGAAGGCATCTTAAGGATTGGGATAAGAAAGGTGGTTCATTTGCTGGGCAGTGGTGGCACACACCTTTAATCCTAGCCCTCTGAAGGTAGAGGCAGGTGGATCTCTGAGTTTGAGACCAGCCTGGTCTACACAGGGAGTTCCAAGGACAGTCAAGGCTACACAGAGAAACCCTGTGTCAAAAAAACAAAAACACAGAACAAACAAACAAATAAACAAATAAACAAAAGAAAGGTAAAAGGGGGAGAAGTCAGTGAATCACCCTTGGGAGTGCAGATGAGCAGGAAACAAAGAGAGAGCCAGAGGAGTCTCATAGAAAAGATGTCCACATACTAAGGCCATGGAGACTTCCAAAGTGAAGAGAAAGGTACTTTGAAAGGCTCATTCCAGAAGCTGCCATTTTAAAGGAAGTCCTGTGCTCCCTCTGCTAAACCATTCATGTAGAATACAATGTTTATAAACACAGAATGCTTCTCATAAGGCTTTAAGGCTGTGTGGTTTATGTTTATTGCATTGCAAACTTTTATATCAAGGAGCGTTGTGGAGTATCCACCAGAGAAGACTGCCTAGACATGGGTTTAAGTCAACAGAAAGTCTTTATTAGCTGTCCTGCAACTATACTGGATGCTTGGGATCCCAGTGTAGCCCCGAACCTTCATCAGGGTGAGCTTTTAAGCACAAAACTCATGTTCTGGGTTTATATATTTCAGTTAACAAGAACAGTTATCTAGAAGCAGAACTATAAAAGCCAAAAAGCAAAGCTAGTCCATTTAGAGAAAATGGACTTTGATGAACTGAGTCTTTTTGGCAGGTGGTGCTGTCTATACCCTCAGTTTTATAGCCTGAATGAGACTTCCATCATGGAGTCAGTTATGCTAAAGTCTGGGGGCCTGTTACAAGAAAAGCAACTCATGGCTTGAGAGCATGAATGACCTTCCTACAAAACTTCCTTAAAAAGCTGGCAACAAGGTTTGCCTCAACTAAAAAAATTACTGATTAGAGGAAATCTTACTCTCCTAGGGTCAGTTGTATAAACATCCTGCCATTATTTTCAATCACCTTTTCTTAATTCATCATATTTTTAATCGTCTTAACTGAGTAGGAAACTGAAGCCTCCATGTTCCCTGGACTCTAGTCTGTGATCTGTCAAAGATGGAAAGGCTTTGTCTCTCCAGGACACAGCTGTGGTTTCCACTCCACCCCAACCCACCCCGACTCCTGACCTCACTGTCACCATTATTTATGAAAGCACACAAAAGAGATCAGAGCACCAAAAAGTAAAATCTAAGGGGCAGCTGGCAAGGATGGGTATGATTACGACCCAGACACGCAACTTCTGTCATTGTGAGCACATACATGGCTGTTCCAAAGAGTAAGAAATATTTTGATCCTTTTTATTTGAGGCAGAAGATATAAACATACACTAAACCATCCTTTTGAGACAACGACAATAAGGCTTTCTTCTTTAGTAGAAATACTGAAAATTAGGCAGCATCCTATTTTCACAGGAAACTTCTTATAGGAACACCGCAATATCACAGCACTGTTCTATGTAATGGGAGCACTGACAATGCTCCCAAGAAAGCTGCATCACCTGGAAGACCTGACGGAATGTTCCTGAGTGTGTTCTGAGTGTGTTTGTGGAGGTGCGATTCTGGAAGAGATAAGCATTTGAACTGGGAGAATGTGCAGAGATCACTGGCCGCTTGAGTGAGTCCTATTCAATCCACCGAGGTATGACATAAAACAAAAACATAAAAGAAGGGAAAATTTCTGTTTCATGGGTGGGAAGTGTAATCAGGTGACAGAGTGTTTGTCTATTATCTGCCAAGCCTTGGGCTTGATCCACAGCACTGTAAAAAAAAAAAAAAATCCCCAGGAGCTCCTATTGAGCTGGACATTCATATTCCCTTGGAGTAATAGATAATCATCGTTGTCAGTGACTTGGTGGATAATACCTAGGAAATAAGTACCCCATGGCTACATCTGTGAAGGTTTTTCCAGAGCTCTCCAGGACTCCGATCTAATTAATGGTTCAGTGGACTGTTTGGGAGGTAATGGAGGACGAAGGTGACTGGTGATGTGTCTTCTAAGGCAGTCTCTCACTCTGGCGCCTTTCTGTAACTGCTCTGCCTCCTCACTGCTAAGAGTTGAATAGCTGTGCTCCACCATGGCTTTCAATGTCATGCACCACTTCACCACAGGCGCAGAAGCAGAAGAGCCAGCTACCAGGAGGTGACACCTCCAATTGTGAGCCAGAGGGATCTTCCTCCCTTAAGTTAAAGATCAGTAGTTTAATAGACATAGACAGAGAGAGGATAGATCCTATTGCTCTGTTTCTCTGGTTACTCTGACTGATAAAACTACCAAAAAGTCAAGGTCAAATATACATACCATTAGAATCCAAGACTAAGAAGTTAGAAGAAGGAGAAGAAGAAGAAGAAGAAGAAGAAGAAGAAGAAGAAGAAGAAGAAGAAGAAGAAGAAGAAGAAGAAGAGGAGGAGGAGGAGGAGGAGGAGGAGGAGAAGGAGGAGGAGGAGGAAGAGGAGGAAGAGGAGGAGGAGGAGAAAGGATATTTGAAGAGATAATGGGTGAAAAAATTGCAAATTTAAACAAACAAACAAACAAAAAACCCTATTAGTATATATAAGAGACTCAGCTATTCCAAAGTAAAATAGTTGTATATAAAGTTCCTAGGCACTTTATTGCTTAATATATGTTAACAAACAAACAAAAAATCTTGAGGGCAACTAGTAAAAATATAATACATTCTATACAGAGACGCCATCCTGGATTTCTCATCAAAAACCACAGAGTCGAAAAGACATGGGAACAATAGCATACTTTCAAGAATGAAGGTGAATCAAGTCTCTGAAGGAGGAAAGTTCAGGAATTTGCTTACAGCAGTTCTGGTCTGAATGATCTGAGAGCTGCCAGCTTTTCAAGGGAACTAATCCCAGGGGAGGGTTGTTCCCAGACAGTGAAGAAAGGCACTAGAAAGACTAACGGCCTGTTGACATAAATGGGTGTAGATGCAGAAAGAAAACTTTTCTCCGTAAATTGCTAACTATGTAACTGTTGAAAACAACCTGTGTCCCTGCAGCAGAATGCCGGGTGTGGGGAGTTGCAGAAGGGAGTAGGGTACATGCAAATGCAATTCTGCATTTTACGTGGACTGCCACAGAGTTAACTCTGAGCTACAGAAGTTTTTAAAAATGTACATATAATCCCTAGTATCGCCATTAAAGAAAAACATGTACAAAGAGATATAGTCCCAAATCCAAAACACAAAAGTTAAAGTGGAGTTTTAAAAAAATTCCAATAGAAGGTCTAATAAAAAGGAAATAGGAAAACAAAATACAAAAACAACAACAACAAAAAACCCAGAGGTCAAAAACAAACGGCAAAACAGCAAATCTATAGACCAGAATCCATCCAGCCCCATCAACAGCTACATATGTTATCCAAACATACTAAGTAAAAGACAGATATTGTCAGACTAAGTGAAAATCAGGCTGGATAGTTTTGTGTCAACTTGACACAAGCTGGAGTCCTCTGAGAGGAGGGAACCTCAGTTAAGAAAGTGCTCCCATAAGATCAGGCTGTAGGCAAGTCTGTAGAGCATTTTATTAATTAGTGATTGATGGGGGAGCCCCATCAATGGCCCAGCCCGAAGTGGATTTTATAAAATAGGCTGAGCAAGCATTGAGGAGTGAGCTAGTAAGCGGTACCCCTCCATGGCCTCTGCGTCAGCTCCTGTCTCCAGGTTCCTGCTCTGCTTGAGTTCCTGCCCTCACTGCTTTTGATAATGAGCTGTTACAGGGAGCTGGGATTGTAATAAACCCTTTTCTCCCCACCTTGCTTTGGTTGTGGTGTTTCAGCTCAGAAACAATAACCCTAAGTAAGAGAGGCTCCGTTATGCTTTAGTCAATTCCATGTAAAGCTTGACTGCAGATATAAAGTAAAAGGCGGGTAATAAAACACCATACAAACAACCAAAAGAAAACATACTGGGCTGGAGAGTTGGCTCAGCAGTTAGGAGCACTGGCTACTCTTCTGGAGGCTCTGGGTCCAATTCCCTCCACTCATATGGTAGCTCACAACTGTAACTCCAGTTCCAGGAGATCTGATGCCCTCTGCTGGACCCTGCAAGTGCCCAGTATGGATGTGGTTCACAGACATACATACAGGCAAAACACTCATGCACATAAAATAAATACAATAAAATAAAAGAATCCTAAAAGCACACTTCAAAGCAGATTTTAGAACAAGAGCCGTTAGCAAGGGAGAAGAATACTACTACAAAATGATAAAGAGATAATTCTCCAAGACAACAGAACAATCATAATTGCGAATGCACAGGAGTGTCTGAAACAAAACCAGACTGCAAAGAGAGACAAATTTAAATTACAAACAAACCAGAACACCTGGATAATACTAACCCGTGGGATCTAGCCACCATTCGTAGATGTCTCCACTGAGTCCAAGCAGGCGGCACAGTCTTGGAGTGTGTGCCGGTAACTGAGCACCAAGAGGAAGCCGGAAAATAATCTAACAGGTCTGTGTAGAAGGACAGACACCTGAGTAGTTGGGGCTGCAAGCTTGCTGCCAATCCTGATAACATGAGTTCAATCCCAGGAACTCAGATGATGGAAACAACAGTATCCTGTAAGTTGTCCTCTGACCGCCATACACATGTAGCGCCCATACAATTATGGGCATCCATATCAATCAACCAACTAACCAATCAAGAAATACATCTAATAAAGTATAAAAGAAGAATAGAAATCTTAGAAAGAATGTTCTCAGGCTATAAGAGAAATCAATTACAGAAAGATACACCGGGTAGCGGTGAAGATCTCTAATCCCAGCACTTGGGAGGCGGAGCCAGGCGTATCTTTGTGAGTCTTAGGCTAGCCTGGTCTACATAGTGAGACCCTGTCTTGAAAAACCAAATATGTGTGTGTAGTGTGCAAGTGTGCTGTGGTCTGAGGTGTGTGTGTGTATGTGTGTGTGCGTATGTATGTATGTATGTATGTATGTGTGAGTGTGTGTGTGTGGGGGTGTAGACTCCAGGTATTTATGAGTTAATATTTAATAAATACTCCTGGAACATTTTCCATATGTTTTCAGCAACACATCCCTGCATATAATGGTGTCCATTCCCTGCAGAGACTTTTCTTCAAAGATGACTAGGGGTACAGCTGGGGTACACTGATGCTTGGGTGTACATTTCTTAGACGTGGAGGTGGGCATTGTGGGCATTGTGTGGGGTAGTGGGGTAAGTGTCTGTGTAACACTTCAGGTTTCCCTTCCCTTAGCAGCATGCTGCCACTGAAGCCTCGGGACTGACTTCCTGGTTTCCAGTCCCGATGGCCTCACTTCCCAGTATGTGATCTCCGCCATGTTAGTGAACCTCCTGTCTTGATTCCACCTCCTGTATCAGAGAGTCGTAGCACAGGTCACCATCTGCTCGGCTTCACCGATGGGAGCCATCCTGGATTACACCGTTTTCCCATTGTAATTATTGACAGTGCCTGGTCTGGGTGATACATGAAACACTCAGTCTGACAGCAGAGCCCGTGTGCTCCAGTTTGCTGAGTGGTTTTCTGATGGTTACAGGCAGCCAGGCTCAGTCCACATTTGAAGGACTGTCACAGACTAAGCAACTTTCCTATGCAGAGGGCAGGGTGGGAAACAGTCAGTCACTACACACAGCTGCCGGGAAATGGCTCAGCTGTGACTGCATGGCTTCGGACACCAGGGACATCAGAAGGGAACCTGCTCTCACTTGACCAAGTAGTGACTTTACTTTCTTCATGATATGGGCCGTGTGAAGATGGAGTTCTTTACTAGTCACAAAGCACGAGTCCCTTATCAGGTACATCCAAGGGTTGTATAAATGCTTTCTGTTAAATAAAATAAACAGCTTATCCCACATTAGACATTGAATGCAGCAGTATATGACATGTTATTTGTACTTATACTGTAGATTTTCCTGTTTGAAAATTTTTTTTATTCCCTGATAGATGTATTCAAATGTCTTAGATACACTTCCATTTTATAGTCTGACATTTGGTTCTTTTTACTTTGCTTAGTATTGCTATGCTGGTTTTAGTGTTCACACAATCTCGCCCAGAATTCAGATGGAATGGAATTCAGGGGTAGCCCAGGGTGGCTTTTACTTCCTGTGACCCCTGTGGCCTCAGTTTCTCCTTAGGTGCACTGTAACGCCATTAGCATTTGTGCTTTACTCAGGGTCTCATATATCCCGACAGGCCAGCTCGTAGCCAAAGATGACCTTGCGCAGGATCCTCATCTATCTCTAATTCCCCAACGCAGAAATTTCAGCTTTAAGCCACTCTACCCTGTCAAGTATCAGAAGTTCAAGACCAGTGTAGGCAAGAATAAGTTCCAGGCTGAGTGGAATCCTGTCTGAAAAAGGACAGCACATTCTAAATATGTGGAACTAGCAGATCTGGTCTCTGTGGCTAGGGAGATGGGTGTTGGGTAAAGTGGCACTGGGCAAAAA